>NC_072779.1:20230979-20599247 GCF_022539595.1 Amphiprion ocellaris | reverse complement strand
TGCAGGACTTTTTGTAACATAGTTGACTTTTTTTGTTGTTGTTGTTGCTGTTTTCAGGCCTAAAATCAACATGGCCACCTACAACTAAACACCACATGGCATTTTAAGAGAAAGATTTTTCTAAATTATTGTATATTCAATTGAGTATATTTGAAATTGAAAGTTATTTATAAAGATATTGTAGTAAACCTGTTGACGTGGTAAATCCACACTTGACTCACACACTACTTTATATTAAATGACACAGAAAGCCTTGGAGTCTTGCCAGTCTTTTCTTCAGGAGGAAATGACATCATGTGGTTTCAGGTCATGTAATTTGGAATTAACACACTTCCTTGAGAGGTGTTTTTGTAATGGCTAACTGAGTTGAAAGTGATTTCTTGGACACAGATACAATTTGTTATTTTCCATATAAAATTTGATATATTGCCAAACAATAAATATCTGTCATGATTATCTCAACTTATTAAAAAGAAAACAATCAAACCGATTTTTGAATAAAATCAATTTATTATTGTTTAGCTAATTAGAAGGTGTTATTATTAAATTTGGATGGTTATTTAGTTGACATTTTAGTGATATCCAGTAATTTTTTTTTATGAATAAGGGATTGTTTCCATAACAAATAATAATGGAATTTGTAAAGACATGATCATATTGACCATAAAACACATTATTTTTTTTTTAAACTTTTAATAAAAATGTATGCAAGATATATTCCATGGACTTCAAAAGTCCCTCAATTATATATTGACCCGCCTATAAATGACCACAAATCCAAATGTTTCCCCTTTGTTTTAGTGCAAAAAAGTACATTCTGAAAATGTTCACATTTAAGAAATTACCTTTATACAAAACCTCATGAACAACCTGAAGTTTCAACAACATTATGCCTCAGTTTTTCATTTGTGTATCACAACAGATCACAGAGTATCTACAAAGGCACAAAATATTAGTCACAGGTATCTGGAACTGAATGATATATATATATTATTTTAGAAAAGACAAAAAAACCAACAAAAACAATACAAAATATTACAAAACTGAGACACAAAATGACAAACACTAGGAACAAAATGACAAAAAAAAGGAGACAAACACGAAACAAAAGAGACAAAAAAATTGACAAAACATGACAAAGTGACAAAAAAATGGTCAAACGACACAAACGAGACAAAAAAGGACAAAAGCATGAAACAAAAGAATGCACAAAACAATGAATAAACCAACATTTAAAAAAAAAACAAAAACAGGACAAAATACTACAAAAACAAGAAACAAAATGACAAAAGAACAATGAGCAATCTAGTATTTTACTTTATGATATAAGCAACTTGTCAAGGTCTAGAAATTTATAGTTTTACAAATTTACAATTTGCAGTTAATGTCTTCTCTGTAATTTTTACATTTTACAAAGTCATCCTGGGCTGGATTGGACCCTATGGTGGGCCAGTTTTGGCCCACAGGCCACATGTTTGACACCCCTGATCTAGACAATGTTAATGTGGTAAAGGACTATTCTAGCTGGAAATGCTGAAAAGTTCAAACACTGGCTACATCTTATTGTTACCACTGAGAGAGAAAATATGTTTCTTTCAAAAGATGACTGAGAATCCAATTTAGTTGTATGGGAATGTAAATTTTGTGAGACAGAGTCAGAGGGTAGGATGTTAGAAGTGGATCCTTTGGCCTTCCTGGATCAAACTTCATCCACACCTCCCATGTATGCTCGATGATATTGGGATGATATTGTGCAGAGTTTGGCTGCTGGGTGAACATCTCTGGCTCTTGGTTGTGCTCTTGGAGCCTTTCCTGAACAGTTTGTGTGGTTTAGTGGGAGAGGTGCTGCTGGAGGTGGTGAGGGTTGTTGCAATGAGGGGATGTGCTTGTTTTGAAACAATGTTTAGGTGGTAGGTACACTACTGTTCTAAAGTTTGGGATCCCTTAAAAATGACGTTATTTGTGAAAGAAAAGCAATTTTTTCAATGAAGATAACATTAAATCAATCAGAAATCCAGTTTAGATATTGTTAATGTGATAAATGACTATTCTAGCTGGAAACAGCTGATTTTTAATGGAATATCTACATAGGAGTACAGAGGAACATTTCCAGCAACCATCACTCCTGTGTTCTAATGCTACATTGTGTTAGTTAATGATGTTGAAAGGCTAATTGATGATTAGAAAACCCTTGTGCAATTATGTTAGCACATGAATAAAAGTGTGAGTTTTCATGGAAAACGTGAAATTGTCTGGGTGACCCCAAACTTTTGAACGGTAGTGTAGTTATAATAACTTATGTTGAAATTCATGTTTATGTTTGAGATGCATGCCATTAATTATAATCACAAATTTTAAGGTCATGTTAATTTAGATTTACATGAGTCTAGTGTTGCCAATGGTGATTGCAGCAGATTTGTGGTAAAAACAAAAAACAAAAACAAAAACAAAAAACAAAACAAAACAAAAAACCCCCCAAAAAACAACAAAACATAACAAAACAAAACAAAATGACTATAAAAAGCTTCAATGCAAACTATAAAAGGGAAAACCTTGGATTTTGTTGGAGGGCCTGATTTGTCTCACAGGCCACTATTTGCAATAACACCTGCCCATGTTATTTGTTTAAAGTGCTTATTTTAAAGGCCCCATGTTGTGCCAATTTTCATCAATTTAATAAAAGTCTCACCTGTACACACAGGGTGATTTTCAGTTCTTTAGCTTAAAATATCACAAATATGGCTAATTTCACCATAACTGTTTAACTACTGGTTTAATCTAGGCTGTCTCAGTGTGTATAGCTTTAAATGCAGCTGAGCTGCTGCTGTCCCCGCCCCCTTCAGGAAGAAGACTAGTAAATAGCAGCTGACTTTGCTGAAGCACAAGAAGTAACATAAAACCACATTAACCCAACCAGTCCTTGCTTACTGGTTTTAAATTAAAGTTCTGAAGAAGCAGAATGACACAGAAAACCACATCCTGCAAGGTGACAGTTGAGAAGTTTGTTATAAATGAGGCCCTGGAATGTGAATCCATGCCTTTTAGACGGTCATCAGTACACTGCAGTTTCAAGGCAGAAATGCTCAGCCATTGTGCTGACTGCTTATTTCACTCATGATGTGTCTTCCAGCATACAAAAACACCACATGGACATGTTTACAAGGTAAAACTTTAATTTTCATTAGACAGGACTTTAACTTACATAACTAAGTATTTATGTATGTTTAAGTTGTAGCTTAATTATATTCTGTTGCTGGTACAAGTAGGAGATGTTCCACAAGTAGCAGAAGTGACTAAAAGTCATGCCTGTACTGACAAGCGTTTCAGTAACATTAACAGTAGTTATAACAGTATCGCCATTATACTGAAATTAGCATTTTTACGAAACATGGCAGTCATCAAAGAGTGCTTCACAGTGAGTTTCACTTCTTGGGCAAATTAGATAATGTTAAGATGCATTTCACCGACTAGTTGTCAAGCCACTTGAAACTAAAGTAATATATCAATAATACTAATGACATCATCGGGGTAGCATAAGTTAGACTTCTTTTTCCAGAAAGCCAAGGACTTTGAGCCTGAAGAGAGAAAGTTGCATCTTGACACATGTGCGATCCAGTGTTTTTCAATTTTCACCCATCGATCAAAATGTTTTTTTCAGGGTCAGTATCATTACCAATTATTATTAATCAAGGGGACCAAAAACTGATATTTCAAACTGATATTCAATATCGTTCAAAAGTTTGGAATCACTTAGAAGTGTCCTCATTTTTGAAAGAAAAGCATTTTTTTCAATGAAAATAGCATTAAATGAATCAGAAATACAGTCTAGACATTATTAATGTGCTAAATGACTATTCTAGCTGATTTTTAATGGAATATCTACATAGAGGTACAGAGGAACATTTCCAGCAACCATCACTCCTGTGTTCTAATGCTACATTGTGTTAGTTAATGATGTTGAAAGGCTAATTGATGATTAGAAAACCCTTGTGCAATTATGTTAACACATGAATAAAAGTGTGAGTTTTCATGGAAAACGTGAAATTGTCTGAGTGACCCCAAACTTTTGAATGGTAGCGTATATTTGTAGTTAAATTAAAATTCTGGTGTCAGAGTATGGAATAATACAAACTTTGTTGAAATGCCTCATGTTTTTCATATATTTAATTAAAAAGAACTCCTCATTATGCATTCTTCTGTGACATGTACTCGTGTAAACAATCAGTGCAGTTTGGGACATTTTCTCAAGACCACAGAGTCGTGACTACAGGTAGAGAGAATCAGCTGCAACAAAGACGAAGCGCATGTTTTATTAATTTATTTTATAGAGAATCTGTGAAAATAATAGCAATGCCAGTAAACGGAGAATTGCTGAATATTGGATCTGATCGATTATGTCTTAGTACCAAAGACAAAACATTTGATTCTAATAAGGAATTGTTTCTTGAATCTGGTTCTCACAAGTCTCCTAACTTTGTGAATGTGCAGTACTAAATTACTAAAGTTACTTATTTTAGGATTAATAGAGATTAATTCTAAATTCATTTCTCTTTTATTGATATGGAAGAAAGATTGTTCGCCTTCTTAATTTAACATCAAACCCAGTGGTGAAAATAGAATTTGTATAATTTATCACACCACTGTTAGCACCTGTGCACACGGTCTTCACCTGTTTTGTTTTCCAATGAAGAGTCAGTAACAAATTCAATTTAAAAACCCTCATGGAGACGACACAATAATTCCTTCATCTATCTCCTTTCATACACACAAAACGGCCTTTCAGTTAAATGAAGAAATAAGTAAGAAGTGCCCCAACCTTTATGTCAGCATTTTCTAAACAAATCATTAGACCGCTACTTGGATGAGGTCCAGAATATAAGAGTTAAAAGAATATATCTGCGTCAGTCCTGGAGATTTACAAGCCGCATCAGTACACACTGACCAAGTGGAGAAAATGAACAACATAAATGGCATCGAGGTGCCCTTGAACGAGGCACCGAAGCAGCTCCCAGGTGTGAACGTGTGTCACTACAGTGTGAACCAGGGTGTCATTCACAAACAGCAGATGTGCTCAAAGAACATTTTTCAGTGACGGCTAGAAATATCACGTTTTCCAGTCTTCACTAATGCCGGTAATGTGAATCTGAACCTCTGCGTGTGCAGCAGATGCTTCTAAATAACTTTTTTTTTTGTCTTTCTTGTGCTAATCTGTGCTATCAGGTCCACTGGCCTGCAGTCTGTCATCTCAACATGGCCTTGAACAAAATGTCTCTAAGGACCTGGGGAATATCAGTGTACTCGTGAATAAGAACACAACAACATAACCTACTTCCACCCATCCCTGTCTCTATTTCCCTTTTCATATCCAGGATGGGGGGTGGTGTGTGTGTGTGTGTGTGTGAGAGAGAGAGAGAGAGAGAGAGTTTGTGTGTGTGTGTGTGTGTGTGAGAGAGAGAGAGAGAGTTTGTGTGTGTGTGTGTGTGTGTGTGTGTGTGTGTGTGAGAGAGAGAGAGAGAGTTTGTGTGTGTGTGTGTGTGTGTGTGTGTGTGTGTCTCCTCCTCCTCCTCCCACTTGTGTGTTATCACATCATGCTGTGTTATTGGCCACTTGTATTCAGCCAGTTGGATACTGTGCTTTCTAACCTGCTGTAACCCCACTGTGGTGTTTAAACAGTAATTCAGTTCATTGCCAGTAGTATAAACAGAGGCGGCACTCAAAATGTCAGTCAGCTAAATTGGATAGTTTTCTTTTACAAGGCTGTTGTTCACAATAGGTGTTACCTGCAATTTGCATTTTGAGTACAACAGCAGTTAAAAGTCTGATCAAAGTCCTCGCCAAAGTGCTATTCATAAAAAGTCGATGTCGCTGCATTTATTGTTGTCGTCCGATTGCGCCACGAGTTCTGCTCAGGACATTATTTTTGTGTCGAGCCGCTAGCAGCAGCCTCAAGTTAGACGAGCAGACTTGGTTCGGTAATTTAGATGGTATCTCACCTTGTAACCTCTGAACTGAAGTGACCTTTCATCTTTGAACTCTGACTCTGAATGCCACATAAATGGAGATACAATATCCTCCCTTTCATTCCTCCCTCCCCAAGCAGAACATGCTGAACTTTGCCCCTGAAGCTTTTCACAGAAATGCAGTTCAGGAAAGTCTGTCCTTTGACCTGGAATATGGGGACAGACTGTGGCTGACAAAAAGGAGTCTGAGGCCTTTTTAAAAACATTTGGTCATGATGTTATTTATGTATGGGATTTAACGCATTGTGTGAGGAAGGCTGGTTACAGATGGTTACTGGCTGGCTGGAGCTGTGGCCAGTGGTAATAGATGTGGACGAAATGGAAAAAGTGTGATGCTTTACAAAGGCAAAGGTTAACAAGTGTTTAAAAGATGTCAGGAAATGGACTTTGTTGTTTTACTAGACTGACTTTTTACAATCTTGTTAACATGGTGTATGCAACAATGCTGGACAGGGATTAAAATAGCATTTTGTAAAAATAATCCACAGCTAAGAGGGAAATAAAAGCAAGATTTTCACTTTTTTCTTTTGTAAACACGCAAAGAGGGGAAATGACAAGGCATAAAAAGTCAAATCCTTTCCTGAATTTAATTTCTTTAAATAAACAATTGAGGATCTGAAAGCTGTTGAAGTGTTGTATGGAAAAGCAGAAATACCTCATTGGCAAACACGTATATTTCCAAGCTTTGCACCACATTTTTCCATCTGTATAATGCTGTAACATAGCCAGTTCATTACCTTTTGGGTCAGCAAGAGTTCACTGAGTGGTTACTGGGGCAGATTATCATTCAAATCTTTGGATGGGATATGCAGATTTGATTTGTTCTTCCATTCTGGAATAAAGTAATCTGACCCCAGGCCTCTCTAGAATTGGATTTTTTATACACTTACACTGCATCCCGCTGAATATTTCAAGGTAAAGAAAAAAAAATAGATGGAAAACATATGAATGCGTGGGCAAAGGTCAGCTCTGCAGTGGCGTTCTCTTGGCCCAGCAGTGCAAACAGACGAGAGTTTAGATTCAGACGCCTGATTGTCTCAGAAGGAGGGAGGCGGAGTGTCAGCAGACATTAACCCTCCACCTCTGACCTTTACTCCCCAATTTCAGCCGCAGTATCTCCCAAGGTTTGCAGTGAAGTAAGGCCCTCCTGGGAAGGAGGCAGGTGCGAGCTGCAGTGGGAGGGCCTGCTGGAAGTCACACCATACTGTAACCTTTGAACTGGAATTCGTATGAGATGGTTGTGACATTCCCCACGTATACAGCTGCAGGCAAGGTTCTACTAAAACCATATGACACAGCAAAAACCTGCCGACGCAGAGACGGATGAGGCAGGTTGGAATTCTTTGACTGTTTTGCTCGAACGAGTGAACAAACACAATGCAAATGAAGCAAATTATTAAACTTTACACTGCAGCCTGCTATTTAGACAGTAATTTCATTGTATAAATAAGGTACTAAGAGAATACCATCAAATGCCAATCAGTGCTTAAATGTAGGTACAGTGGAACAAAACACACGTGAACAGCATTTTCCTTATAGTGTAAATAAAGAGTAGAGAAGTGTAGCAGCCATATATAATTTTACAGCCCACACACTGTCATTTCTGTGTAATGTCTAATCTTCCTGGAAGTTTCACTCATTAACAAGCATAATTGTGAGAGAAATTACACAAAAAAGAGGGGAGGTCAGCTACAGCCACAAGGGTTTATTATCAGGTCCTTTATTCAGTTGTCTGATTGGAATTACTGACAGTAAATAAAGGCGTTAGAACCTTTGTTTACTTGTCACTCATAGATTTCTTGCTTAGATTGGCTGACCTGCTGTTGTCATCTTGGCAATGCCTGACTCGGCCTAAATTTTGACCAATCCAAAAGTGATAGAACCCAAGGCAGCGGCACTCAAAGTGGCTACATCCTTTATTCCACATAACCCTAAGCCCTTATACAATCTAAATGGGTGGTTTAAATATAAGTCCATCCCCTGTTCAGTTATGATGAATAGGGGAATTAATTAGAGGGAGCAAAACCTGTATTTGTACCAGTAAACATGTTTATTTCAGCTGTGAAGTTAGACATTTTATCATGAAGGTACATAGGGCATGACTCGGTTTTGAGGCTGGCCTCAAGTGGCTATTCGAGGAACTGCTGTTTTTGCACTTGTGCATTGACACGTAGTTTGAATAAGGGAGTAGAGTGCGAGAAATGGGATTATTTCATTGAAAATGTGCATATAGCAAGCATTCAACCAGCATTATCACGTCTCACAATAGGTATGTTGGAGTTTACAACAAACAGTCCTTTGTAAAATGAACAATTGTGGAAGGTTTCAATTGTCATCCAAGGCGAAAAACTGTAACATAACAAAGACATGTCATCTGTCATTGGTATATTTTCATATAAGGCAATACTTGCACTACTGCCCACCTACATTTGTTCTCTAACTGCACAGAAAAGTACTGATCTTTATTCTCTCCATTCACAAGATCATTTGTTGCTGTCAGTTCCATACGCTCGTACTGAATTTGGCAAAAAGGCTTTTGTTTACTCTGCACCTCTTGCATGGAAAATGTTGCAGATAAAAGGGGAAATTAACCAAGTTAATCTCACTGAACGCTTTTAAATCCGAACTGCGAGTTCTTGAGGCCGACTCCACAACATGCACTTGTTTTTCATAACTTGCCTGGAAATTTAATTGTAATGAGTTTTTCTGCTTGTGTTTTCATTATGTTTTAACTGTGTATTTTTGTAACTGTGTTTTGTATTTCCTGCTCCCTATCTTGGCATGGACTGCCTTGCAAAAGAGGTTCTTGATCTCTATGGGATTTCTCCTGGTTTATTAAAGGTTAATTAATGAATAAATAAATGTAAACTTATAATTCATACATGCACATGGATCAAACATCGTTCATTTAAAACATAATGAGGAGTGTAAGAATTATTATGTCATCATTTCAATTACACAGCTGTAATAAGGCATGTGGGCTGTAACTGTTCTAACCTTTTCAATCTTCAAAACTGAGGTAGGCTTTATTGTATTTTATTTTCTAACATTCTCAGAAATGAATGTGGACTTTTATTTTTGTAAATTTAAAACGTGTTCTTTTTGGTGGGAGAGTCTCAGGACAAGTTTTATTTAGCCTTTATCAGGTTTCTGCCTATCACGGCTTTAATTAGACAATAAGAGATGCCTGTTAACATGATTTTGTCCAAACTTTTGTTTTATTGTTGTTGATCAGAATTTTATTAGCACTTGATTCACGAAGCAAAACCATATAGTAAGCTGGCTGCTGTATTATAAACTGTTGTGAAATCTACATTCTCTTGTTAAAGTAATGCTGTCAAGGCCGGTGCCTGAACAATACTGTGAAACTGACATCCCTTTTTACACACAACCCTGGCCTTGTGATGAGTGGATTATTCATTAACGAGTGAAACTGTCTTTATTGGTGCAACAAACTATGGATGGAGAAGAAAATGCATGACCTCTGTTCAAAATAAACAGACAAGAGTGATTATGAGTGGATTATGGCAGACATGCTAAACAGCCATCTCAGTCGTCTCAGTAAATATTCCACTTTTGTCCTTGAAGTGTGTCAGGGAGATGAAACTGTGTCTGATAGACAAGATAGATAATTCCACAACAACGTAGCACTGCGCTAAGAGAGGAGATGCATGAAAGTCACAGCTGCCACTATCAGAAAAGGTACGCCAAGCCACTGATTCAATACGATGACCTCTATCTCTCCCACTTCACATTATTTTCCTCATCAGACTCATAATAAGTACATTGTGTGAGTTTTTTAAATTTGAGCTGCCAAGAAAAGCCACGCCAGGAAAGCAACATTATATTTGACTGAGGTCACCATAGGATGTTGAGAAATGTCTTCGGGGCTATTGACGCTCAGACAGTTGATACCACGGTCACCGTCCAGGTATGTCAGTGTTATTTAGTGCAGCAGCTCCGTGTTGAGTTTCTCTGGAGAGCCAGTGATCTGACTGAAAGGATCCACACTCAGCGCAGTGCTCTGCAGAGGGATATCATGATGTTGGCCTCACAATAGCGATGGTGTCTGCTTTCCCATTCAACAGTGTCTTCAGTCCGTTACTGGCACAGAAAAGAATAGGCTTCATAAACACCTATGGTTGGAAAAAAATCCAAGTGGCCATCCTGCCCGGAGCTGTTTTGTTAAGGCGTGACTGTGAGATGTTATTCAATAGGCTGCATCGTCTAAACTCTCAGAACATGTAAAGTTTAAAGGTGAAACAACTCGCTTGCTCCAAAAAAAAGACTGTTTAAACCAGTTTCATCATATTATCATTTTGCTTTTACCCGGCAAAGCAAATGTTCTGCCAGGGAATCAATTGTAAGGCTGCTGACAGCAGTGGGAATGTTTACATCTCCCCACGCCTGGCCTCATATCTAATGCTTAACCCATACCCACTTGCTCTGAAACAGAAAAATCAAGAGGAATTTTGGAGTTGTTTTTGGATAACTGTCAAAGTATGGGAAAAGAGGTCACTGCGTAAGCGTGGCTGCCTCTGTGTGAGCGCACTGTGTTTGTGTGTGTGTGTGTGTGTGTGTGTGTCTGAGAGAGAGCAGGCAAGACTAGGCCAACTCCTGTGTGGGTGAGTTGCCTCGCGTCCCCCTGAACATGCACCGGCCCCGCATCTTGTTGACCTAGTTGGTGCTCTTTGACTAATCCCTGACGATACTGCGGGTGGTCTGGGAGGAGCTCTCCTCCAGTTTCCTCTGCATTTGAATATCAGATGGCAAAGGCGGGGCCTCGCGGAAAAAAAAAATCTCTGAACTGCCAAGGGATTTGACTGGAGCGCCTGCCAACACGACACGCAATGTTTTTTTAGTGCTCCCTGCACCTCCTCTTCCCCCCCCCCCTCGTGTGCTATCATGGGTCTTCTGCTTTCATCCTCTTGTCTGACATAAAAGGCACCCATATTTTTTGCTCATATTGACCCACTGGTTCAAAGCGACACTGATACCTTCACTGTGTGTGTGTGTGTGTGTGTGTGTCCAAGAGTGTGAGTGTGTTTTCTAAAGCCCAGTTGTAGTCCTGATCATGTAGCCATCTACACTATGCAGCTATCAGTGCTGGTCTCTCAGCTTACATGTGTAACAGGAGTTTTCCCACTGAAACTCAGCTGACATGCTGTCTTCTTGTATGAGGTTTTATTGCATATGTTTGGGTGATCCAATTACTCTTTCACCTTGTGGTTTATGGTTCTTCTAACCCACTCATTCACTCACTATTGCCCATTTGCAAGCGTAATGAGTCACAGATATGCTGTAAATGCACACACCTTCAGAATGACATCCGGTTGGGAGTGAAAGTGTAAAAACAAGCCTCACTTTGAATCCAGCACCAAGTTTCTGTCATTGTTTTTTGATTTGACAGTGGACATGTGATGTGCATATTTGTTTAACATGCGTGCGACAAATGTAGCAGTGAAGCAACGACTAATCCGTAGTCAAAGCTGCTGTGTTGATGTTGGTTTTGCACTGGACGAGCTGCTTTGTTTGACTGAGGCTTTACTGGGAGGACACAGTAGGGGCTGAGCTGAAGAGTCAGATATCAGGGACAGAGGCACCTTACTGTCCCTGCTGCACAAACACACACACACATAGACACACAGACGGTGGTGAGCGAGGACAGTGAAAACACAGCTCTGTGTCCCTGGGTCCTCGTCCTTGCTCCACCCATCCACCACCAGCCAGCCGTTCCCACGGGGCCGTTAACATCCTATTGACCCTGCTCACTCATTATCAGATCAGCATGGAACACACTGGGGCACTTTAACCCACCCTGTACACACACACACACACACACACACACTCCGCACACACACCGGCTACAGATTACACTGCTCCCAGAACAGTGTTTTGGCCTGCTGCTTCATAGCAGCCCTACCCTCAAACCCACAGTAGGGCACTAAGCTAGTTCCAGTGATCACTCCTCAGTGTTGTTGCTTTTCGACAGAGTGCTCCACCAGGAGCTCAACGCCCACCGGTAAAGTATCCTCCACAGATGCTGGCGGGCCCCGTGGGACGGCCACAGCTTCTCAGCATCCCCCCTGCAGATTGTCAGTAAATGTGTTGACATAAATGTAGCGTGGCTACTAATGAGCTGCCAACCAATACCCACTGTCAGCTCCTTAAGACCCGTCAATATAAAACGGTGGCTGATTTTAGCTCATTACACGAGGATGTCTAACAATAGATTAAAGCACAGAGCTCACAGTATTTTGTTCATTTGAAGGCCACATCATTAGCCAGGAAACCATCTTAAAGACATTAGAATGCAGCGTGGACATGGGCAGTCTGTGACGGCCCCCTTCCAGCAATTGAAATTCATGACAGGTTCGAGGTAGTGTGATACTCATGTAGGCACAAAGCCTGCACATGTGATGTTTATTGATAGCAAAGCCTACATAGGCTGTTATTATTTCAAGGCAGTATGGGAAGGCTTAGTTTCAGTGTCTGCATGTGTGCCATCTGTGTGTACGTGTGCACGGCCTCGGTGTTTGTTTGTGTCACACAAAAAACAGATTAGTGAAAACACTGAGGTAAAATAAGCAGCCTGACCTTGCTCTGAAACTGAAAGGCAATCCTCTGAATGATCCGCGGGTCAGTAGCTTTGTCCTTCAGACAGTTAAAGTCTATCCTTCTCATCCCCTCCCTCCCCCCTGCCTGTCTCACTGTTTCCTCCTCTATCCCTCTCTCTCTCTTTGCCTTTCTTCTACATTAGTTGTACTCACATTAAATCCCTTATTTTCTGCACCTTATGTAAAACTTATTCTCACACATCCCCTATCCCCGCACAGCTGTCTGTCTTAATGTGGCACACACACACATACACACACCCTGACACACAAAAACGCATTCAGAACTCTTGATATGCATGTCATCTTTTCATGTCTGGTCTTTGAACACGGCTGTTTGTGTTATTTCAAGACGTTATTGTTCCTCATGACAAGCCGTGATGGCACTGATGTGTCTGATCTGCTGCTACGCCTCAAAGGCAGACGAACAAGACGCAAAGGCGGCAGCAGATACTACCAGCCATATTAAAGACTTCCCCCGCAAACTCTTTGAGCTGTGAAATGTTTGACGCTTTAAGAGCGTAGCCAAAGCAGGTTGCCAGGTGAGAGCTGGCAAACCCCATCAACCCAATCCACCAACCCCCCTCTGCCCATCCCTTCATGCAGAGTGCTGCATTCACTGAAAATTGCGAGTGTGTCAGCAAGTTCCAGATGTCAGTTATGCAATGTCTAATTACAGCAAGAAGCATGGTTTGTTGTGTTAGAAAGAGTTTGTGTTTGTACACATATGCATGTGTAAGTTTAATGTAAGTGGAGTTTATATTTAAAAAGGGCAGGATTGTATTCATGTTCAGTACAAGGCCCACTGCTTGATCACTGTTGTGTTTTAAAGTTGCTGTTCACAGCATTCACTTCAAAGAAGAGTTTAGATTTTACAGATTATATCTTGTAGCTGCAAAAACCAACAAGGCATCCATATCATTTAGCTTGCACTGATGTCTGTACACTTTTAATCTGCTATTGTGGGTGTTGTAAAACTGAAAGACTGACTGGGGCTTTTTCACTGAGCTGCTGAATAACTAGATCGAAGCCAAATCAACAGGATATACAGAGCAAGAAGATTCATCACAGCATCTGTGGTTAACCAGGGTGATTAAATCATTGAGAGGTTAAGCCCCAGATCATGAAGGAACATTAGCATACCTTACTTGAGCTTAGCCGTATCCTGTGATAAAACCTGGGAGACAGACAGACAGATATCAGTGCCACCCAGGATTGTGTACTTTTCTCAGAATAAAATAATCTCAATTTATGCTGCTCTTTTTAAGTGCTATGCTGATGACAACCAACTGTATGTGAGAGAACAGCTACATGTCAACTTCACTGGTGAGGAAATAATAAAGTTTATCTTGTCTTATTTTATCGTGACTGCACATTTATTTTTTTTTGTAGGTCAGGAGAAATAGAAATTATAAGAGGATAGTAAGTCCAAACAATGACTGAGAAATATTTCAAGTTGCTTTGGTTTTGATTCAATAGTGTTATCAATACATCATGAAGATGGAACACCAAACATGACACACACAACCATGTATGCTCACACTCATCTTCCTATGGCCAATTTAGAATCAGCAGTTAACCCACCATAGATGTGCTTGGACTGTGGGAAGAAGTCGGAGCACACATACAGGCCCATCTAAATCCATGCAGAACAGTATTAAGTTTAAAAATCAGCTGCAGAAACTGCAGCTAGCATCACATCGAGTTGCATGTCCTCCATTCATAAGATGACTGCTTCTTATCTGAACTCCCACAAACTGGGTCTTAAAGGTTGCCAGGGCGTTGTGTACACATTTGTGGTGCCAAAATAGGTGATAACTGAACTGATCACTGAAGTAATTCTCATTACTTTGGTGATCAGTTCCTTTATTTTCCCTTTCATCTACTGACTCCAGCAGGTTCAGATTTGAGATTGGCCTTGGTGCTGTCAAGATGGAGGAGCTCAGAAAGGGATGTACTCATGGTTGACAGGAACTTACATTAACTTATTAGTAGAAGTTAGTCTTCTTCGTGTTGTTTTTTTGTGTCAACATTTTGCACTCTGCATGCGTGTTGTAGTGGTAGAGTAACTCACCGATTGTAAATTACAGGTATAAGGATGCCATTGCCATTTCTATTCTCCTTCCATTATCATTGTGTTACAGTCGCTACAGGAAGCAACAACAGCAGCAACCAACAGGTAGGACCCTATGTATGCTTTTTAAAAATATTTGTGTAACCTAAATTTAATCCTGAAGGAGTTTAAAATGGATACCATACTGTTGAGTAAAAAATGTTTGATCAACATCACATATGCCATGAATGGATAACAAGGGTTTGCTGCAGTGTAGAGCTGAGGTGACATTAGCCTGACGTTACCAAAATCTGTAGAGTAGGGGCTGTTGGCTGAAACACTGTCCAGGAAACCAGCTATTAACATAGGTTCTCTGTGTGCTACTAGGTTACAAGGGACTGATCATTTGCAAACTGTTTTTCAGATGAAAATGCTGGAGGCCCAAGAACCAAACCAGGACAGAGCAGAAGTCACAACAGCCAGAGGACAGTTTTAACCCTATAAACGGTGATTCTGAACTATGTCTTGCTTGCTGATGTTCTGAAGTGCAAATTTGGGTTAAACTTAATTACAGTCATTATTTGTAGGTTTAAATTTCTGGGATTGTTTTGACCCCAAAATAAAAGATTTCTGTTTTTTTTAAACATAGTAGCTGCAGGCTATGGAGTGCTGAGGCTCAGGGGATCTTCTAGTTAGATAAAGCCTATTCACAGTGTTTGATAAACAAATTAGATTTAAATAATACACAAAGCATTTAAAAGAATTGGCCACTTTTTGTTATCGGTGAATGAACTTTACACAGGCACAGTTTGAATTCAAAGCTAAGTTTAAACTTAATTAAAAGTAATTTATAAAACCTTTAAGAGAGCATATTTGTATATATTTTTCAAAAAATTAATCAGACTTTCCACTTAGTGCCATCATCAGGTCAAAATTAAATTTGTCCAACATTTTGGTTTGAGACCAAACAAATGTAATGTCATCTAGTCGTATTGTAGGCTTAGTGCTAATTACTCCGCCAAGGAATGCGGTGGAGTTATGTGACAATCAGTGTACGTTTGTCTGTTTGTCTGTGCACAACACTACTCAAAAACAGAGTGACGGATTTGGATGAAATTTTCAGGGAAGGACAGAAATGACACAAGGACCGTGATTAAATTTTGTCAGTGATGTGGCTTGTGGTCTGGATCCATGGATTGGTAATGATTTCTGTATCATTGTGAGATAGCTGCACAGTGTCACTGTAACTACGACAAGTGAACACTACGTCAGCTGCCTGCTGACAATCACATGATTCAAATCAACCGCTGCAGACTTATCCAGACTTATCTGTAGGAAATTATACATAGGAAAAATTGATTAAATTGTGGGGGTGTTTCTGAGTCCCATCAATTCCTGTCATCCGCTACACATTTAGGTCACGCAATCCAGTATCCGTACATAATGTACACATGCCTGTGCTCACCACACGGTAATTTTTTTGTTCACGATTTCATCAGTCGGACACGATACAAAGACTGAGCAGCCTTGGCGGAGTACAGCACTGTCTGAGTGCTTTTCTTGTAAGAAAAAGTTAGCATGCTAACATTCTGAAGAAAGATTGTTAACACGGTAAACACAGTTTACAATAAAAACAACAGCAAACAGTGTATAATAGAAAAGAGTGCACCCTTGGTCATGGTTCAGCATTGTATCACCTTACAATTGAAAGTAGGGCATTTCCTCTGTCAATTCCATTTTTTTCTTGCCGATTCACCGTTGTGTAACATTCTTCACACTGAGCTATCAGAAAACTTTGATTTCCATTGATAACCCCTGTACCAAGTCTGAAGACTGCCGGTCTGTTCTTCAGAGCTAGATTATGCAACTACCCACTCCGTCTGCTGTGCTGTTTAATGTCGACAGCCACTGCAGCTCTGATTAGTGGTATTACATCTGTATGCTTCCTGCTTACTGCTGCAACTTTGTTTGGTCCTATCTTTATCTTTAGTTGGCCACTGCTCTTCCTACCCTTTTCCACCTTTGTGAAGATTTTTCAGTTCCTGCGCCTGTTCTTTTCCGCCTGGAGACATGATGGAGACATGAAGACAAAGTCCAGAGACATTGAGAAAGTCTGGTGTTCACAGGTCATTTTATGATCATGGTTATGTGCTCAATTTAATTTCAGTGATCACAGGTCTATTCACTTTTCTAGCATGAAAGTCCTACTTTTGAGCCTGTGTTTTCAATGTATAGTTTCCAAAGTTTGTTTTTTTATCGTTCATACGAGGAAATACATTCTGCACTTCTGCTGTGTATTGTACTACTTAAAATCTTTCATCACCATTTTATCACCATAATCATTTAGCATCATTACACCAAGGTACAGCCACACAGCCAACTGAAGACTGCCAGTCCTTGATCCACAGTTTAAAAATATATGTCTCTGTCTTTAATACTTTAAGTTATTTTAACATGTGATTTTTGACTTGCACTAAGTCTTACTGACCTGCTAGTAGCTGTACACTAGTCCTGTTTCAAGTGCTCACGCTCACTAGAACTAGTCCAGCTCCAAATTCAGATTTCATTTTGTCATTTGTTTCGGGTGCACTTGCCCTCTACCAGCACCAAGGCAATGTCAGAGGGTACAACAAACCAATTTCCTTTTAAATACAAGACAAACTGATTTGTTCTTTGCAGGAAAACTACCTGATATTTACAGAGCCTGGGTAGCCTTTTAAAACAGGTTTTCAGTAATTGGGAACTGACACCACTGGCTGTATCACAGATTAAATTAGAGACACACTCCCTGTTGTCTCAGCCTGGCAGTGATGCAGAGGCAGACGTTTCTTTTTCTAACCGTGACCTTTAGATGTGTCGGGGTTGCCTCCTACCCACAAGAATAGCCCTGCATGGACTATCACAAGCAGAAGACATCCATCACTTGAAATACATGAAACCAAACTTAAAAAAAAACAATGACATAGTATATAGCAGGCAAGAGCTACTGCATGAGGCCCTTGTTTAGCAGGAAACAGTGCTCAGTAGACAAACAAAGCAAGTTCTCCCTGTAGATTTCTTCAAACATAGTTAAAGTGAAGGGTTGATCAACTACAGATTGTCGGCGTGGTTATAAATAGAGCTGTGTGTGCTGTTATATTAAAAATGGCTATTGTGTTATTAAAGCGCTCTGACCCCCCCCACCCCACCACCACCTCCACCCCCCACGCCTCCGCTCACTCCTGGCCAACCCCCACCACCTCTACCACTGCCACAGAATGACGGATCGATTGAAGAGTGACAGCAGTGAGGAAATAGAGAGAGATTCAGGATTTACATCGTCCTCTGACACGCTCATATAAACGCCCCCCAATGATAAAGAGACTACACTCTGACAAGGACACCAGTCCTCGTTTAGCTGCTCACAAGTTAAAAGATTTGCCATCTCCCCTCCCTCTTTCACTCTCTTTCTCTCTATCTCTCTCTCTTTTAGCAGATTTCAGTGCAAAGCATATAACCTTTGTGAATTATTTAGTTTATTGACCTCTGCGGGGATTTAATATGAAGGTCGTTTCCTGCTGGCAGAGCGAGTGCCGGCGGGGTCCTCAGGTGACACGGCCAAGGTCGCCCGTCTCCCTCCAGTTAATAATATATTTGTCACACGCAGTGTGTTAGCCCCGACACAGCGCTACTGCCTTCCACTTGATTAGTGCAACCAATAAGGACTGCCAAAGATAATAAAGTAGACATTGGCTTAAGGAGATGTGTCAAATGTCCACAGCATCTCTCCCTATCTCCCCCCACACATACTCTGAACTCGAACACACACACACACACACACACACACACACACACACACACACACACACACACACACACACACACACACACACACACACACACACACACACACACACACACACACACACACACACACACACACACACACACACACACACACACACACACACACACACACACAAATTCACACCCTCTCCTTTCCCTCCGCCTCCTCCTCTCTGTTCTTGTTTTATTGTTTCCTAGATGAAGGTTAAAGGGAGATGCTGAACAGACAGAACAGCCTGAGGGCCGTGGAGGGCCTGGCCGCCCGGCTGCAGCACCAGTGCAGTGGATACCAGTAGCAGCCAACCTCTGCACTCCCTCTCTGTCCCTCCACGAGTCTGGGCAGTGCACTGGTGTGTCAGAGGGCCAAGAGGGTGAGTCGGCCAGAGCCACAGGGGCAAGTGGCTTACAGCATCTGATGTACAGGGGGGGCAGTAGAGAGCCGCTGGTCCCTGACCGTGCCTGTCACCGATAATAATCACAGAGAGCTATGGAGTCTTATTAGTGCTGCCGTTTGGCTGAGACAAAATGGCGCCCCATAGGTGAAACCCAGGTGAATTATGATGAGAGGAAGGAAAGCATTACAGCAGGGGTGGCAAATATATTCTGGCACGGCGCTGTAATGAAGTTGGTGGAGTCTGGGAGGATAGAAAGCAGGGGGTTTAAATCTTTAAGGGCTGAACAAGCCTTAAGTGCAACATTATTGATCTGATTGTATGAGTGCTGGTGATAATGGAGAATGCAGGCGGCTTGGCAATGACAGGCAGATGACGGTGGTAAAAAAGGTGCCGCAGTCAAGGGTGAGCTGCAGTCCATCTCCTGTTTGTCCTTCTCCTGAAATGGCTTGCATCAGGGGGTCAAAGCAAGGTGAGTCTGGCGGCCATGTAGGGCCAACACTTGTGAGATACTGAAGACTGCTGCTGACAGTGTCATCAGTCAGGTATTACAGACACCGCATGCTACAGACACTTGAAGGATAAAATATCAATCACTGTGTAAAATTATGCAAAAGCTACAACCTTAAAAATAAACATAAAGTGGTCAGTCACAAATACATTATAAACAAGACAAGCACTCAGAGAGCGCAGCACTCCGCCAAAGCTGCTCAGTCGTATCATTTCCGACGGCTGAAATCTTGAAATAATCCATGGCAGAAATTACGGCACTATAGAATGTAGCCATTTAAAATAGCTGTACCTACAAACAAAATGACATTGCGCTGAGCACAGCTGTGTGTTACGTATATGTACATTATGTATGGATACCGACTCACATGACCTAAATATGTAGCAGGTGGCGGGAATTGATTGGACTCGGAAACACGCCCACAATTTAATCAGTTGCTCCTTGTATCATTTCGGATGGACAAGTCCCGATAAGTCTTTCGATTTATAGTAGGATCACAATCATGTGATCGTCAGCAGGCAGCTGACATTGCATTCACTTTTAGTCATAGTTACAGTGACGCCGTGCCGCTATCTCACAATGAAAGTGAAATCTTTAACAAGTACATGGAACCAGACTATAAGCTGTCAAAATCTAATGAGCTGGTCCTTGTGTCATTTCTGACCTTTCCTGGAAATTTCATCCAAATCTGTTGGTCCGTTTTTGAGCAATGTTGCTTAACAGACAGACAAACCAACAGCAATCGTCACATAACTCCGTCGAGGCTCTGCCTTCTTGGCGGAGTAATAAAAACTATGTTGTATTACTACGCTTTTTAAAGTTAATGAGTATGTGCACTTCATGACTTTTATATGACTTTATAGTTTTTTATAAATACTATTTTGATTAAATAAGGACCCACGTCAAACCAGACACCTTACAGATGCTGATGTGTTTTCATTTCAGTTCAACTTGTGGTACCACACAAAGATAAAACCTGAGGACGGACGGACACTGCTTTTGTGATATTGCTGTTAGTATCTTATTTTCCTGAGTATCAAATTACAAAAAACAATGCCCCTTTGAAATCAGCACATGTGGGAGTCTGTCAGTGGGAACTGATGAAGCTGATATCCTCCCAAATTAAACAGTGGAGAGCACATCAAGATGGGAGGTAAAATCTGCCAGCGCATTAGCATGATCTATGATTCGACTGGTGGAAGGACACAGTACATTTTCTGTGAATGAACAGATTTGTTGAGTCTATTAATGACCTTCTATTCTAGACCTTTTTCTTTATTATCTGAACTGCCCAGGACCATCCATAACTCGGCTGATTCCTATCTTATAAATCATTGTTCGTCTCCCCATCCTTGCTCTATCGTGACAATTAGGCTCAATGCTAGAATTCATGTTTGCTAAATCCCGAATAACTCATCCCACCTCTGTATCTATAGAACATATGAGGAGGATTAATGGATACAATGTGCTCTATTATTTGAGACTGTCTTGTGGCAGAAAGAATTAACATTAAAGACCTTAATCGCTGCAGGTAGTCCTAATGCAAGAATGTGGCACTTTTTCCACTCTGACATTATATAAATGTAACTTTCCACTACAGGTAAGACTCCCTCTTTTCTCTGTAGTTGCATCATAATGGAAGAAATTGAGCATGTTGCACCCAGATTTGACTCAGTGTGTATGTAAAGATAATGATCCCCTCCTTGGGGATTTCTCCAGGAGGGTTCCCCCCAGGCATACGACTGCAGAGGTCACCAGTGCAGACACTTATTGGCCTATTCATTAAGGAGTACTGGGGCAGAAGTCTAGGGTAAGGTCTCCACTTCCAAAGTAACTCTGTGGCTCAGACCTCATTTGCAACCAGACAAGCCTATTGTAACAGCAAATAAAACAATATTGATTTTGCAAGTGGCAACGGGGCTGTGCATCTTATTGATCAGGATCAAGCACTTATCACTCTCCAGACCCAGAGTGTGCCAATGTTAAGCGCAGGTCTCAGGTCTTAATTACGACGATGGCCTTTACATGGTTCCTCGCCTAATGATGTTCCAATAACACTGCTGCGTTTGACCTTCCCTATCAGCTCGGCAGGCAGGGTGCTGGTCCTCTTGCACAGAATACAACGTCACTGTTCACTAAATATGCTTGTCTTATATGTTGCAACCACTTGTTATTTAGTTGTTTATGTATGGTTCTTCTTGTTGCCGTATCCACTTTTGTAGCTGAGCTAAGTCATGCAGAGATCCATCGACATCTGTGAGCAGGCAAACTGTCAGGACAACCTTGTGCACAAAATAACTGCTCTGTTAACGGAAAGTTGCACTTCCTATGTTACATCGTTGACCCAGTGGTGGAGAGTAACTAAGTGCATTTACTCAAGCACTACACTAAAGTACAGTTACTCTCTTAGACTAGACTAATATTGGTTTGCAGATAAGGACAAACCAATGATCAGCTTGTAAAATATAATAAATTGTTTAAGATTACACCATCCAGTATATAAACTACCATTCAAAAGTTTGGGATCACCCAGGCTATTTCAAGTTTTCCATGAAAACTCACACTTTCATTCAGATGCTAGCATAATTGCACAAGGGTTTTCTGATTATCATAACACAATGTAACATTAGAACAAAGGAGTGATGGTTGCTGGAAATGTTCCTCTGTACCTCTATGTAGATACTCCATTAAAAATCAGCTGTTTCCCCCAAGAATAGTCATTTACCACATTAACAATGTCTCGACTGTATTTCTGATTAAGTTAATGTTATCTTCATTGAAAAAAACCTGCCTTCCTTTCAAAAATAAGCACATTTCTAGTGATCCCAAACTTTTGAATGGCAGTGTAAGGTAGCAACAATTAGCCTGGACTTGACTAACTAGAGCAATGAAAGGATATCTATGTGTAAATGTGCCAGCAATGATATTCAAATAAATGCAAACTAATTGTTTTAATTTTGTTATCTGAAGCACCTTTTTTGCTGATTTAATGTGTAATATTACTGAGTGAACAGGGTTGTATGGCTGATTTAATGATAAGCAGTCAGCGCCATGGCTGGGCATTTTCATCTTAAAACTGCAGCGTACTGACAACAGTCTCAAAAACACAAATTCAGACTTCTAGGGTTTCATATGTAACAAACCGACGGAGTCAATTTTGTCGACTTGCAAGGAGGAGCATTCTCTATCATTTTTCATTACAGTTTCTGATTTGAACACATATGGCTGAATTCGTCCAATATTGCAACTTGCCATTGCAAAGCACAGTTTAGTTTTATAAAGTTTGAGGAGACTCGAAGGTGAACTGCAGCTGGTGGGGAGGGATGAGTAGAGAGGAAGGTCTGCACATCTTAGAGCGAGCAACAGAATTATAACCAAAGTTTAGAATAATATGACAGCTTACAAGTCCCACTGAATAGAAATGAATAAATAGTAGCATAGTAGAATTATACGTATATACGTCATAGCTTATTATTATTATTATTACTATTATTAATGTTATTTATTTAATTACCTACTAGTGCTTTGGTTTGCTTTTCCTTATCATTCCTATTTATTATATATTTAATGGGAAAAAATAATAATGACTATTTCATCACGACATGTATGTCTGACACATTTTCCTAGATTGATCACATACAGTCCAGTCACATATGTAAGAACTGGGCCTTAGGGCATTGAGGAGTGGGCAGGGCATGGGAAAGGAATGGCAACCTTAAACACTGTAATCAAAATGCTGCAGCAACTGGTCTATGTTTTCTACTTTCCTACCTGCAATGTGTCTCTCAGACAAAATGTATTATAATGAAGTTAATGGAAAACTCAATAAAAACTGTTAAACAGAATTCTAACCAAAGCATTTTAAGGAAGGGATTGTTTTTTACCATGTAATTCTGATAAACAGAGAAAAGTTTTTAGCCGGTCAAATCAATGAACAGAAAGAATTTTAAGTCAAAGGTTCCTTCCCCTATTGCTTAACCCTTACTTATCCGTGCTTATAGGCCAATTCTGCTTTATTACAACACAGGCCTTGTAACTTTGACCATTGTTCTTAAGACTACAGTTTGCAGGCACTGCACAGTCGTCATATGGTGCATAAACACAGTCAGAGTTTAAACAAATGTCCAACTTATTTGGAAGTGAAAGCAAAGGCAAATGACCCCTATAGATTTAGTTCCTGACTGAGCGCTGACCTACTGTATCCGTGTGCAAAATTTCTTGTGCAGTGTAGAATTTTTAGTTGACCTTTGGTGTTTTGGGTATAAAATGTCACCCCTTCATCATTTACACACGTAGACAAATATGTTGGTACCCCTCGGTTAATGACAGAAAAACCCACAATGGTCACAGAAATAATTAGAATCTGACAAAAGTAAAAATAAATAAAAATTCTATGAAAATTAACCAATGAAATTCAGACATTGCTTTTGAACCATGGTTTTACAGAATTATTTTAAAAAATAAACTCATGAAACGGGACTGGACAAAAATGATGGTACCCCTAGAAAAGACTGAAAATAATCTGACCATAAGGACATGTTCAATCAAGGTGTGTCCTCTAATTAGCATCACAGGTGTCTACAAACTTGTAATCAGTCAGTCGGTCTATTTATAGGGTTACAGTAGTCACTGTGCTGTTTGGTGACATGGTGTGTACCACACTAAACATGGACCAGAGGAAGCCAAGGAGAGAGTTGTCTCAGGAGAGTAGAAAGAAAATTATAGACAAGCATGTTAAAGGTAAAGGCTATAAGACCATCTCCAAGCAGGTTGATGTTCCTGTGACTACAGCTGCACATATTATTCAGAAATTTAAGATCCATGGGACTGTAGCCAACCTCCCAGGATGTGGCCACAGGAGGAAAATTGATGACAAATGGAAGAGACGGATCATACGAATGGTAACAAAAGAGCCCAGAACAACCTCTAAAGACATTAAAGGTGAACTCCAAGGTCAAGGTACATCAGTGTCAGATCGTACCATCCATCGTTGTTTGAGCCAAAGTGGACTTCATGGGAGACGACCAAGGAGGACACCATTGTTGAAAACAAATCATAAAAAGCCAGACTGGAATTTGCCAAACTGCATGTTGACAAGCCACAAAGCTTCTGGGAGAATGTCCTATGAACAGACCAGACAAAACTGGAACTTTTTGGCAAGGCACATCAGCTCTATGTTCACAGATGCAAAAATGAAGCATATCAAGAAAAGAACACTGTCCCTACTGTGAAACATGGAAGAGGTTCTGTTATGTTCTGGGGCTGCTTTGCTGCATCTGGTACAGAGTGTCTTAAATCTGTGCAGGGTACAATGAAATCTCATGACTATCAAGGCATTCTAAAGAGAAATGTGCTGCCCAGTGTCAGAAAGCTTGGTCTCAGTCGCAGGTCATGGGTCTTGGAGAAGGAACCCTTCAAACCTGAGACAACTGGAGCAGTCTGCTCATGAGGAGTGGACCAGAATACCTGCTGAGAGGTGCAGAAGTCTCATTGACAGTTACAGAAATGGTTTGATTGCAGTGATTGCCTCAAAAGGTTGTGCAACAAAATATTAAGTCAAGGGTACCATCATTTTTGTCCAGGCCTGTTTCATGAGTTTATTTTTTAAAATAATTCTGTCGAACCACGGTTCAAAAGTAACGTCTGATTTTCATTGGTTAATTTTCATATAATTTTTATTTATTATTATTTTTGTCAGATTCAATTTATTTCTGTGACCATTGTGGGTTTTTCTTTCATTAACTGAGGGGTACCAACAATTTTGTCCACGTGTATACATCCATGAGACCTTTGTTCAAAAAGCTGTAATAATTAGCATATAAAATATTACATTTTGGCGAAAAAATATATTTTTGTGGTCAAAGTGATGTTTGACCACCAAATTCTCATCAGTTCATCCTTGAATCCAGCTGAATGTTTGTGCCAGATGTAGTGAATTTCCTTCCAAATTATCCAGATATTTGCATTTTCAATAATGACACACGGCATTCATAATTTTACTTTCAAGAAGCATTAAAGCATTCATTCTACTTGATGTCGCAAATTATTTACTGACCTGTTGGTGTTCTAGATGCAAGTAACTAGTTTCATTTAACAAACCTGCATATATCTGTGTAGTTTAAACACTGAATAAGTTTACACCAAACAACAGGCACAGTTAAGCTGCAGGTCCCCAGTTTCAGTAAAATCTCATTTGTTATTTTTCTCAATGAGTTCTTCCCCTGTTGTACCCATAGAACTCTTGCTACCAGTAGTCGTTATCCAGCTCACCATTATACCTTTAAAATGAGCCGAAAGACATGGACCTAAACTATAGCCTGTTTGAATTGAATCTATGAGCTGAACACAAACCAACATCCATGTGGATTGGACTTCGAAAGACAAAAATACATAATTGCGCAATATAGATATCGGGCTGCACCGTGGATCGGTGGTTAGCACTGTCGCCTTGCAGCTTGAAAATCCCCGGTTTGCGTCCCGGCCTGGGTCTGGAATCTTTCTGTATGGAGTTTGCATGTTCTCCCTGTGTATGCATGGGTTTTCTCCAGGTTCTCCAGCTTCCTTCCACAGTCCAAAGATATGCTGAGGTGAATTGAATTGATAATTCTAAATTGTCCGTAGGTGTGAGTGTGATTGTTTGTCTCTATGTGTAGCCCTGTGATAGATGGTGACCTGTCCAGGGTGTCCCCTGTCTTCACCATAAGTCAGCTGGGATAGACTCCAGCCCCCCATGACCCTAATGAGAATTAAGTGGTGTATAGATCATGGATGGACTATAGATGTCCACAATCCCTCCTCAGTTCACTCATGCAGCTCATGCCCGCTCTGGTTATGGCTGCTGCTGGAGTGGAGGCATAATAAGCTTCAAAAACTTCCTAAAACAGCCAGTACCTGTTGTTTTCAGCAAACACTACTCAGAAAGGATTTTATTTTCAACTGCAGATTAATGCACATTTCGTGCACTCGAGGGGGTTTACTGCAGCGTGGCAATGTATATACAGTAGAATTAATTTAGCCGGGTTTCATCAAGCTTTGGTTGCACAATGCTTTGTAAGATGAATTCAGTGTTTTTCTGTGGAAATGGTATGGGCTGACGCCAACATTAATATAGATTATTACCAGACAGGCAGACCTCCAGACATTTGAAATGTAAAGATAAAATGAAAGTGGCTGATATTATCAGACAGGCCCTTGGAACAGATTGCAGACACTTTCTCTCTAGCAGTGTTTTACCTCCATTAAGGACCAGAAAGTGCTTGTGTGTCATGCATTTCAGAGACAAGTCAAGCTGTTTGCATGCTGTAGTTATCAACTTGTCATGTCAGAGACTCTTCAACTCAACCCCAAGTTTGCTGTGACTGAAGCCTTGGCAGATGATCGCCCCCAGTCTGAACTAGACATAAAGATAAAAATAAAATGCAATTATCATTCAATAGACACGTAGCCATTTCACATACAAACCCATTGTAGCTTATGATAATGGCATGCACCTTTTGCATATGCTTTTGCATATTGTTGTCTGCCTTGAAGGTGAAGAAGAATGGTTTTGATTCTTGGAGATGTCATGCTGTCTGAAAGATGCACTGTATTATGAAAATAAAATAAACCATTCAAAATCTCATGAATATATTTACCCAGCCCTGTCAGGTCAACAAACCTTGATAAGACCATGAAAGAAACAAACATTCTGCATGTACAGCCAGCCATAATGTGCAGTAAGTAGCATATGTTCCTAATAAGGCATGTGACAGAGATGAGTTTTCACAAATACAGCTCTATAGACTGTCTCAACATGTTTGGATAGAAAAAGATTTGGCCTCTACTTGTAAGGATTTCTAAAACAGTACTCCCTGAATGTATTGGGGCTCTCAGTCATAGATTAGCGGGCTAAGAGGGAGCATTGCCACTCAAGGTTCTGCTGTCAATCGTTGAATCTCGGTACTAGGTCAATCAATGGTTCCTCTCCCCTCTCTCCCTCGCTCTTTTTTCTCTCTTTCCAGTGATCTTCTCAGATCAGTGGAGGAGGGAGAAAAATCAATGGAGTAAAGTAATCACTTGGCGGAAGATACAGCGAAGGCCCGAGGCCCGCCCAGCTACCTGAGTTCCATTTCACGCATCAGCAGCTGCAACACAAACACACAGCGCTAGCCTGTACTCCCATCTTAAACAACATGAGCAGCCTGACGCTCTGCACCCCTCGTGACCTATTCCTCCCCAGAGGAAACTCCCAGATTGCACTGCAGTACACCACCACTGTCTGCCCAATAGCTGGCTATTGATCTGCAGTCCTACACACTTTGGTCGTGACAGCATCGGCCATACCACATTTCCAAAATGCCAAGTGGCAAAAATATGCCTCCCTGCCTCTGACATCATGGGCTAATGTCCAAGGGGACGATGTCATGTCGAGCCCCCGCAGCCCCGTTCGATAATGCAATAGTTTTACAGCTCTGTGTCTACAGAGCGCTGCAGTGAGCCATTTAATAAATTAAACAAAATGGCTTCATTTTAATTGAGTCATTCACCGTCAAGTTGAGGACTCTCCGGCATGTTGATGGTGCTGGAAATCTAGTTAAACTTTTATCCCTTTTGTCGAGCATTTCCTCCTCTCACTCATACGAATTATTCAACCTCTGACCCTGCTCTCTCCGGCTAACATTTAGAGCAGCCCTCCCTCTTCTTACAGCACCGCATCAGTGCTATTACCTTTGGCTGGCTTGAGAAGAGAGTGGGAGGAGGGTCACAGTGGGTGGCAGGGAGAAGGAACCATGGGTGGGTATTTGTTTAACAATTGTAAAATGCAAATGACTGTATACACTGAAGAGCTGCTGTACTAACAAAGAACCTAAGGGAGAGGTCAGCCGTGTTTCAGAAGGGTCAGGCAAAGGAGGGATGGCTGCCGCATTAAATCCTAACTAGACAGATTTCAGCATGTCCCCAGGTCTCAGCACCCATGTTGTTTATGTATGGGGTCAGTATGGGCCAGCCATTTCTGGTGGGGTTATCCATTTTAAGCTGCCCTTGTTCAGCTTTAGTTGCTTTATTAGTTTGCATAGGAGCAGAGGGGAGGGTACTGCAGAGGTGAACTATAAAGTATATGAGATTATGTTTTGGAAGACAGTCAGCTTCTAATACACTTATCAGAAACGGTAACAGGAGGAGGAGAATAAATATGCAAAAGTTAGCCTTAGACGTGTGAATTTAAAGTAATTAAATGCAAATTCAAATACTGAATTTAAATTGCATGTTAACAAACAAGCAGATAAAAATAATAGTTGTAAAAAATGTTGTGGAAAAGTAAACAGTTGGTCACTTTTAAAACAGCATGCTAAGCTTTAAGGTCCAATCTTAGATATACATGCAGGAATTAGTCCATTTGCTTTTCTTACTTTCAATAAATCCCATGAAAATGCCCAAAACGACAATAAAGTGCATTCTATTAGCACGTAATGTGTGTGTAGTCTGATAATTAAGATCCATTGTTGGCAAAAAAATATTGAAAACACATCAGTGAGACACCATGTTAGACTGAGTGCCGTGCTCTCTCACTACAATAACAATAGGCACTGTAGTTTATTTTAACTCCACCATACACTACCTCAATAGTGTGAGTATTTACAGCAATTCCACCTCTGATAATAGTCCACAATAAAAGTCCTCCATCTTCATCTTTGGATAATACTAGCTCCTTAAATTGTTCTTAAAACATCTTTTTTTTCCCCAAAATAGGCATATATTTTGCTTTTTTTTCTTTATTTCTTTAAAAATCTATAGCGCTCATCTGTTTAAAGTTATGCATAATTTAGGGCATGGCCACTTTGAATGACAGGTGTGTGCCATCATAGAACAGTCCAGAGATCATTTGGGACACTTGAGGGTTTGTACAAAATTTTGGGTTTGCATACTTTAGAGTGTTGGACTGATCAATGAAGAGACCATCACTGGCATCCTGTTATTTTCAGCTGTGCTGATACGAGGCTCTTGCTCCCTTTGGCTGAAGTGTTACTCTGGATGTAGGATCAGTTATTGAGGAGCAGCTAAACTATAAGACCTTGTGACGAAAGGCAGCCCTTTATGTCACAGACTAATCTTGGTCAAGATCATCAAGAGTTTGCTTTGCTTTGATGGTAGGTAGTCTCTATTAAACCTGACATATATCAAAGCAAGACACCATCTGCTTCAATCTCCCCATGGTTTGACACCCCCATTAAAAAAATGTTAGTTTTGAGATTTCTTCAGCCTGTAGCGTCTTTAATAAAATCCTACTGGTCAAGAGCAAGTTTGTGGCTCCTATCTGCTGTCAGCTCAGAGATATGAGAGATATTAACGTTTTGCCAAAACACGTTTCAGCCATGTCAGGCAGAGTCTGAGAGCAGCATGGCCCTGTGCTGCTGGGACATGGTCGCTGTCAAGGCCGAGTCCCCGGGACACTGACAACGGAGAGATTACTCAGTGGCAAACTTCAGGCCTCTCCTTTAGCTTATAGGCAGAACATGTTCCTGAGTGGCGCAGGGTCACCCTGATCTCTGATGACTCTCCTCCTCCTCTTGCTCTCTCTCTCGTTCTCCCTCTTCTTGTCTCTGTTTTTTTTTTTTTGTGATGTTATCTTTTCACTCTCCTCCCACTCACTGCTGTTCCCTGAAGCTGTCTGGGGATGAACGCCTCATTGTTTTTGTCCTTGCACTGCTTTCCAAAAGTGCGTTCCTGGATGTGGATGTTGAGCAGCTTCGCACTCTGTTTGACCTTTTTGTTTTTGAAGGGGGGAGGTCATGTCTAGGCCAATTACACTTTACGCAATTATACATTTTACTCTGAACACAGATCAATTCAATTTGATTCATGGTGTGTATTACCAGACACCCTTATTCCCAGTACATGATAGCCAGAAATGAGGGATGACTGGTAATTTAGTTGGTTCACTACAAGTTGAGCCATGTACTCGGTTCTTAACTACAGGCCATAAAAACAGACACATTAACAACTTTAAACAGTATTAAAAAAAAACAAAAAAAAACTCTTGATTGCTATGTGACAAAATTCTGTTTTAAGCAGATGTGTATAAGCTCACTGCTTCTGTACTATAAAACTGTATACTCAGCTAGAAGGAGCTGATAGTGGGACCAGTTCTCACACATATTAGCTCCATCTAACCCTGAACTGCAAAACAAACACCAAAGAAGCCTTAGTAATAGTTTTTGACTTGTTTTAATTTTAGATTATTTTAATAAATAATTGGTTCCAGTTATCATACACAGGAGCTGATTGAATTTGGTTTTACAGTGTTTGAGGGGATCAGTAATTGATCTGATGTGGTACATCGAGAAACAGGTGATGACTTCATAGATCTGTACTTTGTAGATGATGTAATGGTGTAGAGTTACATCTAAGCACCATAGGAAGGGATTATTTTTGTGTGAAAAAAATTAAATATATACACTACCGTTCAAAAGTTTGGGGTCACCCAGACAATTTCGTGTTTTCCAGGAAAACTCACAGTTTTATTCATGTGCTAACATAATTGCACAAGGGTTTTCTAATCATCAATTAGTCTTTCAACACCATTAGCTAACACAATGTAGCATTAGAACACAGGAGTGATGGTTGCTGGAAATGTTCCTCTGTACCTCTATGGAGATATTCCATTAAAAATTATTCGTTTCCAGCTAGAATAGTCATTTACCACATTAACAATGTCTAGACTGCATTTCTAAATAATTTGATGTTATCTTCATTGAAAAAAAACCCCTGCTTTTCTCTCAAAAATAAGGATATTTCTAAGTGACCCCAAACTATTGAACGGTAGTGTAGCTCTGATCCAAATAAGAGTTTTCAGAGATTCAATCAATGACTAGAGAGGGACTTTAACCTGACACTAGACGAGCATTAAACCTGTAACCATGGTAACGATACACAAAGACTTCTAAGATATAAACATTTTAGTTACAAAAACGATACAAGAATATAACAGACATTGTTTTAAATTGAATGACTCAAATTAACAGCAGGTGCCACAATTAACACTTTTGTAATCTGCACCCTGAAAGATGTGTAGAGAATATTTGAAAGACACAATCCTCTAAATATCTGATTCAGACACTTTAGTGGAGCACTGAAAAGATGGAAGAGGAAGTGAAAGTCAAGGTTTCCATATGTTTCACCTGCTTTGTCCCTTTTTAAACATACGCTTGTGCAGTCATATGTACAAATATATTCTGTAAAAGCACAGTAAGTGTGACTTACCGAGCACCATATTGCTTCTGACAACTGCCAAGTTACTAATCAGTTACCTTCCAGTTGTTACATGTTCTCTGAAGCCGTCTAGCACCGCATGTTGAGGTGCTATCCATCTGTTTACCCAGGTTGCGCCTGTTTATTTTTTATTCCGATCATGCACGGTACTGGGTTCCACACAAATCAAGTGCACCTTCAGATGTCAGTTCTCCACAGGGGGCTGAGTGATCAAGGAGCAGACACGGTGCCTCCTCATGAGGGCTCTAAAATTGATGCGCCCTTTTGGCTCTACTGAGGGTGACCTTAAAAAATCTGAAACACTCAGCGAGCGGCACAGCCACTGTCTCACCGCTGATCAATCTCAGTCTCCACTCGGCTCTCCTGCATGCTATATAGACTCCAGAGCAGTCAAATACCAAATGCTCATGTGCTTAAATTCTCATGTTACGTGTGTGCAGGTTGGGAGAATGCCACAGCGATGCAGTCAGATACTGTGCGCTTTGTTGAATATTGAGTGAATGTCTTGTGCAAAACTACATTATGTCAGATAGTGAGACAGCCCTGATGGAAAAAGAAAGCTATTAGTGAGGACGTATGAAGTAGCAGATGGTCCCAGAATTCAAATGTGACGGGCCCTAACTACGACTGACAAGCTACCAGCGTCTGACATCCACTCAGACTTGGTGAGTTAGAATTTGGGAAGAAAAATCTCTTCCAAGCCAAAGTAAAGAATGCAATCAAACCTTTTCTCAAGAGTGTACTCTGGAATAATTATCGCTCTTTGACCAGCTTTGCATTTAGGTATTTGATAATTACTGTTGTCCCCGGAGATTTCTCATTAGGGTGTCGACCTTGGGGAGGTGCACGCACCATTGACATCTTAACTAAAGACTGGAACATGCTTGCACAATGCGCATGCAGGGACACTCTGATCGCATTGTCCGCTGAGAGCCAACTGGAGCGGAAAAAGGCAGTGGAAGTTCAGGAAGCGTGGATAAAAAAACTGAATGTGATGAAGTGCTGCAAGGGCAAGACGTCTTCAACGACCCCCTCCCTCCCCTTGTCTAACCTCCAACCAGAGCTCGCACACACACTGGGATTTCAAACGCCAGGACACTCATTCAGGCTCCCTATAGCCCATTACCTCAACCTGCCTCTCCACCTCCTCCTGACCCTGTCATCTCCCCCCCAACTCATTACTCCCTCACCACCTATCTGCCGCCGCTCTCCAGCCCTCCACCTGTACTCTCCCCTCGTCTCATTCTCGCTGGCTCGCCACAGGTCGGCTCTCTGTCGATGTCAAGGTAGGCAGCGTGGTGAGTAATTCTCCCAGTGATACCGGCTCCTGACCTTTTGCTGCACCTTAAGGAAAGAGGGATTTTTCTCCCTCCTCACCGGCGTCACTCCTCATCGGTCGTGATGGCTCCCGGTGCATTCTGGGGCTCCGTCCTGGCCCTGGACTGGAATGAGGAGAGGTGGGGGGGGGGTGGGTGGAGGAGGGTGCTTGTGCTGTCACGGCACCGAGTGTCAGGCCTGACCCCCCAGGTGGCCTGCAGGCTGACAGCAGACAGACCTGCTATTTGTTGCCTGAAACACCTCCGAGGAAGATGTCAGGCGGCATCACAGCGGCACATCACCCGCCCCTGAGGCCTCTCCGTGCACTCTGCCTTCGCTTTTATGAACAACCTCCATCCAAACACTGTCCAAGTGACATACATCACATGTACTGCATCCATACAGCTGCCTCGGAGCGATCCCCTTGCTTAGAATTTCCATCCTTAGCCACACTATCGTCACCTTAAAGAAGAAAACTGCTATCCGGGAAGTCACACGGTGAAACGGGTGTCCACAGCACTTGACTGTAATCATAATCCTGTGTGTCGTCTGAGCTCTCCTGACAGTCAGCACTGTGGTTCACAACTGGGGGGGGGGTTTCCTGTTTTCTGTGGTTTGCCATGAGAGACAGGTGTTTGATTTCCCCCCTGCCAGCAGCATAACCGCTTTGGAAAACACAAAGCCAGCAAACACATTTGATAACACGCGATCACATGGAACGAGGAGATGAGTCGAGACCTGAAGCATGGAGGTGAGCGGGGAGCACTGGCAGCTGCAGTGCAGTTCACACAGGGGTTAGGGAGACTCGACGGAGCTGAAGTGTAAGCCACAGTAAATAAAGAAAAATGAACCAGCACTTAATTTGAGATCCTGTCTATGTCCTCCCCTCCTTCTTTTCGCCTTCAAAGCCTCTTTTCTGCAGCTTTTCTTAATTTACACCGAGCCAGAAGAATGGCTAATTGCTGACCAGAAAACAGGTTTATTTTGCTATCCTATTAAAAACACACATGGTGACAATGTCCTTCCTGTGCCAGCGCGCGATCAGAGAAGCAGCACTAATGCTGTCGGCTTCACACACTTGGATGGGCACGTAGGGGTGGGAATCTCAAAATTAGAAGTGGGATCACACCGGTGGCATAACAAGTGACAGTTCTTCTCTTTTAATCTTTTTTTAAGAAGGGTGTTGGTTGTTGTACAAGCCTCTTGCTCAGGAGCCCTAATTTCCTCATGGTCCCACAGTGACAAACCCTTTGTCAGCAACGAGGGCTTTGTAGATATTTAGGTGCCTGGGGAAAGATTTTTTCCCTTATTCTTATTATTCAAAACAATGGCGCTCACACAGGGACAGAAATGGGTCACAAATGGATTATCTATTTCGTGTTTGTTTGTTTTTTGACATCACTTTCATTGAGTTCTATATTTAGATGTTGTAAGGAAGCGTTTCATTATTGTGTCTTTGATAGAGTGCCGGCCGAGTTGTGCAGCTGGGCTGATGGAAGGAAATGAAAACACAGAAACTCTTCTGATGTGCAGCTGAGTTTTACAGTGAAAAGTAAACTCCCTCAATTCATGTCAGCCTGCTTGGGGAAAGATATTGACTAAGAACAAAGAGCTATGTCAAGAAAGCATTCAACGCATACCGTTCTGCCATAAAGGGCACCGTGTTACAGAGAAGTCATCTGGTCGTGCAGCAGCGTCCACTTCCATGTTGCATTTAAACAGTGGAGGCGTTAGAAACTGTAAACATACAACTGTCATGATACTCTGTTTTTGAGAGCCTAAGCACCCATGGGCCACACATACAAACTACCAGCGGTGGTAACAAATACTTTTCACTAAATATATTTTTTTTTAATTCTTAATTTTACCAGGTAAGCTCAGTTGTGAACAATTTCTCATTTACAACGATGACCTGGCAAACATAGTATGTTAACATAGTATGTTACACTTTGGGGCTGCACAGTGGTGTGGTGGTTAGCATTTTAGCCTTGCAGCTAGAAGATCCCCAGTTCACATCCCTGCCTTCTCGGGATCTTTCTGCATGGAGTTTGTATTTTCTCCCTGTGCATCCATGGGTTTTCTCCAGGTACTCCGGCTTCCTCCCACACTTCAAAAAAATTATTTAGCCTGGAGTAGCTTTCTCCCCTGAATGAGCTTCTACTGGAGCAGTTCTTGTCTTCAGAAAGGTTCAGGCTACACTATGATGACCTGCAGTAGAAAATAGTGTACTGTACAGTGAATTTTTGGAGGGAGGGAATTTTTTTTAGGGAACCTTAACCTAATATAAAACACCAGAGCTGAGAAGGGCTGCAGAGTGACATGAAAATGTCACATCAGTCAGTTTATCCACTGATGTTGTGAAAATACTGATTAAGTTGTTAACTCTGCCGTGTTTGCATTGTGTGGTAACATGGGTCACTGAACAGTCAGCTTGGTAGCCATTTTGAAGGCTGATAAGTAAAGGCAAATATTAGTGTGGTGACATAATGAATAATAATGGTAGTCTTTAAATGATGGTATTAATGACAGAATGCTATTTTAATAATAATCACACCCTACCAGACTGGTCCACCCTAAGTGTAAGAAGGAGAGTTTCTGCAGGTCCTTTATTCCAGCATCTGTCAGCGTGTACAATGCCGCATTATAAACTTCACTGTGTACTCTTTGTTGCTGCACTTTATTCTTCCCTCAATTTACACATGTATCCACCTACTTATGTGCAATAACTGATACCTCATCCTCCTGTATATAGTCTTCTATAGGGTATTTAAAAAAATATCTGTATATAATGTTATCTGCAATTTTTGCACCATGTTTTTTTTTTTTCTTATTTATTCTTGCACTGCCTTTATACTTTTTCTTTGGAGCTGCTGTAACGGTGAACTTTCCCCACTGTGGGATCAATAAAGTTTATCATTATCCTTATCAAAATCACATTATTGCCACATATTAACCTTGTGAAACCCAAAAAATGAGCAAATTTTTATTTTTATTTTTTTATTTATATATATATATATATATATATATATATATATATATATATATATATATATATATATATATATATATATGAGATGATGTATTTTTGCATAAGTGGGTCTTCCAGCCCATATCTGCTGTAAGAGAGACTTGCAAATAGCTAGGCACAAACTGACAGACCCGTTCCTGCAAAAACACAAGACAAAATTAACTACAAATAAATTATGAATTGACACAATGTAAATTATAGAGAGACGCATTAATTTAAAATTCACTGTCAGGCACATGGACTTTCTGGCAGCATATGCATGTGTGTGTATACATCCTTGAAAATGATTTGATAAGGTGAAATGGAAAAGTGAATGTGCAACTAACTGCTCATTAAAGAGGCCTCCTTTTGTTCATTATGTGGATACTTAGTTTTTTTACTTGTTGCATTATTTAGTTCTAGTTCAGTTTAGTATAATCTATGTATTGAAAATTTTAATAACAGTTGTAAGAATGTTGTGTAAGTCCTTTTTTGTAAATGAATGACTAACTTTTACCTAAAACTCTGTTTATTTTTTTACACTATTTTTGAATCCTCTCTATGTGATAACTGTAGTCTTCTTCCATTATGACATGTTGGTCCACTCCCTCACCTCATTCATTAATGGATACAGAAGACAACAGCAGCACTGCTCCAGTAAATGAGCAGCAGCAGTACGGTGCTTTGTCATCCTCCAGCCGTAACTGCTTTTATGGCTCTCACAGACACACCGTGTGGGTAATTAGCCTGGCTGTCACTACACCAGTGGGAATAAAAGGGCACTGCATGACCCCTGGGTCACACTGGATCAGAGGTCACTTTAGGGCCAACAGTAAGATCGGTGAGCAAACATCATCTGTACACGTGAGTCCACACAATATAGCTCTCATCGGTCTGCTGAGCCTCATTATATTTTTCAGTGTATATCTCAGCTGAACGTCCTACAGTGACACAATAGATTATGTAAAAGAGGAGTAAACAGAGGCCTTAGAGAGCCAGAGACGAGTGTGGCTGCCCTCTCTCTGTGCTACATTACTGTAAGGTTGAAGGGTGAATGTGGCCCCGGGGACACGAGCCAGTAGATGGTGATGGGCTTACTGAGAGTGACATTTAAGATAGAAATGACATCAAGTATGGCACCGCTGTGCCCTGTGGCAAGCCACCACATAGAGGCAATGTCAGCATGATCTGACTTAGCCCCAAAATGCTATGGACCCCCATCCCTCCGACGCTGCGAACACCCCCACACACACATACACACATATATCTCTTACACATGTCAGCTGCTTCTCATGTCAAGTGACAGTTAACAAGATCTGCCACCTTCCAGATGTGGATGTGCTGTTCTCGCCTTGAGGCGGATTTAGCTGCATGATATTTTTCATGAAATACACAATAAATGTTCTTCTATTTTTGGGCTTTTTTGAGGGGATATTCTATATAATTTTAACACCGAGAGCATTAAAGCTAAATCCTCATTGCTACATTTAAAATCACGTCTATGTGGCTGAGGTGTTTAGTTATATCTAAGCCAAATGTGCTGAGGATGAGCAGAGGTGTCTTACTGTACCAGCAGTGTTCAAGAAAATAGATTTCGTATCATATGAGAGCAAAACAGGTGGAAAAATGAATTACAGTTGTTGGGGTGAATAGCTGCATCACCCGGTAAGCTCTCAGTATCAGCAAACCACAAAATCCAATTATCTTATTCATACATGACACAACGACCTTTGACTTAACATTCAAACGGTCAATTTCAGTAGAACTCACAGTGCCACAGGGGGCACGAGAAATAGTTTTTTTCTCCTGCTGAAAGCTTATCTTGAACAGGGGCTATATTTTGTGAGATATCTGTTTTGTGTCCTGCATAAGTCATCAGAACTACAACTCCCAAGGAGAATGGAGATCAGATAGGGAGGTCCAGCATCAAGGACAGGGAAGCCGTTTAAAGGTGACATTTCAGTCAGCGCAGCAGATGCTGCCAATCTATCTCTCCTCAGCTCTATCTCCTGCCCTCATTTTGCATCCCTATCTCTCTCTCTCTCTGCCTCTCCATCACTTTTTCTCTTTTGGCTTTCTTCTGCTTTCCTCCTGTTTCTCCTTTTGTCCCCCTCCACCTCTCCCCCGCTCTGTGATGTGCTGACGAGACAGCGGGGAGGAAATGGCCTTCTAAAAGGAAGCGCTAATGAAAGGTTGAGCGGGGTCAACGTACTCACATACCTTTGCCGGACAAGAGGACGAAAGGTCACTTATTCCAAGGGGACGAACCGTTTCACTTTTTGACTGGGGGGTGTCAAAAGTTCAGAAGGTCGCACTAAAGGGCATCAGGTCATAGCCTCTGGGCCGAGATTCTGTGCATCCTGGGGTCAGAGGTCAGCGCAGGAATGCTGGGTAAAGGCGAGGTTGGGAGTTGGGTCAGAGGTGTGGTCTCCATCCCCTGTCTGGACCAACATGTCTGTGTAAAGGGGAATTGCACTCTGTATTTATCTGGAGACTGGAGGTCAAACGTTACCTACAGCAGCAGCAAGTTTAGGCTGAAGGTATAACTGTGATTTAATATTATAATTACACACAGTGGAGGCCGTGTAATGGGAATCAATGGATCATATTATATTCGCTCTGCCAAAAGAAGAATTATGGTGTTTAATTAAACTTTTCAGGTGTAACTGTTGCTGCACTGGATACAATTTATGCAAGTAATATAAGATCCCATGACGGCCATTCTTACAAGAATCAAAATGTACTGTGCTATGTAAGTTATTGCAGAGCTGGAGGATATTCAATAATTTAAATAAACACAAGTATAATATTTAACATAGTGGAAGATAATACAGGGAGATACATTTGTCAGACATCCTCTTTAATATCACTAATAAGAAGTGTTGCGTTAGCTATAGAATTCAGCTCTGACAGATGAGCTCAGAGCTAATTTGAAATCAGGAGGTGTGACACTGCCATCTACAGGAGCAAAAGTGAGCAGTCAGCATCGCTCTACACTCCACCTATGAATATTACAGCTCCATATATGATACACTGTATGACAAGAGTTCAACTGTAAACAAGTGCAGCAGTAAAATACAACAGAAGCATTAATGCAGCAATAATGTTAAAGAACTCTTCTGGGGTTTTTCGCCCTGTCCAATATGTCCACATGGTGTAGTTTCTTTCTTTTTTTTTTACTAGAAAACCTCATTTCCACCTTGACACTGTAGTGTAATGATGGCAGTCTCAGAAACATGAATTCAGACAGCTATGGTGTCATATGCAACACTAAAGGAATAATAGTTCAGAAAGACAACACGGTAGGATTTTGACACTGAATTGCTCTTTTCTCACCAAAACTGGTTTAAAGAGTTAAAATGCTAAAACATAAACATATAAAACACAACAGCTGCTGTCAAGTCCACCTCTCTTTCCCTCCAAAGGACGCGACGACAACTCAATTCAAATTCCCAACTCAAACTTTTATTTTCCTTTTAGTTGGTGGGTCATGATATTTCAATAGGTTGTAAACCTTTAAAGACAGAGAAACAACGTTCATACCATCAAACACAGAACCAAAAAGTTGACATATTAGTCACTTAACCATTTAAATGAATCAATCACCTAAACCTTTTTAAAGCAAATAAAGAATAACCAAAATTTTAGAAAAGTTTAGTAAAGTTTTAACATTTAACATTTACTTTACTTAAACTCAATGAAACATCTTAATTCAAACTCATTTGACATAAAAATGGAGTAAATGCTGCAGGCTTTTATTAACCAATCACACAGTGAGCAGTTAACATAAACTTGGCCATATCAAGAAACATTTCCAACCACCAAGAAAACAAAACATTTCACCAACCATTGGTGTCTTTGGACTTAATCCATGAATGGACTTGGATCGTCTTTGTTCTTTCCTCGTGTCTTTCTCTTCTGAAGATTGTTTGGCTGACTGACTGAGCTTCCCCCAGTCCTTTCCAGGTGCTCTAAATCAGTGATCACTGATCAGGTGTCAAGCACCTCTTTGCTGCTGCCGGGGCATTCTGGGAAGTGTAGTATTTAATTCCATTTCCTGAGCTTCAGCTCAACAGCTGCTGATATATTATGATGATACACTGTGATTCTGGTCTCATATCTGAGTTTGAAACGCAGCTGGACACAAAAAGCAACAGAGGTTATTTTTGGCATTGCTGATTATTAGGTTGGAACATTGAAGGATTAAAGTAAGGCCTAGTGAGTCTGGGAATCGACAAACAGACCATTCCTAACTGCTTCCAGCAGAGGGCAGTATTCTGGTATTCAATACCAGCAGTGCTCAAACATGAGAATGTATAAAAATTTATGTTTATTTAAGAATACTATATGATGGGGCTAGTAAATGTCAGTACACTCCTCCCCATAAAACTGATGCAAAAATATACACTACCAGTCAAAAGTTTGGACACATCTTCTCATTTCATGTTTTTTCTTTATTTTCATGACTATTTGCATTGTAGATTCTCACTGAAGGCATCAAGACTGTGTGGGAACACATATGTAATTATATAGTAAACAAAAAAGTGTGAAATAAGTCAAAATATGTTTTTATTTTAGGTTTTTCAAAATTGCCACCCTTTGCTTTGATTACTGCTTTGCACACTCTTGGGATTCTCTCCATGAGCTTCATGAGGTAGTCACCTGAAATGGTTTTCCAACAGTGTCACCAGCAAAGCACCTCCACACCATCACACCTCCTCCTCCATGCTTCACAGTGGGAACCATGCATGTAGAGACCATCCGTTCACCTTTTATGCGTGGCACAAAGACACAGCAGGTGGAACCAAAGATCTCAAATTTGGACTCATCAGACCAAAGCACAGATTTCCACTGGTCTAATGTCCATTCCTTGTGTTTCTTGGCCCAAACAAATCTCTTCTGCTTGTTGCTTTTCCTTAGTAGTGGTTTCTTAGCAGCTATTTGACCATAAAGGTCTGATTAGTTCAGTCTCCTCTGAACAGTTGATGTAGAGATGTGTCTGCTACTAGAACTCTGTGTAGCATTTATCTGGGCTCTAATCTGAGGTGCTGTTAACTTGCCATTTCTGAGGCTGGTGACTCAGATGATCTTATCCTCAGCAGCAGAGGTGACTCTTGGTCTTTCTTTCCTGGGGCAGTCCTCATGAGAGCCAGTTTCATCGTAGCGATTGATGGTTTTTGCCACTACATTTGGGGATAAATTCAAAGCTTTTACAGTTTTCCGGACTGACTGACCTTCAGTTCTTAAAGTAATGATGTACTGTCGTTTCTCTTTACTTAGCTGATTGGTTCTTGCCATAATATGGATTCTAACAGTTATCAAATAGAGCTATTAGAACTCTGTACCAACCTGACTTCTGCACAACACAACTGATGGTCTGATGGCAGTAATCGAAGCAAAGGGTGTCTGTTTTAAAGAATCTAAAATATAAAGCATGTTTTGATGTATTTCACACTTTTTTGTTTACTCCATAATTCCATTTGTGTTCATTCATATTTTTGATGCCTTCAGTGAGAATCTACAATGTAAATAGTCATGAAAATAAAGAAAATCTACTAAATGAGAAGGTGTGTCCAAACTTTTGACTGGTAGTATATTTCTTCTGGAATGCATTTGTGTCTTTTGAAGTGAAAAATATAATTAGAGACAAAAAAAGTAAAACACTTACCATGAATGCATGGTATGTAGGTGTCTAGTCTCTGTAAGCAGGTTATATGGCTGCAGACTGCTTTCAATACTTGACAATATTTTTGAAGAATTCACCGCCTCAGCCAGAAAAGGCACCGATGTGCAAGACTACCTAAAGACAAACATTTTCACATTAGATCTCCATCAGTCTGTCAGGGCTTTGAAGTTCACTTCATTTATATGGGTCTGTACCTGGTCACTCAGTCTGCAACTCAACCAGCAGCCACATGGGCACATATTCAGATAGTGAAAACTAAAATTTCCTCCTCCATGACATAAGGATAGTAAGTCAAGCATTAGCCATTCCATCACAATAAAAATATAGAATGAGAATTCATAAAGAAATAAAGAAAATAAATCAATTCAATCTATTAACATATGTAATATAATCAATGAAAAAAAGTCACAGAAAACAAGCAAGAACAGAAATTTTGAAAAATGTGTCAGCCTTTTATAGACCTCTTCAGTTACATCAAAGTTTTTTGAGTTAAAAGGGTCCCTTAAACTTAGCAAGTAAATAAGCAAAATTACACTTTAAAGGACAGAGTTCTAAGGTATTTATCACTGTTCTTATTTTTTAATATGTCAGTTTGTGGCAACTGATCTCAAATATTCAGAATTAAAAATTAAGCTTGCTACACTCAGTCATAAAGTCTGTAATGCACAATGCCATCACATATGAAATCTATGTGGAATGCAATCGACTAGACTTGTGACAGAGAACATGAAGCAGATATAAAAGAACAGACAACTATATATAATGTAAAGTAAGATCAAAAAAGTTTTCATTTTATACAGACATGATCTGATATTGTATGTTTCACCTCATTTAAATGTCTAGCTGTTGCAGGTTTTTCAGCCCCTCTTCTGAAGGTTGTGAGATGTTCATTAATATGAGTTGCAACATATCTTCTTATACTACAGATGTTTATTCACAGAGTTCAAGCCTGTTGTGTATTCTAAGCTGCTCAGGTTAAAATTAAATATGGTCTCCTCCTCTCTAAAGATTTGTATCTAAAGTTTTGCAGCAGTGAATATCCAAAACAGAACAGAGCAGAAACATTCTGAGTCATTTGTGCCATCACTTATATCCCGCTGTGTGGACAACTTCCCACTTTTCTCACATTCTAGATCTCAGATTAGAGACACTAACCGCTGGGATATTTTGGGTCCTGGCATGTTTCAGCCAGGTGGCTCAGACACTTCAGTCAGCTTGAATTACAACTCATTTTTCAACACTAAGTCGCAATTTAAAATTTGCCACAAATGGTTGAAGGCGCTAGACCAGACCAGGATTTTCACACCAGCTCTGTGGCAGATGCTCTGCAGCAGGGGTCACTATCCAGCAGCACCCATAACATATTAAATATGCAGCCATAACATTTTTAATGCGGCACAGCGCTAATAGCTACTCAGAGGATTGTGGCTGAAGCTGCACAATGAGCTTGTGGTGAACAGCAGCCCAGAGATTACAGACATTACATTGCTACTGCTGAGGTGCACTTGAGCAAGGCACTTATTGTAATCCGGAAATGCTCAGTGGCCAATAGATCAGACTGTGGCTGAACTGGGCTGCTTCCAGGAATGGATGTGTGTAACTGGCTGGATGTGACACAGAATGGAAAACAGCTGTCATGGTCAATCAGCTGACCCTGGATATATATATTATATATTATGACACTATGACACTGACCATATTTATGACATTATGGCACACTGATTTGCCACAACATTTAAACAACAGAATATTTGTATGTAAGATTGCATACATCTCCCTCATGCTGCCAAAACAGGCTTCACCATATTGGTGACCTCTGGTGGTCTCCTTAACATTACATTGCTAAACAATTAAGCTGCAATCTCAGTTATGTTTTGATGGAAAAATGCTTTCTGCTGGATTATATATATTTTTTGTAATATGTCAGAAATAAGTTACCAAGCACCACATCTTTGCCATTTTTCTTTCTTTCTAGGTGTCACTCCTTTTCAACCAAACCTATATTGCATAAAGTATGACTTGTCACTCTGGTAATTCAAAAAAAATTGGATGAGAAGCTTCAAACAGGTTGTGAAAAGGTTGTGATTTTGACCAAACCATGATGTTTCCCTAAACCTAACCATGTAGCTTTGGTGCCCAAAGTTAACGAGAGGCTTAACAAACATCAGTCTCATTTTGAAAAATTCAAACATTGACTACATCTTATTGTTTCCATTGAGAGAGAAAATATATTTCTGTCAAAAGATAACTGAGAATCCAATTTAGTTGTACAAGAATGTAAATTTTGTGAGACAGAGTCGGATGGCAGGATGTTAGAAGTGGATCCTTTGGATTCCTTCGGTTCTTGGGGCCTTCATGGATCAAACTTCATCCACACCGCCCATGTATGCTCGATGATATTGGGATGATATTGTGCAGAGTTTGGCTGCTGGGTGAACATCTCTGGCTCTTGGTTGTGCTCTTGGAGCCTTTCCTGAACAGTTTGTGTGGTTTAGTGGGAGAGGTGCTGCTGGAGGTGGTGAGGGTTGTTGCAATGGGGGGATGTGCTTGTTTTGAAACAATGTTTAGGTGGTAGTTACACTACTGTTCTAAAGTGTGGGGTCATCCAGGCAAATTCATGTTTTCTTACAAACTCAATTAGCCTTTCAACACCATTAGCTAACACAATGTAGCATTAGAACACAGGAGTGATGGTTGCTGGAAATGTTCCTCTGTACCCCTATGGAGATATTCCATTAAAAATCAGCTGTTTCCAGCTAGAATAGTCATTTACCACATTGACAATGTATAGACTGGATTTCTGATTAATTTAATGTTATCTTCACTGAAAAAAGCAGTTTTTCTTTCAAGAATAAGGACATTTCTAAATGATTCCAAGCTTTTGAACGGTAGTGTACATGTAAAAGTAACATCCACTTGAATGCCAGGATCCAAGGTTTCGCTTCAGAACACTGATTCGTGTCAGTGGTTTAAATGTTTTGACTGATCAGCATGTAAAGCTATAATATACAATACACAATACATTTCAAATCTATTTAACAAAAACTATGTGAATCTAAATCTGGTCCTTCAATGGACCCTATGATGATGTTTGACATGGAGTTTAGTTTGCTCATACTGGGATGTTACTCAGCCTGTAAAAACCAGTGAAATAATGTCTTCTGAGGAACTGAAAAGAGTCCTTCTAAATCCAAAATACTATTTTGATAATGTCATCATCAACATAAAACCCTATTCAGTTGCACTATGACAAGTGTATGATGTCTACCTTTGATATTTGAACCGATATTATGATCAGAAATCTTGGTATCTAAGTCTCTGCCACTTTAACTGACAACTTCTTTTTCATTCTGAAATCCTGTGTATTAATCATTGTCATATGCTGTGCTCCCTGACATCCCTAAAACAATGCATCTTTCCCATTGAAAATATTGCTAACAGAGATTTACTTACTTGAATATTAGTCAAACATACTTTTTAATTAAAGAAACAGTTTCTGCATTAAATACAGATGTGAGAATGTGTGGTGAGATTCAGCTTTCTTTCTGAGAGAGCTAAATATGAGTAGCATGTTTGTCTCATTTTACCAGGGAAATATTGTCCTCATTCTCTGACCTAATTCTGCTGCCGAGCCCTGATCACAGCAACATGAAAGGTCTTCTTTATCTCTGGATGAGAGACAAAAAGACAGCAGGGCAGAAGAAGGTGTAGATAACTGTACAGGATAGCAGCGGGGGAGGGGGCTTCATGCCTGACATCCATAATAATTATAAAAATGCTATTGTCAGAATTCTGGGCGCTGAGACCACCTCCTGCAGAGAACATCCTCAAAACTCCATCCGCATCCCCAAAATAAAAAGACAAGACTGCACTGAGGCGTTTGTATGCATTTATAGAGGTTTATGGGATTTATCAGAGTGAAACATTTCTTCAGCTGTTAAAACAGGTAACAAACTGTTACTGTAATACTGTGGAATAAACTTCTGCTATTATGCTCTTGTGTAACAGATATGATACAGTTTATTTATCTTTTCCTTAGATAACTAATATCATGTATTCAATCTGTTGTTACCCTACACACAGAGGTAAAGAAAGATTATCCTCCATTCCTAATCCTACTTAAGTAAAAGTACAGAAGCATTATCAGTAAATGTACTTAAAGGATCAAAGTAAAAGTATTTGTTCTACAGAGAACCCGGTGTCTGCTATATTATCACGTATACGTTACTAGATTGCTAGTACTGGTGCATCAGTGTGTATAAATAGTGTTTTGCTGCTGTAGCTGCTTGAGGTGAAGCTGGTTGTGACTGCTTCATACATGGTGACCAGTTTAGTCCAGTGATTCCCAGATATGGGTCAGACTCTTCTGAGGGTCAACAGATAGATCTGTAAGGTCATGACATAATTATTGAGAGAGGGAAGGAAGACAAAAACAAATTAGATTTTTTCCCCTTGTTTTCTTATCCTTTTTTTATAATGTGCATAATTAGTTGGTAGAAAAAGTCTCACTGGTATGAATGACAAAAAAACTCACAGACATCTAGAATATGACAAGGGGCCAATGCTGCTTTATTTTTGGACATCGTTGTCTTCATTGTTGACAGGAACAGTGTAGAGGACGACAGGAAATGTCCCATGGCTATAATTACAGGGGATGTGCAGCTCACTGTATGTACCAGTGTGGCATACAGTGCACTTTAACTCAGCTATCAGGCTGTCCTGGGCCTTAGCTGCTTTTTTTGTAAGGATTAGAATCCAGAGAGGTTTGAAACCATTAGTTTATTCTTAAACAATAAAGCGTGTGTGTTTTTAAGTGAAATTTCACTTGTGACTAGTTGTCTAATAAATGTAAAGTAGAATAAAAGTGAATCTGAAATTAAATGTTGCACTTGAGCAACTATTCGCATTTAAAAACAATGGAAGAGATATCTTAAAATGTGTTCATGGACTGATTACAAACTGTATATCGCAAATCTTGGTTTAACATATGAAACACATTTGATAGCATGTGACAAGACCTCTCTGATTATTTGTATTCTGCGTGAGTAATAACAGAAACTCATTAGTAAATCGCTGGACGTTTAACCTCTCCTAGTGATTACTTAACCCCCATTAGGTTATCATCATAATCATTTCAGACACATGCCAAACAAAGCCAGCCTGTGTTGTTTATTGTCTTGTTGGCTTGGTGGCTTGACTCTTTCTGAGCCCAGTGTTGGACACCAATGGCTCACCGCATCTATTGGATTAAGTGAGGGATTTGAAACTGGGATTAGGCCATTGGACTGGAGGCAGCATGGGGGCTGCGTGAGCCTTTGCATCACTAACGCACCCCATTAGAGTGCATCTGTGTGTGTGTGTGTGTGTGTGTTTGAGTGGGAGGGTGGGTGGTGTGTGAAAGTGTGTTTGTGCGTCCCAGAGGCCACAGCGCGCAGCTTGTCTCCATTTGGTTCCATTGTTTGCGGCGAAGACTGTTAACCATGAACCTGTTCTGCTTCACACTGGTAAGATTCATCTTCTGAACTGCTGTAAATTCTAAGTTAGTCTGTTAGAAGGACTTGTTCAGTCACTGCAGCCTGAAAAGAGCTGGTAAGCAGAGGGAACTCAGAGTACGGCGGTGGGAGACACTGCTGATGTTATTGTTGTTGACAAGGATCTGAAATGGGCTCTCTGGAGGACGAGACAAAACTACAAACAACTTTCTGTCTAAGATTCATTTGCTTCCTTAGAGTCAGTCTTCCTTTGCTGTCCTTGAGCATTGTTCCTACAACTGGAAATGTAAATCTCACCATATTAGTGTAATTAATGATTAGATAATTGTAAATAATTCTGTTAACGTGGTGTGCTTCTCTGCAATTTCAGAACTGTACTATTAACTTAGTTTAGATGTTCAATAAGAAAAGATGAATGTGCTTCTTGGTGTTCACGTTGACTAGTAAAATAGGGGAAAAAACTTATAAGATTAATACCAGTTTAGTGTGTAGAATTAAATATTTGTCATGTCAACACGCTAGTAGCTGCAGTGCACTGTAGTAATAATTCTCGGTTATTGCCAAACTATGTGCAAGAGAGAAAAGCATGAGAACCACAGCTTATAGTGGTAACTGCACTCTGACTCCTCTTCCACTCAGTGTCAGGTTAAATTTAGCAGTACTAACTGTAAAACGTGTCATCGGCTTCATGAACTCAGAACCATAATAACTTTGGAGATGTTCTGCTCTACCTGAACAAACTGTGACAGATTTATGCCAGTGGTTACATAACTGATTCCCATGAGTTAAAACTGAAAAACTGTATGATGCAGTTTGAAACGTGGTCAGCAGTAGATACAAAGCATGTTTCAAGACAAGATGCAGAGTACGAATGTGAAATGCTTTTCTTGCAGAATGTTGGCTGAATCTCCCAAATACATATTTATTACATCACATGAATTAGGTGGATTGTCTCTTTTTGGCCTCAGGTGCTCATCCAGTTTTTTTTTATTTTTATTTTTTTTTTAAATAGTTTTTTCCACATTGCAGAAAATCATCCAGCTTTTCTTTTCACATGGTCAAATACTTTGAACAAATCAATGTGATCATGGCAAACTGCTTACATGTACAATTCTTGGACAGGGAAAATGAAGCACAAAAATATGATAGATATTGATTGTACATACTTAAATAACACACTTTACATGCAGAATTACAATGGAGATGTCAAACTGCTGAGTTCAGAGGCATGGTGTTGATTGTGTGGTAGAACTGATGACTGATGGATGATTCTACCATGATGTATTTATTCTGAACGTTCTACAACATGCAGGCTGATTGCTTTATTTCCTCAGGAGGGTTCCACAGACAGCATTTATGAACCAGCGTACAGCCAAACACTGAAGGAAGTGTCCAAGTACCAGTGCAGCCCTGCTCTTCTGAGGCGCAAAGCTGAGTGGAGGGGCTCAGATCCATCCATAAACTCTGTAAGTTTACTATCTGTAAGACATTCACACCTAGACCTTATAAAACAATGATGCTGAATGCAGAAGAATGCTTTCAGACTGTGGTTGATCAGGCATCTTCACCTAAAACCACCAACACTGTGTGTTTTTAGATCCTGCAAAGCCACTGATCACATATACAGACTGCCAGCAGTCAGTGCAGAAGCCTACATACTAGTTAGAACAAATGCAAAGTTCATCAGCTGCCAAAGGGCTCCAAGTTAATGCTGTATGTATTTCTTCCTTATTTGTTTGATAAAAGTTGTTTCTGTCTTTGTTTGCCAAGAACCGACCTCAGAGTGCCACAAAATTAAAAAGGGACAACAGAAGGTAAGTGTGTTTCATTGGTCATTTCTCAAACATATTTTTGGGTTTGTTTTAATCTACCTTTGCAGTAGGAAATAAAAATGAACATCATCATTTCTCATTTTAGATCATGTGTGCCAACATCAGCCTTGGATAATGAAATATTAGGTTGGTATAAAGCGATCACAGACACAGATAGTCGTATTTCTGACTCCATCTGACACAGTAGCAACTAGAGGCTCACACTGCTGATCTTGATCTTATGTTCCATGTTGAACATCTGTCTGTACAGCTACAATATGACAGCTTAGCACCTTCTTCTCCCTCCACTCTGTCTGTTGCAGAAAGAGACATTAATCATACTTGCTGGATGTCATCTGGTGACAAGAAGGACCTATTTTACCAAAAGAAAGTCCAGAGCAGAGGTAAAGAAATACACCCACATGAGCAAAACCGAAACGCTTACGCTGTAACCACAGTCCACTGAGGTTTGACTTTAGGTTTCAGAAACAGTTAATGACAACTTAGAAAAGAAAGAATTTATCAGAGTGTTTGTTATGATGCCATAAACTGGTATAGAACAATAAAAGAAGGTGTTGTCATTAACCCATGTCTAAGTTAAACACAAACTGTATTTTTGATTTGTATGTTTCACACTATATGAATGAAGGAGAATTAAAGCCTCATCCCATGTGTGAATTGATCCTACAGAGACGTGTAAAGCTCCCAGTCAGAGCAGCAAGCAGACAAGAGACGACAAAGTAAAGGAACTGAGTTCTGACAGGACACAGTCGGATCCACCGGCTGAGGTAAAACCACATTACTGTCACCTTACAGGTCTTTAATTAACACATTATCCAAGATAGATATAACTCTATATTCTCAAATTAGGATCACAGCTGGATTACAGCCAGTGCAAACAGAGCAACGTGGTGGATAATACTGAACTTTTTTCATATTCCGTGTCACTCACAAGTGGGCAGAATCACTTTAGCATCACAAATGATAATGATTTGCAAAGCTGTGCAGATGGCAGAGTGTAGGGTTTTGTAATCCTTTACCCACATGGCAGTGAGTGCCACAGAGGCACGCAGACACCTGCACTACCTGGACGCTTGTGCACATGGCAGTGCACGTGAGGGAAATGACTGTTTATCTTTGCTCACCATCCACGCTCTGCTTATGTAACTGGAGAAAACTAGATGAAATCATGGTAAAAGTGTCCGGTGTCATGTGAGGGGCTTTTAGAAGAAAATACATTTTATCAGCTCATGTGTGAGTACAGAAATCTGACTAATGCTTCAGCTCACTAGGTTTGTGTGGTTTGGACAAAGGTTGACAGTTGAAAAGTAAACACTGAAGAAAACATCTGAGTCTGATATATTGTCCACTTTGTTTTATACATATAAATCACATTTATTTATGTTTTCTATGTATTCTTTAACACTGGATTTTCCTGCATTCCATGCCAAAAACTGAAACTGTAGCAGAGAAATCACAAAAGGACAACAACAAATGATTGACCAGCATCTGTATGAAGAGACTGTTTGAAATCATGGTTGTTTAGAGAAAACAGCAGGTTTTAAAAGGATTAGCCCTGTCGTCAGCTTACATGGTACATGATTTAAGCAGTGGTGGAAAAATGATTTAGATTGCTTACTTACTTTAGTTACCGGTATTATTAAACTCTGAAAATACTCCACTACAAGTAAAAGTATTACATTTAAAAACCTGTTGAGATAAAAGCATATGCACTACCTTTCAAAAGTTTGGAGTCACTTAGAAATGTCCTTATTTTTGAAAGAATAACAGTTTTTTCAATAAAGATAACTTTAAATTAATCAGAAATACAGTCTAGACATTGTTAATGTGGTAAATGACTATTCTAGCTGGAAATGGCTGATTATTAATGGAATATCTACATAGAGGTACAGAGGAACATTTCCAGCAACCATCACTCCTGTGTTCTAATGCTACATTGTGTTAGCTAATAGTGTTGAAAGGCTAATTGATGATTAGAAAACCTTTGTGCAGTTATGTTAGCACATGAATAAAAGTGTGCGCTTTCATGGAAAACGTGAAATTGTCTGGGTGACCCCAAACTTTTGAAAGGTAGTGGATGAAAAAAGGACGTTGGCAGGCTCTGAATTCTTGGTATGTTTTATGAAAATGACATATTATAGTGCGAGTTTTCATGGAAAACATGAAAACTTTTGAATGGTAGTGTAAGTATTATCAGCAAAATGTAGATAGAAAAAGAAAAGTAGACATTGTAGTTTCTGTCAGCGTTTTACTGCTATCTATACTCCTATCTAATTATCTTGTTTGGCTCTGAATGCATCCCTTGGTTCTGTTTTTAGGCCAGTGAAACAACAGCAGACACAGCAGAACCAGTACAGGCTACAGGAAGACTAAAGAAGTTACAGAATTTGGTCCAAGCAAAGAAGACACATCAGACTGGATCTAGAAAAGAGAAGAGCGCATGTGAGACTAACAGTGAGTTATTGTGGTTTATGTTTCTCAGTTTGCCCAAGAAACTGTGCAGAATCAGTTGATACAAGGAGTTTTCTGCTCTTCTTCAGATCATTTGGCAGAAGTGGTGAGCAACAACAAACCAGCGCTAACCTGCATCGCCCTGCGCAGGAGGACAGAGAAGAAGTCCTCTAAAACTGCTGCATCGCCACAGCAGCTCCTGCATCAACAGGCCAGAGTTCCTCATGAAGACCCCCAGGAGGAAGGGGCTTGGAGTCCACAGCATGGAATTGATATGTGGAGCCCATTTGAGTGTCCACAGCCCTGGAGTCCATTCGACCACACCTGCCACCGACCCAGACACGAGCTGTGGGCCTGCAGTGGCACCATGTCGCTGCCCCGGAACGCAGAATGGGATCGTTTTGAGAGTCTGATACAGGAACTGGACAGCAAACAGTCGAATCTGTCTCCCCCACAAATGATCCGCTCCATCACAGACCTGCACCTCTCACAGAACCCAGTAAGATACACAATACTCTGGTTTTTATCACCCTCAGGGAGTGAAAGCGCATCAATAGCTTCTAACCAACTCACTAAACCAATAGTGTTGTCAGAGGAAGTTTTACAACTAAAATATGCTGCATGTTGGGGAACATCTACATCCTGGGGAATTTGCTTTTCATTTCCTGAAAGATAGTCAGATGGGAACACTGATGGCTTCCATGCTCTTATCTATTTGGCAAAAATAAAGCAACATCATTTACATTTGTCATCTCTAAAGTTTAATTAATTTTAGAATTATTTGGTATTACATTTTGTTGATTTAATCCATAAAATATGCAGCTTTATGGTCTGGATTAGAGAGCCTACTTGATATAACATGTTGAGAATCAGGCTGGCTGTTTCTTCACTTCCAGTCTTTCTGCTGAGCCAACCAGCAGATGGCTCTAGTTTTGTGTTTAACAGACTGTGAAATGTTCTTTTAAATGTTGTTTTCTTTGGCTGTATTGAAAACTGATGGAAGTTATTCATCCATCAACCTTTTCTCCGTCCGTGAAAAAAGCAGTAAGAGCAGAGCCCCTCTCTGTTTATTTTTTGTAGAACTGAGAGAACCAGCCTTCCTCAGCAGCTCACGTGTGTTAACTGTATTTTCTGTCATGTCTTAAATGCTGTTGAACTCTGACACATTTGATCTATGAATAGCTTAGTCTGATTTAAGCCACAGTCCAGTAGAAACCAGTGTTAAGGCTGCAGTGTGTCGCTCCCTCTGTTGCAGTTTGTCTGCAGATGGCTCCCAGATCTCCAAAGTATCATTAAACTGTGCTTTGCAGGGCTTGACTTTCTAACTGCACCACAGAGCTCTTTAGGGAACATTTAGACTAACTGAAGTGTAATTGAAATTTCCAGCTAATACTTGTTTTTCTTTATTGCTTTTATAGCATTTTAAACTAGTTTTTACAGCTTGCGTTCATTTTCAGCCTCTGTTAGCACCACTAATGCTTCACAAACTGCTGTGTAATAATATCCGTACAATAAGGTAAAAACAAGGCAGATTTTGTGAGACTAGCTGAGACTGTGATGGTGTGGACACATGCTGAAACTGGCTCATACACAGTTTCACCCTAAACTCCTTTACATGTATTATTTATACACTACCGTTCAAAAGTTTGGGGTCGCCCAGGCAATTTCATGTTTTCCATGGCATCCTACTTTATGTGTGGTCTTTGGTTTTAGATTGCTGCAGGTGTCTCTACAGCATCCCTCAGCTCCACACAAGACACACTCAACTGTCTCTCACTTCAACAGCAAATGTTGATAGCGGATGCTCTTTTATGAGCGATCAGGGATGGTGCTTTGATTGTATATAAAACTGGAAGTTGGACATACCTGCAGTGGTGTCTCCTGAACAGCAGTTTTGAAGCTCAGTGTGGCAGTGTCTGAGTCCTCTAACTAAGGAAGAACTCAAGGCTAACCAAAAAATTTGCAAATAGCATGGGTGGAGCTCTGTGTCATAAACTGTGCTGTGACCCACTCATCATTCAGAGTGGCCACACACTTAATTATGCAACTTTAAGCGTTAAGCCTTAATACTACTTATATGTGTAAGTAATATAAAAATTCAGTTGTCACAAACAAATAAATTAGTTCTAGACACCAAAATCATTTTTTTTTACCAGGAGTAAACATGTTTATTTCTGCTTTAAAGGTAGACATTTTAACATTGGGGCCCACGGAGACTCACTTTCTTTTGGAACCAGTCTCAAGTGGCCATTCAAGGAACTGCCTTTTTGGCTCTACAGCACTAGCTTTATTTTGCAGCCTCTGAGGTTGCCACTTGGGATGTTTACAGTGATGTCCACATTTATAAAGCAGTCACATACAGCAATTAGTAGAACACTCAGAGAGCGCAGTACCCCACCAAGGCTGTTCATTCCCCCATCTGGCATTGTCAGAAATGCAGCACTTTTTTTTATTTAGAAATGCAGCATTTTTTTATTAGTTATTGATGATCAGAAATCATGGCAACATAGAATGTGGCCATTAAATATAGATGTACCCACAAACAAAATGACCTTGCGCTGAGCACAGGTGTGTGTTATGCATGTGTACATTATGTAGGGATACTGAATCACGTGACTTAAATATGTAGCGGGTGGTGGGAATTGATGGGACTCAGAAACACCCCCACAATTTAATCAATTATTCCTTGTCTGATTTCCAACGGATAAGTCCTGGTTAGTCCGCAGTGGTCCATTTGTAGTGGGATCTCAATCATATGATCATCAGCAGGCAGCTGATGTAGTGTTCACATGTTGTCATAGTTACAGTGCCGCTATGCCGCTATCTCACAATGATACAGAAATCTTTAACAAATCCATAGATCCAGACTATAAGCCACATCACTGCCAAAATATAATCACTTGGTCCTTGTGTCATTTCTGACCTTCCCTGAAAATTTCATCCAAATCCGTTGGTCCATTTTTGAGTGATGTTGTGCACAGACAGACAGACAGACAGACAGACAAATGTACGCCGGTCATCACATAACTCAGCCGCATTTCTTGGCAGAGTAATTATCAGCTCAGAGCAGTAAGACTATGACTATGACTATGATCCACTCATTCAATATCAATAGTCCAGTCAACACTGGCTCCTTTTCATGTACTATACTTCCATGGACACTGTAAAAGCAATCATAAGTCCAGTTCCTAAGTTATCCTTCAACATTCAGTTAGAGGGACTCTTCTCTTCTCTCTTTTCTTTATTTCAGGTTTGGATATATCAGTTTTGTTAACTTAATGACTGGAACTTAACTTAACCTAATACATCAGAATTCACGATTGCAGTTTTTAGACAGAAATATTAGCGAAATTATGATTGAACTGCCTACATAGAGCATGAGATTTTAGTTATTTAACCTCCTATATTGTTACATCTTTAGTAACTTCTGCCTTACAGGCTGGTTTAATATACTGGCAGTAATTCAAATAGAATCATTGCCAGTATATTTGCTTTCTGCATTAAGGACAGTGGTGTTACCAGTTGCTTATTCAAGCACTCAGTGTGTAACAGTGAGGCCTCAGTTCACTAACGGTCAGCGGTTGGAAATGAGCCAACAGTCAGTATAACAGATGTTCTGAGAGCAGCTCAGAAAGACCACTAAACTGATGCTAATGGACGACCACTGCACTATTTAATGAAACTTACATAGTTTATCATGTCAGGAAAATGTAAGGTTAGAGATCATCAGATGAGCAAAATTATTATTGTTATGAAATACAATTAGATCAGCGCAAGCATCCAGTGACAAAAAAATAATTATAAAGAAATATATCTAGGAACTGCATGGCTGCCAGGGTTTAACCTAATTCAACATGGTCACAAACATGGAATAAACACAAACTGTCTGTGTTGTGGGGTCACATGAAGAACACACACGGCCATCTGTCACCAGAAAACTCACATTTTAATCTCTCTTTTACCCAAACAGCTGGCCAGATGTGGGAGACTTGACGCCCTCAGACAGCAATCGTCTTTAATAAAACCACAGGATAACAGAAGTTGTCCGGTAAGAGAGTCAACCACCTCTATCTGCCAGCTTGTCCATCGAGGAATTTCACTTTCTCACATGTGCATCATGTTTTTACTGGCCAGCTGTGGTGAATCCCTCTATTTACTGTGTGTTTTGTTGTGAAAGCAAAAGCAGGAGCAGAAGATTGAGCTGCCTGTAGTGTGGCTGCAGAGGAGGGAGGTGGAGACCTCATTACAGAGTGACAAGAAGCATGTCAAGGCCTCACCAGAGACGACGCTGACGGCCCTCATCGTATGTCACACAGCCTACAAAGCTTACGTACATACAGGCAGTTTTAGGTTCACGGCACTCTTAATTTGCTTTACTTCACACCTAATGAAATAACATCTGTTACCGAGCAGACACAGCTGTCAGCCTCACACCTGCCCTGACTGCAGACTATCAATCAAACTATCATTCTGCCATTTGACACAAAAGGTTTTACAGAGCTGTGCTGAATTCAGCAGTTATAGCACAGCAAGAACTGACAGGCTCAACCCACAATATATGTCAACCTGGTTCACAAGCTAACACGACAATATGACCATAGCATATAAAACATTTCACTGCTACCTTAGCTTCTTTTTTTCCCCAAGATATAAAAATGACACTCCATCATCCAGCTCACCGTTCTGACATTTGGATGACTGATAACCCTCTCAGTAACTTTCATTATTTTTCCAGGCACCCAGAAACCAACCAGCACTTTGGAGAGTAAACAATAAGTTAATTTGTTAATAAGTCTCAAGGCTGATAGGTTCTTAATCATTGACCTCACTGATTGTTTGTCAGACAAAAACAAAAGTTCTATATTAATATGGTGTTTTTTTTAATATACTATAACAGACTGTACTATATTAATATAGTGTTTTTTTAATATACTATAACAGACTGTACTATATTAATATGGTGTTTTTTTTTTAATATACTATAATCCACTGTACTCTGCCTTACTGTGTGCAAATTATTTGAAACAGAAGAAATGAAAGCAAGAAGAAAAAAACAGAACAAGGGTCCATCTAAAAGACTGGAACCATAGTGAGGAGGATAGAAGAGCTGCATTAACTGAGTTCATGCTTCTGTGGACCAAGTTTGTGATAGATTTGTGATTAATCACATTAAGTAAAGACAAATAATATTGTGTAACATTGTGAAAATGTGGCATTAACATTATTGTTAACATAGCATTTCTTAAGCTTAGATGAGTCATAAATTGCACCTGTTTTGTAAATTTTGTCATGCTGTTAAATAATGAAACGTGACTTTGCAGTGACTGATCCACTGTGTTCCATGTGCAGGATCACTGTGTACTTGTGGCTGGTTGTCCACTTGAGCATTACTTCTAATTTTAGCAAAATACAGGAGACCTATAATATGTCATTTTCGTCAAACATACTAAGAATTCTGAGCCTGCCAACGTCCTGTTTTCATCCGCTACCGTTCAAAAGTTTGGGGTCACCCAGACAATTTCATGTGTTCCATGAAAACTCACACTTTTATTCATGTGCTATAGACTGTATTTCTGATTAATTTAATCTTTAATCTTTAATCTTCATTGAAAAAAAAACTCATTTTCTTTCAAAAATAAGGGCATTTCTAAGTGACCTCAAACTTTTGAATCATAGTGTATGCTTTGGTAAGCTGGGTCATTTTGCATTTGTCTAATTTGTACTATTAAAACTAATAGCACACACCTAATTATTCTCAAGCATCCCTCACTTTAGAAAAGTCTGCCAAGCAGTTTCAGAACACAATGAAATCATAAGCCAAATACCAGTGCAATTTTAGTGACTGATGTTAATATGGTCCACGGCGTGAAAGTCCCTGTACAGGTAGAGGAAGTTTAAAAGCTTAGTACAGGTAGTTGGGGATTATACTCAGCACACACCTCCTAGGAGTCAGCTAAAAAAAGCAAGGCAACACTTGCAGGATTAAGTGTTTTCTTGCTGCGTGTCCCAGCATAAACTGGGATAGTGAGCTGCTCCGTCACAGAGGAAATCAAACACAACAGCTTAGTGTCCTGACTCAGCTATCTGGTTGGTTAGCTTTCTTTTTTGTTTGTCATAAATACTTAGTGGAAGGTACACACAGAAGATGGCAAAAGACCAAAAGCACATACTGCAGAGTGAAAATGTGACTTGTGTTTACTGTGCAGAAAAGAGACATACGGAAAGATGAAGCAGAGAAGAGACAAACTGACCAAGGAAGGCCGCTGACTATGGGACACAGGCGGTCCAGCAACTCTCTGGAAAGCCTCTACAGTCACAACAGTGGACAAAGCTCCTCAAGTAAGAAAGTTGTGGCACAGAGCCAAGTGTGTTCTTCACACCAGCACTCAATGAATTATGCAATCCTTGCTTGGAAGCTCAACTATCCTGTTACTCCTCATCAGATGTGCTAATTTGTTGAGCTGCACCAGCTGCTGACAAACCAAAAACCAAATCCCTATCTAGAATTTGTGCTGTCCTGTTACTGACATGTGAATGCCTCAGTTAGAATGAAACACATTAATTAGCCTGGCCTTTTCTGAAGCCTTGTTTGTGTGTTGCTCCCCAGGTGGAGTCACCAGTGGGTCAGACTGCTCCAGTAACAGAGACAGTCTGAGGCTGGACGATGATCTATTGTACACCAGACAGTTGTGTGGCAGAGCAAGAGTCCATACAGACTATGTGCCAAGTCCGTATGACACTGAATCCCTCAAACTTAAGGTAAACAAGTCCAGAAAATAAATAGAAATTACATAAAATATGTATGTCTGTATTACTATAGGTATATTATACTGGAGCCGGACTACTTTCTTTGTATATACTAGTTGACAAATAAATGTAACACAACTAAACTACACTTTCATTCAGGTGGGAGATGTCATTGACATCATCGCCAAGCCCTCCATGGGAATATGGACAGGCATGCTGAATGGAAGAACAGGAAATTTCAAGTTCATTTATGTGGATGTACTAACAGAAGAGAGTTCAAAGACACACCAGGAAACCCATATCCATGAAGTGAGCCATAAATCAACTGTCCATGAAGTGTTAAAGCGACTCAGTTTAGAGGTATGCTCTGCTTATTTGTGTTTGGAGTCATTTCATGTAGCAACACGATCATCTATCTCCAACAAGGAGTTCCTTCAGCTTCTGAACGGAGTTGTTTTCTCTCGTTGTATCAGGAGTACTCCTCGTCTCTGCAGCTGAACGGTTACCAAACAGTAGACGACCTGATGAGGCTGAGGGAGCATCACCTGATGGAGCTGAATGTGACTAATCCGGAGCACAGGCAGCGTCTGCTCGCCGCCGTCGACTCCTTGCAGCAACTGGGCTGTGAGTAATGGAAACACGGACAAGGTCATTCGAGGACAGCTTCACCACAAAAAATATGCTGAGATGTTTGGATGCAGACAGGAAAAGGGATAAGTGACATTGCACCTCCAGTAGATAAGATGGGAGGGTATCCGGGCCACAGCTAAAGAGGTTAAAGATAACAGGATAACCCCAAAGAGTACGTCCGAGAATAGAGCCGGATACATGAGGACATAACTGCAGACAGTTCAGCCTTAATGCACAGGAAGAATAACTGTAAAGGATTACTTCCTACTTATCTATTCAACTCTGTGACAGCACATTCAACCGACCCATCTTCTCTTCTTCACAGCTGTCAGTCAGTTGGAGAACGAGGCCTGTCGGGAGGCCAAGACTTCCAGTGAGAGCAGGAAGGCAGATATGAACAACTGCCCAAGAGACTCCGGCTGCGACATGCCACCCGACAGCCCCGACAGCAGCACGGCGAAGGCAGACTTTCATTTAAAAGAATCATTCTAATGCTGGTTTTATTCCTGCTGCTGCTGTTGATTTGACTTGTGAATCAAAGGCTGTTTTTTTTTTTGTTTTTTTTTTAAATTTGCTGCAACTGTCTAACTTCTGATGGGGTTCAATAGAACACACACGCTGAGCTTTTTACCACTTCAGCTCCAGCTGGATGAGTGTCTGTTAGCTGTAAAAGTTTGTTTCTTGAAATAAAATGTTTTATGAATCGGTTTTCTTGTCAGCACAGTTACATTATTACTGTAGCTCACATCACAGAGTCATCAAAGACAAGCATCTTCATGAGATGTGTAAACGTTCTCTGTAATGCAGAACTCATTACACTTCTGTCTCCAATGATAATATCAGCGTCATCTAGTAAAACTAAACTGTTTCAAGATACCCAAATTTGTCTCAGGCAGTAATTAATAATTTTCTTCATTACTCCGCCAAGGAACAGTGGAGTTATGTGACGATCGGTGTACGTTTGTCCGTCTGTCTGTTAAAAACATACTCAAAAATGGATAAATGGATTTGGATGAAATTTTTAGGGAAGGTCAGAAATGACACAAGGACCAAGTGACTAGATTTTGGCAGTGATGTGGTTTATAGTCTGGATCCATGGATTAGTTAAAGATTTCTGTATCACTGAGATAGCGGCACGGCGTCACAATAACTATGACAACAAGTGGACAATACGTCAGAACATTTCAAAAATAATAAATAATTATTTTAATGTGTAATACGCAATCAATTAATTTTTAAAAACTGGTTTGCCTGTAAATGTTTTTTAAAAAATTACAAAACATGTCCTAAAGCTTGATAATCTTGGAGAACCACAGAACAAAGAACAACATTTTTCAAGAAGAAAAGATCATTTTTATTGAACAGTTAACGTATCTGAAGCTAAAAGTGTATTGTAATGAAATTATTAGAACTATTAGTAACTAAAAGACAAAAATATTTTACAACATTCTACAACTTCATCGATTTTATGAAAAGGCAGCCATGTGAAAGTTTTAATAGCTAAAATGACTATCAAGTAAAACAATCATGGCATGACAGAAGAGAGGCAGAAAAAACGATGAGAACACTCACAGTAATATACTCACAAACCTCCAAAACACCTCATTATACTGCAAGAAAGGTTTTCATTTGTGCCCTAATCTGTCACACTGAAAAGAGGACGTAACAATAATAAATGCAAACATAAAATACACAAGTCATATGTCCAAACCGCTGAAAATGCTCTCAGAGGGGAAAAATACAACCATGGAAAATAACTCATATTTACATCAATTTATAATAAAGAGCTCTCCACAGCCCGTTTCCTCTGTTATAAAACAACAGTGAAGTAAGTGACATGGACAAATGCAACGGTACGGCTTTATTAGCTCAAATAAAACATGTTTTGGCCCAGTAACCACACACATGACCTTGTAATAACAACGTTAAATGCAAGAATGTCACAGAGACGACTGTTTCATGTGGATCTCAATATGACCCCTGAAGTGATGACACCACAGGCACACACAGCCACATGTTTCAAGTGATGGTTTTGATGTTCTACTCGACTTCTATTACTTTGTAACAAGCAAGAACAGTGATTCCTTACAGCAGTGTACATAGTGAACTACGTTAGAGAAATGTGACCACACAAAACCACGGGAAAATATGGGATATTAAAAACACTGCCTTTGAAGTGTTGCATGATGAAAGACTGCTGAAGAAAGTGGACAAATATGTTTGAGCATTTCATTAAAAAACAGATAAAGCAATAGGCCATACAGTAGAAAGTTCAACTGTCAGACATCTATCCACTCGGCTTTACTAAGTTGCCTAATAGATCAGTGTCCTGCTGCCGTTTTTTTCTGGCAATAAAACAGTGTTAAATCTAGATCTGAGCTCTGAGGTCACACTAACTTCCAGGATTGTGCAGCTGTGGTTGTTGTGCGGATTTGTTCAGCGACTGAGGCCTCCATGAGAGTATCTCGCATAACCATTGTCTGGATACAGAGAAAGCTCATCTGTACTGCTGAGCCCATTGTTCAGTTCTGAAAAAGACAACAGAAAATGTAGATGATGCTCTACTATACAGTTACACTACCAGTCAAAAGTTCGGCCACGTCTTCTATTTTAATGATTTTTCTTTATTTTCATGACTATTTACATTGTAGACTCTCACTGAATGGATCAAAACTATGAATGAACACATATGGAATTATGTAGTAAACAAAAAAGTGTGAAAGAAGTCAAAACACATTTTATATTTTAGATTCTTCTTTGCTTTGATTACTGCTTTGCAAACCCTTGCCATTCTCTCAATGAGCTTCATGAGGTAGTCACCTGAAATGGTTCTCACTTCATAGGTGTGTCTTGTCAAAGTAAAATTGTGGAATTTTTCTTGCCTTTTCAATGGGGTTGGGACCATCAGTTGTGTTGTGCAGAAGTCAGGTTGGTACACAGTTGACAGCTCTATTTGACAACTGCTAGAATCCATATTATGGCAAGAACCAATCAGCAAAGTAAAGAGAAACGGCAGTCCATCACTACTTGAAGAACTGAAGGTCAGTCAGTCCAGAAAATTGCACAAACATTGTGTTCATTCATAGTTTTGATGCCTTCAGTGAGAACAATGTAAACAATCATTAGACCTTAGAATTTCCCATCGTAGTGTTTGTGGCTGAGTCTAATTAGCACGTAAAATGGCCCTATTTCAGTTGGCTCAGAGGAGTCGGAAGCTGTAGTCAATCGTAACCACTCACAAGAATTTCAGAGGCCATGCCACGAAGAAAATGTGATTAACACAACTGTCTACATTATCAAAACTAATAATTCAAGTTGCTGTATGCATGTTTTTGACCTGGCAGATTTTGTCATATGACCTAAAATAGATTTATGTAAGAACCAAATTGCATGATTGTTTTTTGTGACAAAGAAAGATGTCCTTTAATAATTCCATCACAGAAAAATGAGAGCTGTAAGAGTCATTGGAAAGTCAAGACTGACATGGGACACATGATCTGTATAAGTGTACGTAAACTTTTGTTCACAACTGTATGTGTCCCTCTTAGAGGAGTGGATTTGTCCAGCTACAACTACAACTTTATTGTTTAGAGTATTATTCCCACGCGTGATTGATGTCAGAGCTGCACCTGAGAATATGAGCTTCTCCTTCATAATGTTAACTTCCCGACTGGATCGTCGCGTCACTGCACTCAGCATGATCTGTTCTGGGTTATAGTTCTGCATCCCACTTATCCTCCATCTGTTAAAGGACAAATAGATACAAACCCTCACAAACACACTGAGGCAGTAACTGTAGCTGTGTCGTTACATCTTTTAATTCAGTAATAGTGATACACATAAAATAATACACACTTAACAGTAGCACACTGGTAAAGAAGGGATAAACTGGCCTTGGGGTGTCGTGCAGAAAAAGCACAAGGAGGACAGACAAGGAGGGAGAAACAAAGGCCAAGGCAGACGCAGCAGTTACCTGATCATATGATAGCTGACAGATGCCAGGGGGCAGCGGAGGAAGGTAGCATGCAGATCAGGCAGAGCACAGGACAAAGTAAGAATGTCAAAGGAGAAAGAGAGGACAGGGAGACAGTGAGAGGTTGCAGCGTAGAGGAGAAACAACAGCCAGAAGACAAAAGACAGCAGGAAAAAAGAAAAAAGAAAGGAAAGAAAAGAGCAGAATGAACAGTCAGTGTAGAAGCAGCAGACTAAACAAGGCCACGGCTCAGCTCAGGCCCAAACACACTCAGAGGCTCAACGCTGCTTTGACAAAATACTGTTCAGCTTTTGAAAACTACAACATTTACTGTGGTAAAGCCTGACTCTAGGGGCAATTTATCCAAGTACAAATTAAAAAAGCCTTTACCACTTGCCTAGAGTGCTATTTTGTGCAGATTTTTTTTGGTTTTGAAGGTGGAAACTGTTGGCTGTGTGTTCTGGGAATAACTGTAATTTTTCCATGCTGTATGCACCACAAATAAAGTGAATCATTTTGTTATCTCAAGGAAATAAAGCTCGCTTTTTATTGATAATGTGTTAATTTATCTCATTATCTCGAGACAACAAAAGGCCTATTTATTTGTTGAAATTTCATTTTAAATGAATTTTGATTTCATTGTCCTGTGATGATGGGATAATTAAGGAGAGCTTGAAAATGGGTCTCTTGTCCAGATGATTAGACCTGACTTGAGATGGCTGCATTACTGTCAACAGTCTCAGCAGGATCACTGAAGTGCACTCGCGGGTGAAATTACAGTCGAGTTCTCCTTAACCCTCATGTTGTCCTGCGGGTCAAATTGACCCATTTTGAAGTTTGAATATGTGGAAAAAAATACATATTTTCACAGTGAAAACTTCCACATTTTCAACATTTTCAGAAATTTTTGAACATTTTTTGGTGAAAAAAAGAAGTTTTTCTGTAAGAACATTCAGAAAAAAATCAATCAAAATCCAGCGAAAATCGCTGGCTTTTGATTGATTTTTTTCTGAATGTTCTTACAGAAAATATTAGAACTTTTACTGATATATATATATATATATATATATATATATATATATATATATATATATATATATATATATATATATATATATATATATATATATATATGTAATTACTTTAGATATTTTTAGTATTTTTTGGAAGATTTATATTAATTTTTTGAAAATATTTACAATTTATATATTTTTCTAATTTTTAATTTTTAAAAAATTTTTATTTCTTGCCAAATTTGGGGATTTTTTAAAAAATAAAACTTTTAAGGGAAGCTTTTAAAGATTTTTTAAAAAAATTTCTTCCTGAAGATTTTGCAAATTTTTATAAATTTGGGGAATTTTTCTGCTGAATTCTGGGACTTTTTTTTTCAGACAAGGTAACAATATTTTTTGGTGCCCGTAAATGAGGACAACAGGAGGGTTAAATGACGAGGACGGATCTGATTATTATCTAACAGAAAGACACAACGCAGTTTCTGCCTGTAGATCCTGATTTAAGTAACGTCTGATGCACTGATCAGTAATCTGACATTTTCAGCTTAAATCAGTTGGTATAGTTGCCAAGATGCAGCCCTGGGGGAGATATATTCAACGATTTTTATTTATTTTACTAATTTTCTTCTGTCTCAGATTGTAAATATTGTTTTATTTTCTCACCTAAATCTCATTTTAATGTTGGTTTTCACTTACTGTCATTCACTTGGTATTTACTTGCGTTTTCAGTTGGTGTTTAGTTAAGTTTAGCTTGATGACAGTGATCACATGACACAAAGCAATTTTGTGTTTCCAGCGTGACGACTCCACCTGAGATTTTACATGCACTTATTCACACAATTCACACAAAAAAGAGGTCACCAGTGTTTTAGGGTTCATCAGTGATCAGAATGAGTGATAATGACCCTACTAGGCCTACTAGAAGGTGGAGGTGGTTTTAACTGACCCTTATGAGAATTATGTGCACTGAAAAAGGCCATTTAATGGCCTGATAACATCCGAATGGGGCTAGATTTTTGAAAAGCCTGAAAAAGCACAGGTGCAGCAGTCTAGTTTCCTCATGGACCACTTGAATAACGATGAAAAGTTTAATATGTAAACTGCCTATTTACTGTTTTAATAACTATGTTAATTATGCTCCCTTGTGGCTTCCACAAAGGAGTATAATTAAGGCTTAAGTGAACAGGCCAACAGTGGTAAAATGTAATAATTGCCTAGAAAAAAAGCAAAGACTAGTGGAAGATCTGACAAATTAAATGTCATTTTCTGTAGCAGAGGCGTTTTTTCTGTGTTGCCATCTTGTTAATCATCTTTCCAACCTCTCAGCTTTCTCTTCCAACCCTCGTTTACGTCCCACCCTGACTGGAAACCACTCAGTGAAATGATAATCCTACAAATTGTGACCTATAAAGTAAGCATCATATAGATGTGGTGAAGTCAGTGCTGTGATGCTCATTGGGAGTAGCAGAGCTGATGAAAACATTTCTTTAGTTGACATTATTATTTTCTTATGAAAGATGCTAATGCATTAAACACATGCACTACTGTTCAAAAGTGTGGGGTCACTTATTGTTTCCTTATTTTTGTAAGAAACGCATTTTTTTCCCAATGAACATGACATTAAATTCATCAGACAAACAGTCTAGACATTGTTAATGTTGTAAATGACTATTCTAGCTGGAAACGGCTGATTTTTAATGGAATATCTACATAGGGGTACAGATCCTACCATCAGCTAATGGTGTTTAAAGGGTAATTGTTGATTAGAAAATCCTTGTGCAATTTTATTAGCACATGAATAAAAGTGTGAGTTTTCATAGAAAACATGAAATTGTCTAGGTGACCCCAAACTTTTGAACAGTAGTGTATGTTGTAGTCTGAGACTTTCAAAATGATTCACAGCTCAAACTGTACTTACTTCTGGAAGCAGAAAATCCCTATGACTATGGCGAGGGAGACTAGATCTGAAGTGATCCAGATGAAGCTGTAAGCGTTCCGGCTCTGCAAGACAAAAAAAAGAAAGAAGAGTAATTTCCAGTCGACACCACTGGAGGTCGCTGTCAGCATTCATGTCCCCTAATGCTGACACACGGCAGTGACTAAGGCAAAAAGCTGTTGGACAGCTGCTCTCTACTTCACGTCTCCGCCCTTGTCTAAACGTGTCTCGGACTCTTTCCCAGAGTCCTGTTGTTCTCAAACACCACGCTGAGCTAAAGTCAGCTGCTGAGCTCCCTCATATTTCTCTGCGTCCTTGCCCTCGAGTCTTGCTGGGCCCTCGTCAGTCTCTGTCCTCTCTCCTGCTGTCCTCTCGTCTCGCTGCGTGACCTTGTCTGCTGGTGTGTGTATATGGGTGTGTGTGTGTGTGTGTGTGTGTGTGTGTGTGCTGCCAGATGAGAGAATGAGAGCAGAGAGCTGTTTACCATGAGCCAGATGGGGTAAGGCACCTTTCGGAGGACTTGGGGGGCATCAGAGGACACAGAAGGCACCCCGCTACACCACAGAATGGAGTAGAGCCAGGGCTCATTCACTGGGTAGACAGTCACACTCACATTATTGGCCAGATACTCCCTGGGGGAAGGAAAAACACATGTCAAGACTAAAAAAAAAAGGTCTGCTCCCTTTCAGTCCTTTGCTCCTCTTACTCTCTACTCTCAAGGATTATAGGACATAATGTGGACATGTAAAAATAGAAAACACAGCAATCACACCTACTGTTCATTTTACCTGATCGATCAGGGCAAAACCATCACACCATGCATCAGCAGAGACCATGATATTCTGCTCTATTACACATTTCATCTCATCAAGACTACAAAAGTATTAAATATTCCATAATTAATGTGCTACAGACATGTGCAAAAGAAACAGCGTTCATGAGCAGGGATTAGAGAGGCAGACTCTTGGGTGATCATTCTGCAGTCACTGGAAAACACTGTGTGAACTGTGAAACATACACTAGTTCATCTGAAGATGCAGCAAAGCTTTGCGTCCCTGATGTGTTCAAAGTGCAATTCTGGCATTCTTTTCGTCTTCGTATGAAAGCACACATGCTCTGTGTGCATTTAAATATGTGCTATAAAGGAAATCTGCTTATATTTACTACATATAAGTACAAACATCTTAAATAAGCGAGAGAGAGGGCCCTACATGAACACACAGTCTTCAAGCAGCTCTTTCTGGAGACACAAAAAATACAAACATTTTCACAAATAATATGTGTGAAATCAGAGGATTTCCCCTCTAACATCACATATTTTATGCTTGGAACTGTTTCGGTGCTTTTTTTTTTTTTTTTTTTTTTTTTTTAAAGTTATTTTTTTGGCCTTTTATCGGCTTTATTGGATAGGTGCAGTGAGAGAGAGACAGGAAATGGGAGAAGAGTCAGGGGAAGACATGCAGCAAAGGGCCGCGAGCGGGAATCGAACCCAGGCCAGCTGCATCGGGGACCAGCCCCTGTACATGGGTCACCCGCTCAACGCGTTGAGCTATACGAGCGCCCGTTTCGGTGCTTTTTTGTCTCTTTACCTTTATCAAGTCTACTTTGTCCAGCTACAGATCAAGCCTAAAATGGAACACTACTTGCACAGGATCACCTCAAACATTCAATACAAAGCTCGCTTTGAGCTTTGCTGACAACACTGATTACATCTGAAGGCTCTTTTGCTTATTATTTATTATTGTCATTATTAGGTTTAGTTTGAAATAACTGAAAAATCAGGTTTTATCTCCATCATGATGTTACTGAGTCCTCCCACAGCTGCTTAGCAGTAGCTGCTTGCTCTTACTGTATGTCTTTGTGGCTGGCCTTGCTGTAGTGGAGCGTCAGGCTTGTAATTCCTCTCTGTCTTATCTCTTCCACTGACAGCTTCTCACTTGCGGTCTGTTTGAGCCCTCGCACCCTCCCCCGGTCCGTGTCGGGGGTCCACGTCACCTGGCACAAACACATATGACATGGGAAGACCCTGATCAGACAAAAGCAGAAAGCCTTTCACGTTCAGCTTCATAATGAAAAGTGAGGCGCTTGTTGTAGCGTTGAACTGTTATGTTAGTATATCAGCTGTGATACACTGCTCACACTTCTCTTCCTCCCTGGGCAACGCTATGTTTCACTTTTATTTGGCTCTCCTCTCTCTGGAGTAGATTTTTCCTTTGGCCTTTAAAATTTTGCAGCAGTTCTCAGGTGGAAGAGCAGCACCCTCTAACTGTGTTGTGCCATAACACATTAATTCTACGCTAAATATTCATCCATCCAATCATTATCTATACACTGCTTAATCCTCAGTGGGGTTGTGCTCAGTGACAGCTGTTTATGTACTCATGACTTAGAGGGGAAACACCACTACAAGCACCACCTTTATGTAACCATAGGATGATTATGGAGGGACCTACAGTCCTCACCCTCTTCTGGGAAATCCCTGCTTTCTGCACAGCCCACAGCGTGTCCATGAACCAGCTTCGGTAGCGTGGGTGCTCCGGTGGAGGCTTGCGGATGTTGAGCAGTGCAGAGCTGTTGGCCCTGGATGCCAGACGAAGCATCTCCACCAGACTGCAGACCGTCTGGTTGCCTATTCTGCTGCGATCCTTTCCCGTCAGGGTTTTCACTGTCCAGTAGGGGTCAGTCTGGGAGCGGACGAGAGCAACAGAGAAATCCAGCCTGAGATTTATCATGCATTATTTTGTAGAACAGTTAATGCAAACCGAAAATATTTTTGCACATTCTGCATTGAGCATCTGCAGCAGATTTGGACACTGTTTTTCTCGTAGTTTCACTTTTTATCTTTGTCAGCATAAACTCTATTCACACAGGACTAAGCTGTCACACGTCTGCGTTTCATGTGGCACATTAGCGAAGTCAGTGTTTCACACAAATTTACTGACATTATCCACAGATATGATATTAAGGCTGTACATTTTTTTTTTAAATGTTCAGATGTTCCAGATTTTGCTTATCTAATGGATCTGAACTTTCCCTTTCTGTGAAGACATCTCTGCTGTGTAGCAATATGAGTCGACTGAGTTTGCACCTAAAACTTTCATTTGTATTTGCACACAGTGTCCTTATTTCTGAAGCAGGACAAAGGAAGAAGAAAAGTACCAAGAATCTGAAATCACTGAAATACCCATGTGCACGTGACTAATATTACCATGGGACCTCTGTGTTTGGCGAAATATGACTTGTAATTAGCAGTGGATTTTTTTACTTTGGAGATTAAGGACAAACAAAGCATCTGCAGACATCCAGGTTGTTGTCTAAGGTTTGGTCACATACGCTCCCCTCCAAAAGCATTGGAAAATAAAAGCTGAAATGTTGATCTCTGGTCTCATATTCATCTTTTGATGTCAAACCCAAATGTTTTCAGTCCACAGAAAAAATAAAGGAATTGGCCTCACTCTCCCAATACTTTTGGAGGGGAGTGTGAGTGTTGATGTCACAATTTGACCACTATATGTAACTGACTGTGGAAAAAGATGTAGTGCCATTCAAGTGGAAATGCATTTTCTAGGTGCTGAGTTGAGGATGTGTTGAGACAAAGTGAATTTCAGTACCTCCAAAAACCACTGGCCTGCATTTAGAGAGCGTATCTCTGTCCAGTTGAAGAAGGAGGCATCTTCATACTGTCTGGCTGGAAAGACCTTTCTGACATCTGTGGTCCGCCTCAAAGTGTTGTCTCTCATGAGGAAGGGAACCCCATCCACACTGGAAGAGGCAAAACAGTCAGTACTCTAATTATGTTTAGGATACACATTACTTGTAGAGGAAAATACAATGCAATGCACAGGTATATATAAAGAGCAGTGGTGGAATGTGCTGATAATCACTTAACAGTGCTTCATTTAATGGCAGGCGTGTTAAAACTTAAATCATTTCTACCAATCAGCCACAGCAGAATCTATATGTGGATCAGAGCACACTGAATCCATGAAATATAAATAAGCCAGGATTAAACCGTTGTGAATGTGTGATTAATGAACCTGATGGTGACGTCAGCCTCCAGGGAGCTGGCTCCATGCTGCAGGGCTCTGTTAAAGGACACCATGGTGTTCTCTGGAGCCAGCTGGAGCAGAGAGGAGACAGACAGGAAGACAACTGTCAGTCACTGGATGTGGAAAACACACATCAAGAGGAAGTGATAAAAGAATGTGTTAGTCAAGAGACATATGTGGAAAAGGGATACATCATTACCCTGCACATCTACCCATCACAGATTCATTCTTTATAGGCAAAAGACAATTATCTAAATAATTCAGAGGCATTGAGTTGGTTCTCTTTAATCATGATTTTTTTTTTATCTTTATTGACTTGTCTAAAACCTAGATGCAGCTACGTCACATTACAAACAGGTGAAACTCAAGTGACTAGTTCTGTGTATGCATGTGTGCCTGTACAGGACAGGAAAACACAGCTCTGAACATCACTGTACATTTGTTTATAGCTCGTCATCTGAACAGTATTTGCTTGTCCAGCTGTGAAATGACAGTGTATTGACTCTCATGCTCACTGAGCCTGACTACACTTGGCTCATGTACTGTAGCTACACACCGCTCTGCTGTGAAATACAGTGCTCATCAAATAGCTCGTCAGCATCATATGTTGCCATAAGAATTCTCCAGAGGAAAAAGTCCCCAAAAAACACGGAAAAACAATATGGCCTATTTTTCCATTTTTTAAAAAATGTCTCTGTTATGCAGAGCACAGGCAGGAAATGCCACCTGACAGGTCCTGGCAGTATTCTTTTCCCCCTACAGAGCTGAACATCACATATTATTATTTCAACAATTAGCTGGATCAGACTGTGAGGTCTGGCAAGGCACCAACTCACCATAGGAGCTCCCCGTCGGCCAATGATGTCTGGTCGCTGTTTGAGGCTGTGACGATCCATGATGCAAGGGCAGGTGAATGTGAGCGGAGCCAAACAGACAGCCACAAGGATTATAATGTAGATCAGCAACACCATCACCTGGATATCTAGGAGAGAGCATAGAGCAGGTTTACAGAGTAAGTTTGTTCATTTTCAAGACATTTCATCTGAGTGCAGAGGTTTCTTCCAAAAGCAAAACAATCTACTTAAGCTGGAAAGTTAAGACAGTTACAGGATAACACAGGAAAATCAATTTAGCTTAAGGCAATAAGTAGTTAAACATGTTTACTGTACCCCACAACATTGAAATATATTCATGTGCTAACTAAATAATGCATGACAACATCTTGTACTGTAAACAGCAGTATGAAGCTAGAGGCAGAAATCAGATCAGGTGAGGAAAAAAAAATCTTTACTTGAAGGACAAGTCAAACACTTACTGGATCTCTCTTTGCGGACAACATACCCAGCTACCAACCAGCTCATGGCTGTGACTGTTGCCAGGGCTCCAATGTGCAGGAAAGGTGCTGTGGACTGGTAACAGAAGACAGATATAGAACACCGGTCATATACAGTGATTATTCATCAGAAAGCATTAGAATAGAACTGATGTTACTTTTACATGCAACAGTGTCAGGTAACAGGGCAAACAAGATTTGTACCTTCAATAGCACAAAAGTATTATTCATTTTAAGCCAGCTTATCCTGAGTGTGATCCTCTATAAATAAAGTGAGTATAGCAAATGGATTGATGGGTTTCTATGAGCCTTTCAACCGTGCTGTTAATAGTATGTTAATTCACATCCACTAATTTAAAGACAATGCTTAGACAGAATGTCTTAACACTGTAAGCATGTCATGCAGCAGGCTTTCAACATTCAAGAGCCAAAATTTTGTATCCAACTATCAGACAAACCTCAAAGCGCTAGCTTGATTTGTTGATAAATAAACATAGTGTATCTTTAATTAAGTGACTCTCTTTTTAATCTATTTTTTTGGGTGCATTAATTCACAAAAACATTCCTGAGAGAGAATTATATGTGCCACAAAAGTCAAAACAGAAATTTGGTAAGCTGAGACTATCTTAACTTTAAACTGGAAACAGCAGGAAACAGCTAGCCTGGTTCTATCCAAAGGAAACCAGATCCACCTCACACACACCTTACCATTGCACTTTCATTTCTTATTCAACAGTTAGCAGTGATCAGTGACACATTATTGTGACTGCAGACCAACCTGCAGTGAAACAAGCAGGATGTCCCATTCATCTCTCCATATGTCATCAACAGAGACGACGCCAGAGATGGTGGTGAGCAGCGTAGCCAACACTCCGATCTGTGGGACACACAATAGTGAACTCACATTTTAGTTCAAAAGTGTGTGTGTGTGTGTGTGTGTGTGGAGTAAATCTATGATAATGAGTGAGGATGTCATTTTACAGCACCTTGTGAACCCAGTACAGATTCAGCTGCTGGCCCAGCGATACATGGAAAAGTGCTAAAATCTGAAAAAGAGCACAACTCCTGAGTTGTCTTTCAATGGAACAAGAAGCAAGTCTGCTAAGATTTAGGGGTCTGAGACAGACTGTTACCAATAAGAATGTGATGTAGCTGAAGCCCACGGTGGTGCATGTGATGATGGGGATCGTCTCATCCCTCCATTCTCCAGAGCGGTTGAACACCAGCCTGGAATAAGAAACGATAAGTACAGACTCATTTATGTCGGTGGTGTGACTAATTATTCCTGTAAAACACAATATGCTTTGATTGTGCACCATGGTAACACCAAGCACCCACTCAACAGTGTCATTACTTCTTGTTAGATTTTTAAATTTCACACGCAGGGTGAACTTGTTACTTCCCTGCTGCTACAAGATCATAAACAGCTTTTCTCTGATTAGTGCTAACGTCACATAAAGAAAAAAAATAACTCACCAGTTGAAGTCGTTGAAATCATTTTGAGCCACCAACCAGAAGTAGGCCCAAAAGAGAAGTAGAAGGAAAGAACTGCACAAGATGAGGAACCATGTGCACTCCCACTGGAAACAATAACACAGACAATAAATCTTGTTCAGATTTGGCTCAAGAATCAGTGTTTGACGATGACTAAAAGACTATGTGTAAAACACTAACACCATACTGCAACACTGCATTAAATAAAATAAAAAATCAACCAGCAGAAGGACTAGGCCTCTACAGAGACTTCAAATTTGACCTTGACATGAGCTCGCGTCATAAAAGATGTGGACGGGGTCAAACAGCAGCTCACCCAGAGAGATGAAGAAATCTCCAAACTCAAGATGGAGAAAGGGTGTCTCTCTGAGACATTGTTAGAGGCCAGAAACCTCCAGACAAAAGAGGTGATGGAGGACAGAAATAAAGAACTGCAGGACAAGAACAGCAGACCACAGGAACAGAAGAAAAGATGAAAGAACTGCAGAAGATGAGAAGGATGAAGCAGAACAACCCCTGAAGGAGCAAATCAGCAACATGGACGCTACATTTAAAAGCTCCTGACTGAAAAAGGCTGGTTCATAGACCAGGCTCACAGAAGGAACATTCACAGCAGGAGGCTGGAGGACGAGCTGCTGGAAGCCAAGAGGCACAAAAACTAAAGCTTCAACCTCCAGGGAGATGAGAACATTGAGTTTCTAGAGGAGCAGATCTCTGTTAGAGAACACTCTGCGACGCTCAACATCATGAAGCCACTGCTGGAAGAAGAAACAGAATTTCAGCAGAAGCAAGAGATCCGGAGGACTGAACACAACACTGTGGAAGAGCTCAGAAGGGATGCTGCCCTGAGACAGGAAGAGGAAAAAAGAAATGCTGAAGAACCAGAAATTATTCGAAGAGACAAAGAAAGACCTGCAAGAGAAAAACAAAGAGATTGAAGAAAAAAGAGCTGTAGGAGCTTTGCTCAAAAAACAATAACAAGAGACAACTGTTCAAGTTTTTCCAAAACAAAAAGAGCAAAGAAGAAGAAGAAGTAGAGGAAGAAGAAAAAGAAGAAGAAGAGCTTTTGGAGCTGATCGCTACCACAGAAGAAGGGTGACAGTGACAGGAAGGTGGAGGAGGCTGCTGGTTGTTCAGTGTTGCTGGACAACAGTAGCTCCCTCTTCTCCCTTCCTCTTCTCCTCCTCCTCACCCTCTCTCTCTTCTTCATCTTCACCTCAAGTCTCCCCAACCGCCAACCATCTAGTATCCCTTTTCTTTCCTCTTTTCCTTTATCCCTAACCCCTCTACAACCTCACCCCCTCGATCTCCCCTTGACTTTCCTCACTAGCAATCATTAAAAAAATAAAAAATAAAAATAACGAAATCAAATCTAGCATATTTTCTCCTGTGCATCGCAGTAAATCTGAAGAGGTAATGTTTCATTTCAAGATTGTGCAAGAAGCTGTTCAAAGATTCTTAAAATTAATGAAATAAAAATTAAATTTAGGTGATTGCAGCAGCTGTACTTTATGTTGGAGTCAGTCCTGGTGTTTTCTTCTGAAAGACATTCATCGAAAACATTTGTGTGACTCAGTGTTCAAGTACATTTTTACAATCAATAATATACATGAAAAAAAGTGCTGAGAAAAGGTTAACATTTTGGTAATTGGAGTGTGACAGAACAGTAAGATTCATTTCATTTTGCTTTTAGAACTATTTCTGCTCCACCATCTCTGATTTGCTTGAAATTTTTATAGCACAAAATATGAATATTTATGAAAATTTCAGCAAAAATTTTGCATGAATTATCAACTACGTTTTGAGATTTTAAAAAAAAGTTTAAAAATTGCCAGTCAATCCACTTCTAGCATGTGTTTTCACATATTGAAATTTGAAGTGGTTTGAACAATGTCTCAAGAACTATTTTATGGATTATGGATGAGTTGAAATATGAATGAAGCTGTCATCAAAAGCCCCATCTTTGAGTGACTAGCGATATTTTCTGAACTGTATGTAGCTGCATGCGACAATAATACAAAACTAAACATGTACTTACTTTACTAATATTTTGAAATAAATATTTTTTTAATATCGGCATAATTTCATATTGGGACTCCACTTTGTAGACGTAAACCTTGGTTTGGAGGAGAGTTGTCTCTTAGTTTTGTGTAACTTCTTTGGTAAACATCACTCCATTAAATCATGAGGATGACAGCATCATAAATGAAACCATAACCAAACAGGCCCCGGCTGCTGGGGGAGCTCCTCTCCTTGTCCTGGATCTCTGGATGTGGAGCTTCACATTTCTGATCTGAGGTCAATGGTCTCACCAACCTCCAAAGTGTTTATTTGCCATTGTGATTGGGAATGGAAGGCAAGGGTTAGGGTTAGGTCAGGGTAAGTCAGGCAAAGTCTCCATGGGTTTGCACATGGGAATGCAGAGACTACAAACTGGCCTTTACTTTCCAGCCCTGCTGGTATCTGCCCGCTTACGACTTTATTTAGTGTCTAGCTGACAGAACACAGTGGAGAATCTTACAGCTTGAGGCCTGATATTTAGCTCAAGAGTTTATGGACCACATGGAGCTAAAAAGAGAGCAAAGAATGGATTTAAATTCTTCAAGTGGTCACAGATGTAATTCTGGCTACTCCGTTACTGCTGATTGTTGCCTCAAAAAGGCCAAATAATAATGAATACAAATGTAATGTAATGCAAAGTTCATTAATTAATCATTGTATTTATTGGGCTGCATTGTGGCTTGGTGGTTAGCACTTTCGCCTTGCAGCTAGAAGATCCCCGGTTGACGTCCCGGCCTTCCCGGGATCTTTCTGCATGGAGTTTGCATGTTCTCCCTGTTGCATGCGTGGGTTTTCTCCAGTTATTGTGATTGTTTATCTCTATATGTAGCCCTGTGATAGACTGGTAACCTGTCCAGTGTATCTGCCTTTACCCTAAGTCAGCTGGGATAGACTCCAGCCCCCCGTGACCCTAATGAGGATTAAGCAGTGTATAGATAATGGACGGATGACTTCCCATATATTTCTGTCTTTCACAAGCTACTACTCTAAACGGTTTACTCTTAAGCCAACATTTCTCCTCCTTGGAGGTACTTTGGCTACAACTCGACTATTTTCTCACTGTATTCTGCTGATGTTGACTTCCCATAATTTTTGGATGTCATATTATGAATCAGATGTTTAGAAAAGCACATGTGTAAATACACAGAATGAACCATTGCTTAGACGTGTTCCCCTGTTGCTTGGTTTTAACCCTTTACTGTGCAGTCCTTTGGCCTGACATGTGGGACAAAGGTATAGAGGAGACACTGAACAGCGCTCAAGGACTCTTCCCTTCAGTAGTTAACAGGATTAGGAGCTAATAGCATGTGAGGGGAGGTGTAGACTATGATAGGCCAGTCAGCACATGCTGTTGCACATTGATCAGCTTTGCAGTGTACCGTGCTTGGACTCACCTATTCCGGTGGCTTATATAAGAAGCTAGGAGATGATTAGATGTGTGTGTGCAGGTAAAGAGCAAATGGCTGCACTGATGAAGCTTTTAAATCCACCCTGAAAGGCTTGTAAAAGGGTTCACCTTCAGCCAGCAGAAGAGAGGCTACACAAGTGGATCAGGGAATATCTTCTAACCTGATGTGGCCAGTAAAAACACAGCGAAAGTAGAAATATGACCAGAGACTGTCTTTAATTGGTTTAGCAGCTGCTTGGAGCTCAGTGATGGCCGCAGCTAACTGTAAATGACTATGAGGCACTGAGCCAGAGTCACGTTGCCAATTTATCTCATACACCAGTGGAAACAGTGTCCTTGATATGGGTCACTTTAGTGGATTCTGAAGTTATTTGCAAAAATACAGCATTTACCTCGTGGCCTGAATGTGAAGCCAAAGTCCAAACACTTTCACAATGTGTGACATCCTCATTAATACACATTCTATGATGTTTTCTATAGTCAGATTTCCACTCTAGACGACCTCCCGTTGGAGAGACACTTTCTACAGATGAAATTATAATACCCAGCATCTGAAAAATGTAACTATTTTGAATCCATTATTTTGTCCTGAGAAGGTCACTTGAATCTTTGAAATGAACTTTTGTCAGACTATGTGTTTGGCAGATTAGGATTCTAGTGTCAAGCAAGGAGTCAACAATGGGGTCAGAGAACGATTGTGACTAGCAACTCAAGTAATCCCTGGCTCAGAAAATCTCCCTGGTGAAGAAAATGTCATGGAGACAGTTCCTCTTTATAGGACATAAGGGTCATTCCAGAATTGGGGGACACTTTGGCTTCAAATTTGTTGAAAAATAAACCTTCTCTTTTACAATTTTCTGCTACATATTCATCAATATTAGGTATTAAACTATCAAAGGCTTGATTGACTCAGCTTACACATCAATGGTACCATTTTTATTAGATGTTTCATTTGTTGTTTGCTAACCCTACTCTAACAGTTACTCTCTGGATTAGCATCCCTGTTACTCCTACAGTAACAGGGCTGCTAATCCATGGCAATGTTAGCTTTTTCTCAGGAGTAGAACTAAATATTTAGCTAGCTGTTACTGGTGACCAAGAGGACAAACTTACTGATAGAAAAAAGTAAAGAAAAAAGTAAAAAGAATTTGTCTTATCCTGATAATATGCATAATATGGTTGCATGAGGTAGAGTGAGACATTTAATCAAGGCAGACAATAATGAAAAATAGAAGAGAGGACATAGTTTTGCTCTACCCATTCTTTTGGAAAATTGTTTGATGTTAATTGCAGCATATGATGTGATTCACTGTTTTCTTCTTCTTCAACCAGCTAAAAAGGTTTTGCTATCTGGATTGGGTGCATGCTGTGGGACACATGCTCCGTGCATAATAATTATTAGTTAAAATATTACGTTGATTAATTTTTTTCCTACAATTAAAAGGAAAGCAAAAAGAAAGGAGATTTAAATTTTATTTTATCTTTTTTATTTGAGATTCAATTTGTTCATCGGGGGAGGGGGAGGAGAGGGGTGGCACAGGAGATAAATGGCATTTTAGGGGGAACTCCAGGCTTATTTGGTATTTCTAAAAATTATTTCAAACATTCTTTTCTCCTAGCTTTTTAAACATTTGGTCTCAGGACAAGTACATTTACACAAGTGCATGTATTTTTTAGTATTTTGTGCATGGATTATTTGAAATTTGATGTGTGGGATGTAAAATGACCTCCAATTCTGGAATGACCCATAAATCAAGTGCTCCTGTGGGACTGTTTACTCTGCTTCCAGCAGCAGGGACTGTCTCTGACTGCAGTACAAACAACATATCATCATTCATGCTACTTTGATCCATTTAGTTTAACTGAGACAATATAACCAGGAAGGGGAATGTGTGTGATGGATCCCAAAAGCAAAATAGTTCAGACTGTATCAGGACTTTGAAGTCATGGATTAGATCAGATACTGCCGTCACTGTGATTTGCTTTTAACATGCACTATTGATGTGAACACACAAATGCTTTGTGTCACTGCAAATCTGCACTGAAGTTTAGGGACTGCTATGTGTTGCTGAGCTGAAGGTATGTTTCCAGTGCAGTTTGCTTGTCTGTTTTTTGTCTGTAAGCAGATTAATGAGAAAACTACCAGGCATGGATCCAGAACACTTTATTTAAAACTGTGAGATCAGCCTTGGCAGGGGACTGCAGTCTCTAAGTGCCCTTGTAGTTACTGTAAAAACCCATATCGCTCATAAAACTGTATTCCAAACTATGATGGTTAAACTTTAAAATGGAATGTCTGAGTTTTAATACTGCCAATGAAATACATCACAAATAGATGAAATAAAAGAAAATCCTCTCAACAAAGTCACCATAAAAGCTGTCTTGCAGCAAGAAACATTAGGTGACAGCCTTATAGTATACCTGAATCATAATACATTAGATACAAAAGAAAATATAGTTCCTCGTATTGTCTCTGTTTCTGCAAACATATCACACTTTCTACCCTTCAGCAAGTCACTCTCACTGTGCAAAATAATCCATCTTCAGAGGAACTGTTTGGAATCAGACACTTTCTCCTGACTGCTACATGGCTTTTCAGGGTCCTTTCATGTCTCCGTTTAGAAATAAGGTAGGAGGTGAGATCGCGAGATGCTGTGAGATCGCGAGATTCAGTGAGAGTGACGAAATTCAACATGGCGGCTCCCAGCTGCTAGATGAGAAGTAAACAAATCGCCGTTATCTCGACGTATTTGTATTAAAAATAAATAAATAAATAAAACAACAACCTAACTAAATAGCCTGCTCAAGATCGGAAACGGTAGTGCTCACAGTGGAGGACCTTGAGAACTTTATTGACGACTACTTCGTCCGGTGCACCATGGAAGACGCCAACCCGAGCAAGAGGAAGAAAGCAGACTCCTCGACGGACACACAAGACTTGGAGGTCACGGATATCCAGGTAAGTGTTCTCGAGTCTATTAATAAGAAGCTCGATATTCTTAGTTTGCTTCACCAGGAGATAAAAGACCTGAAAGCAAGCCTGGAGTTCACCCACCAGCAGATCGAGGATCTGCAGAGGGACAACACCGAACTCCGGTCCACGCTGACAGCGGTCACTTCAGAGGTGAATACACTTAAAAAAGAAAACAAAACCCTGAGGGAGACCGTCCTGGACATCCAGTCGAGGAGCATGCGGGACAACCTAATCTTTTCTGGTATCCCTGAGTCCACACCGGATAACCCAGAGACCCTTGTTAAAAACTTCATGGTGTCGGCGCTTAAAATCCCTGCGGAAACTGTTAAAAACATCACTTTCCACCACGTCCACCGGCTCGGACCCCGAGGAGGAAACCGTCACCGTCCTATCATTGCAAAGTTCGAGCACTTCCAGCAGAAAGTGCTCGTAAGGAGCAAAGGACGGGAGCTGAAAGGCACGTCGTTCGGGATGAACGACCAGTTTCCCAGGGAAATCAACGAGAGGCGCAAAGTATTATATCCCATCATGAAAGAACACAGACAGAAAGGTAAACGGACTGCACTGGTTGTGGACAAACTATACATAGATGGGCAGCTATTTCGGGAACCCTCCATTACCACCTGGCTCTTCTAAAAAAAAAAAAAAAAAAAAAATGGCTTAAACGTTTAATATATCATTTAGTCATTTATGTTAGAAAATGTTATAAAAAAAAAAAATGTCACAGGTGTAAATGTCTCACTCTCCTAACCTACACTCCCCACTGGAGAACCCCCTCCTCCTTCTACTTTTCTCTCTCTCCCTCTCTATACGTCTCCCTTTAGGTCTCTCCCCCTCTCACACACTCACCCCCCACACTCTCACTCACACTCTATGTACTCCCCATGTTTATTGTGCTTGTATGTTTTATAATGTGTTTGTTGATAGTTTTTCAGGCAATGATGTGCTATTATATAATGTATATATAGATCCTGACCTGCTGTATACATCTCTCTCCAACACTCACAGCTCACAGACAGCAACAGACAGCTCACAAGGACACACACAGATGTTATATTACATTACTACATACTCAGTGACAGAACATCTTCTCTCTCTATGTTCAAGTTTAATATCGTAGCCTGGAATGTTCATGGCATACGCTCACAAACAAAAAGAGTTAAAATCATGGACTATGTCTCTAAATTAAAAGCAGATATTTTGCTCCTTCAAGAAACACATTTACTACAGTCGGAAGAAAAATGTTTATCAGACTCGAATTATAGTATTATCTTTTCATCTTGTTATAACAGCAGACAAAGAGGGGTCTCCATTCTAGTCCATAAGAGAATTCCATTCACTTTAAACAGTACAGTAACGGACTCAGAGGGCAGATATATTATTATCCAGGCAACAATCTTTAATAAATTATATTCTATTGTAAACCTCTATGCTCCGAATAATGATGATCCAGCCTTCTTTCACACTGTTTTCTCTCACTTAGCAGACTTATCTGCTAACTCAATAACTATTATCGGTGGTGACTTCAACATAGTTTTAAACCCTTCAGTAGATCGATCTAATAGTCCAATACACGTAAAACAGTCACAATCAGTTAAAGTCATACATGACTATATGAAAGATTTCGGACTAGACGACGTCTGGAGACTCAAAAACCCAACAAAGAGGGACTATACGTTTTTCTCTGCGGTACACAAAACATTTTCAAGAATTGACTTTTTCCTCTTAAATAACTCTATCGCACATAAAGTCACTACTAAAATCCACCCAATCATTATCAGCGACCACGCACCAATATCACTCAGCCTGCAAACAGATTCCATCCCTAAACCTCCTCAGACTTGGCGCCTCAACATCTCTCTACTCAAAGACCCAGAATTTGATCGAGTAATAAGGAGTGAGTGGGCAGACTTTCTAAAAAACAATGACTCTGTTGACTTACCCCCATCTTTGCTTTGGGAAACTGGAAAGGCCGTAATCAGAGGTAAAATAATATCATACTCCTCATACAAGAAAAAAAAAGATCTACAAACAGAGAAAGAAATTGAAGAAAAAATTAAACAACTTACAGAGAATTATGCAATAAACCCAAGTGATCAATTATGGTCCGAACTACAAAATGCAAAACTAAACCTCGATAATATCCTATCCAAGAAAACAGAGTTTTTATTACAACAGCTAAGATATAATGATTTCGAACACAATAATAAATCAGGAAAATTTCTGGCGAACCAACTCCAGCGCAATAAAGAAAAATCCTTCATAACAGCAATTCAGGATTCCTCAGGAAAATATACTCAGTCACCTCAGGAAATCAACCAGACCTTCTATAATTATTACCAGAGTTTATACTCAGCAGCAGTTAACCCAAACATAGAAGATATAGATAATTTTCTCAACAATTTAAACATGCCCAAACTAACGTCAAATTACAGAGACATATTAGATGCTCCATTGACTATGAAAGAATTACAATGTGCATTAGACAGTATGCCAGCAGGCAAGGCACCTGGTCCTGATGGTTTCCCTGCTGAATTTCTTAAACATTTTTGGTCAATGTTAGCACCCCTTTTCTTCAGGACAGTGACAGAGATTAAAAATAATGGTTATATCAGTCCGCACATGAATACAGCTGCAATTAAATTATTATTGAAACCAGACAAAGATCCTACGCTTCCCTCTAGCTATCGACCTCTGTCACTAATCAACACCGACATCAAAATTATCTCAAAAGCTCTCGCCTCTAGGCTGGAGAAAATCATCCCGTCAATAATTCACAGCGATCAAACAGGATTTATAAATGGCCGACACTCCACCAACAACATCAGAAGACTTCTAAATCTAATCTCTTTGACGCAACGCCACAACAAAGAAGCTATTGTTATGTCACTGGACGCAGAAAAAGCCTTTGACAAAGTCAATTGGTCCTTTCTCTTTGCTGTGCTCCACAAATTTGGCTTCGGAGAATCATTTATCCAGTGGGTATCAGCTCTGTACAACTCACCCAAGGCTACAGTCACCACTAATGGGATCACTTCACAAAGCTTCAGTCTGCAAAGGGGAACGAGACAGGGATGCCCACTCTCTCCCTTATTGTTTGCGATCTTTATCGAACCATTAGCAACAGCTGTACGTCAGAACACCGATATCAAAGGTATCTGCGCTCTGGAGTCTGAACATAAAATTAACCTATACGCAGATGACATTTTACTTTATCTACAAGAACCCAAAACTTCAGTAAAGGAAGTATTTAACCTCATCACAACCTTCTCGCGTCTTTCAGACTACTCCGTCAACTGGTCAAAATCAATTATATTACCTTTAACAGAAAACTCGTGGAAGCCCGCAGCCCAAAACTCGCATTATTCTTTTCCTACTGGCAACATCAGATATCTGGGCATAAATATTTCCTCCAAACTCTCAGAATTAGTTCACCTGAACTTCACTCCACTTTTGGACAAAGTCTGTGATGATCTGAGGCGTTGGAACAACCTCCCCATCTCCCTTTTGGGACGAATAGCTACAGTCAAAATGAAAATATTACCTAAAATCAACTATCTTTTCTCCATGATTCCATTTAAACCCACATCAAAGTGGTTCCAATCGTTAGACTCCGCTATTGGTAAATTCTACTCAAAGAATAAAAAGGCTAAAATCAGCTTGACTACCCTCCAGAAGAATAAATCCGAAGGGGGACTGGAGGCTCCCAACTTCATGTATTATTATTTATCCAACCAAATACAATATCTCACCAAATGGATACATCCACATGAAGAATATAACTCCTGGCTAGAACTAGAACAGTTAGATTGTAACCAGATCAAAATCTCTGACCTTCCCTTTATCTCTTCTGCTCTTAAACATCACTCCTGCTTCAAGAACCCTATGATCGCTTCCACCTTGTCTGCTTGGTGGAAAGCACTGGAAATCACAGGCTCTCAATTAAAACCCAGTATACTCTCCCCAATCTGGCACAACCCTGATTTTGCAAACAACAAAATAGCTCTTTATTTCAGCACATGGGCAGAGAGAGGAGTCACTCACCTCCATCACCTTCTGGATGATAACACATTTAGGACATATATAAACTTATTCCAAACATTTGAAATAAGAAATGGAAATTTTCTTCAGTACCTACAGGTAAAGAAGACTATTACAAGTAGAATTCCATCGCTTCAGACTACTTTACAGCCAACGGATTTACAGCCACCTGAATTTGTCGACTACATTGTGAAACTCTCTCCAAGAAATAAGAAGAATCTCTCAAAAATTTATAGTTTACTCTCAAAGACACACTCTATACACCTACCAACTCAAAAATGGGAAAAAGACGTATCCAAATCTTTTGACTCTGATTTTTGGACCCAAATCTGTGAAAACACATTTAAAATGACTAAAAACACCAACTTACAATTGATCCAATTTAAGGTGCTTCACAGAACACATATAACACAATATAAACTGTATAAAATGGGCTTCTCACGCTCAGACACATGTACGCAATGCACCCAAAACATGACGGACACTTACTTTCACGCTCTGTGGCTTTGTACACCCGTCTATCAATTCTGGGTAACAATCACACAGAAACTCTCCAATATTTTGGACTGCGGGATTCCACATTCCCCGACCGTTTGCCTAATTGGTGATCTAACGCAAACAGCCCTTCCAGACATTCATATCCAACCCACACTTGCAGCTATCGCCATCGCCAAAAAAACTATTTTAGTTAACTGGAAAGATAAGAAAGCCCTCAACATCATCCATTGGCTGAACCTCCTCACAGAACACATTTCACTTGAGAGAATATCTGCTATCAGAAAAAACCAATTGGATTCCTTCAAAGAAAAATGGTCTCCATTTATTAAATCAATAAATATTAACCTATAGCCTCCGCTTGTATGTGGGCGTATGCCACTTCCCTCATAAAATTGTAATTATTATTCTGTCTGTGTGTATGGTCTGACTTCTGTCTGCTTTATTTCAGTTTATTAACCCTCTACCTTTTTAAGTAGGATGGCACCATGGACTTCAAGGCTGTGTGCATGCACTGGTGGTGTCCCTTCCCTATTGCTCTTGGGGTCGCTCTCTGGCTCTGCGGGGCCAGCGTGGCTCGGGCCCCTCTGCCTGGGGGTGGGTGTCCCCGGTGTCTCTCCCTTCGAGCCCTGGGTCTGCTGGGTTTGTGCGCTCTCCCGGGGCCTTGGGGGTGGCGGCGGCTGGTCTCTTCTGGGGCGCCCTGGCTGGCCCTGGGGTTTGGGGTGGGTCGGCCCTCCGGTCGCTCCCCTGTCCCTTCCTGCTCTGCTTCCCTCCTCCTCCCTCCTCTCCTGCCTGGCCGCTCGTCCTCGTCCCTCTCCCTCCCCTGGGGGGGCTGGGGGCCCTCCGCTGCCTGGGGGTCTGGCATGGGGGCCGGGTGGTCTCTCTGGGGGGGTGGCTCTGGCTCATCCGGGCACAGGCCTTGGTACTTGCCTGTGTGCCGCCACTGGAGATAAGTTTCTGCTGGCTGGGGGCTTCTGTCCGGGCCCGGTGCTGTCCTTGGGTGTGGTGGGGTGGGTGGGGTCTCGGTGGTGCTGCGGGGTGGGTGCCCTGCATCCTGGACGTGCCGGCTCCGGGGTGGGCGTGGGGGCTCGTGGCCCTCGCTCCCTGGTGGTGCGGCCTGGTCCTCCCTCCGGGGCAGGGTGCTGCATGCGGCTGGCCCGTGGTGGGGCTACGGCGTCTGCCGGGGCGCTGCTCCAGCGCTGCGACTTCTGGGGGTTTCGGTGCTGGCCGGGCCGGTCGGGTTCGTGTGGGCCCACCTCGGCCTCTTGCCTCCGGGCTCTGGGGGCCCTCTGCATCAGTACCGGTGGTCTTACTACCTGTCTCCCCCGCTGCTCTCTCCTCATGGGCCGGATCCACACCAGACTGCCTCTTACTGTGCACTTCACATACTTCACACATCACTGTATATAGTTACTCTTAGGCACATATAGGGACATGACAGTTAGGGCCCCGAGAGCAGGTGGGGGCGGGAACGATGGGCTCTGTGGTGGGGCGGATGGCAGGGCTCTACGGCCTTGTCTCTTCCCCATCACCCTCTTGCTTGCCTCCCCTGCTCTCTAATTTCTTTTTAATGCACCACACACACTCACACCTTGGGGGTAGGTCTGGGACGGCTCGGGGAACTTGGGCCAGGGTAGGCTGCAGAGTAGCCATCCTCTGTGGTCCTCTGGCCTGCCCCCTGGACGCCTCGCCCAGCCTCCCCACTTTTAATGCACCACATGACACTCAGGGTTACACTATCACGGTGCAGGGATAATGTCTCCAGTCTGGGATCGGGAGACATATTAATAGGGAGTAATTGGGGGATTTCACTAATATGGCCTCGCTGGTGGGACCCGGCCCCCTTATGGCTATGGGGTGGCGGGGGTGGACCATCATCCATGTTGCTGTGGCTGGGGGGTCCCCGGGACCTGGGGGCTGTGGTCGGGGGGGGTTCTCCTGCGTGCCCGACGGGTCCGGGCAGGTGCGATGGCTCTTGGTGGGCTGCGGGGGCTGGATTGGCCGTCTTGGTGGGCGCTGTGGCTGTGCTGCGGGCTGGTGGCATGTGGTGGCTCTGTCCCGGTGGGTTGTCAGGGCGCATTGCGGGGGGTGGGGGCCCTGGGTGTACTGCGCTCGCCTGGGGCCTGGTGCGGGGGGTATGCGGGGTGCCTCCCTGTCGGCGTCGCCGGGCCCCACCACACTGTCCATTTTTACTCTCTGGACTCGCATCGGGTCCCGGCTCCGATTTCCTCTGGCCGGCTCCCGGTGGTGGCCTGCCTTGTGATGGGCTGGTTGCCGCCCCTTCGGTGGGCCGCTCGGCCCCTGTGTCTGGCTTCCTGGCTGTGTGGGGCCGTTGGCCCCCTCGGGGGAGGGGGAGGGGATGGGGGTGGGCGGGTCGGGTGGTGGGGTGGGGGGTTCGGTGGGGGCTGGGGTGGGCGGGGTTGGGGTTTGGGTGGCGGGTGGGTCCTCGTGCCCCGGGCCGCCTGGGTCGGTCTGGGCGCGCTGGGGGTGTCGGTAGCTGCTCCCTCTTGTTCTCTGGGTCCTCGTCGTTCACGGTGGCCCCGGTGGCTCTCTGGGGGTGCCACCCTGTGGCTCCTACTGCCTGGGGGGGGAGGTGCCCTGTTGGCTTGGCCCTGCCTTGCCGTGATTGCTGTTCTGGGCTTCGGGGTTCTTCACACTTGCATGTTTGATCAGGTCTCGCCAGCTACTGCCGAGTCCCATTTCAGCAAATGATGGGTCCCGCCAGAATGTGCTGAGAATCTCTCCAGTCTCTACCCTAAACTCATTCTCTCTCGCACTAGCATCCTCTTCTGGCCTATTCTATTCTATTCTATACTATCAAGACACACACAATTATGGTGCTCAGTACCGTTTGTTCATTTATTATTGAATCTCTTTTTCTTTTGTGTTGGTTTGGTTTTCTTTTCTTTTTTCAAATTTTTATTTTTTTTTTCTATTGATGGACAGTTAGTAGTTGGGCATAACACACCACCTTACAATCTTTAATTGCAATAGCAACGCCTGTTATTTTCTATCCCTGTTCATCCTGTTCGTCCTGTTCGTCCTGTCCAGTCTTTGTTTCCCCCACACATCACTGAGGTGTAGCACTGCCCTCCCTGGCTTATAATAGGGAATTCTAATAAAGAAGGTCTGCTTAGCTTTCAGGGAGGGCCGGTGATGGTCACACACATGCACTAAATATTAAAATATTTGGTTGCAAGACTAAAATATGCATCAATCTCATATAATGTTGACTCCCCTTTTGTGGAGTTAAACAATGAGAACAAATGCAGACAAAAAAGAAAAGCAGAAAAAAAAAAAAAAAAAAAAAAAAAAAAAAAAAAAAAAGAAATGCTGGTATCCAACCTGTGACAGTGCCCATAAATTCTAAACTATGTGTTACTTCACTATGCGACAAATCTCTTTCTTTCCTCTGTTGATATCTGAACTGTGTAACAAGTTATAAAGACAAGATAAACAGTTCATCACCATGTGATGTGGATATGATGAGCTGTAGCTTCATCTAGCAGACACAGGAGTATCAGGCTCACTGGCTTCTAAATTTGTCCATCTAATTTCTAATATTTCTGCTATTTTGTGCATGCATAGACTGTATATAAAAGACAGTCTGGAACTGGTGTTTTAGAAAGAAGCGTAAGAAGAGAGTGGTGGATCTGGTGGGTGAGGAGTCTACTCATAATGATATGCTATCAATCTGTCAATCACAAAGTAGCCCAGCCCTAAAACGTACTCTACTTCATTGTCTGTTTTACTTTAAATGTAACCATACTTTAAAAAATTATCATCTTGCTGAAAGAGATTCAAAACTATCATCTCAGAACAAAAAAATCATTAGTATAATGCTTGCTGAGTAACAGATCGAGTTAGATGTAGTGCCATTTTCTCATCACTTCTTTCTGCAACCAAGAAGCAGGAGATCAGAATACTGACAATGATGAATCAACATACTGACTGGCCTTAAAGTGAAATCAGTCCAACACTGTGCTGCAGAATAAACAGAGAGTGTCTGACTTCATGAATACCAGCCTATCTGCTCATGTTCAAGCACTGTGTGTCTGACTAAGGCAGCTTTGTAAATGAGACACAGAGAGGACAGAGGCAGCTGTGGGTTTGGCGTTTTTCCTCTTGGTCAGCACATCATCAGCGCCCAGCACATACATTCAGTAAATGGACTAATTTATGGCCAAGCCACTGCCTCTTTGTGCCAAAGAAGACATCCAGCAGCCGGAGCTGTGGCTGCCCAGTGGGAATCCAACACAGCTTGGTGTCTGGCTCTGCTTTACACATCCCAACACTACACTGATTCAATTACTTGCTTTATTGTGAAGATCGCATTGCCCAGTTACTAGGGCCTGGCCCAGAAGCCCCTCAGGAATTTAGGAGAAAAAAATGACATCAACATCTCATGGATTTGTTGTAGACCTTTAGAATTTACAAGGATTCTGAAAATTCCAATTGAATTACTAAAGAGAAGCTTAAAGGAATGAAGTAATGATACATTTTCACAAGTAAAACAAATGTTAGGCTACAATTTCAGCAGTTAATAGTAACATGTAATAATTACTGTTGACTGTTGTTTTTAACCCATAAAGAAGCTCTTCCGTCCTGCCAAACACATCATCTCTGCAGAGTGACTTGGTGCTGACAATCTTTAAGTAAATCTACATGAATATAAATTGGCTGTCCAAAAAACGTTGCCACCTGGATTTAACTAAGTAAATAAGTAAGAGCCTTCCACTGGCTAATTACTGCAGTGATGAATATGTTTCAGCTGCAACAACTTATTCAACCCTAGCTGATGCAGTGAGGAGCTTCTCATTTCTCAAACAACCATGTCAAACAACAAATCCTGTGGTCATGGAAAGGATGTCAATCTATTTCAGAAGGGTCAAATTATTGGCCTGAATCAAGCAAAGAAAATAACTAAGGAGATTTCTGAAACTACTAAAATCAAGTTAAGAACCATCCAACGCATTATTAAAACCTGGAAGGATAGTAGTGAACCATCATCTTCGAGGAAGAAATGTGGTTGGTCATGTGGTCTGATGAGTCCAGATTTACCCTGTTCCAAAGTAATGGGAGCATCATAGAAAGAAGAGAGGCAGATGAAGTGATGCCCTCATCATGGTTAGTGCCTACAAGTCTGTGAGGGAAGTGCTATGATCTGGGGTTGCTGCAGTTGGTCAGGTCCAGGTTCAGCAGCGTTATGTGCCCAAAGAACGAAGTCAGCCGACTAAGTATAATATAAACAACACCAGGTCTTTGCATCAATGGAGTTTTTCTTCCCTGATGACATGGACATGTTCCAAGATGACGATGCCAGGATTCATGGGGCTCACATTGTGAATGAATGGTTCAGGGAACATGAGACGTCATTTTCACACATGGATTGTCCTCCACAGAGTCCAGACCTCAGCCCCACTGAGAATCTTTGCAATGTGCTAGACAAGACTTTGCACAGCGGTCCGACTCTCCCATCATCACTACAAGATCTTGGCAGAAAATTTAATCCAACTCTGGACAGAAATAAATGCTGTGACATTGCAGAAACTTATCAAAATGATGCCACGGTGAATGTGTGTCATTCTCAGAGCTAAAGGCAGTCCAATGAAATATTGGACTGCGTGATTTTTTTTTTGGACCGGCGTGGATTTTCAATTGTAGTTGAGATCCCAACAAGAGTAAAACAGTGCAATACTACAAATGTGAGACGTTTCCATCAAATGTGTAACATGTAGACTGCAAGAACACTGGCAACATTATATACTGTCCATTTCATAGGTATCCTTCCCTCCCCTAAAAGCACAGAGGAAATGCATATGATGCGTCTTATGTTTGAACTCGATGACAGCATTGAGCAGTTTAAAGAAGATATAGAATGCAGATGGGACACTGTCAAAAACAGTGTTGTTTTTTAACAATAGTTTATCCCTGAGGAAAAAAGTAAACTAAAGGGATATAAAGTGTAGAGGTACAAAACTGTGCTACAATTACTACAATTACACTATAATTGCTACAAAAACCTCATTGTACACATTAGGCTGCCCTTGTGTAGATGTTGTACACAATGTGTGACCTACTTTTTTGGCCTTCAGAGTCACAAAATGGAAAATAGTTCATTTATTCCTGAGGTGTGCTCAGGTTTCAGTGCAGCCTCAGCAGGAGTGTGTAGTGTCATTGTCAGCCTCTGTTTTGCTCTGCTGCACACTACAGCAGCCAGCAGACACACACCCTGCGTTCTTCATAGGAATGCTTATCTACTGGATCTCTGCATAGAACTACAGTCAACATGGAAACAGAGATAAGGATCACTGTCACAACTCCTGCTGCTCTGAAGTCTTTTCTAGCCAATAATTTTGGTAAATAGGATGTACATTCACATGTCTGTTTTTTTAACCACTACTCAGGTTGTAGCGAGACTTGAACTTGTGTTTTTTATTAATGCATTGGTGCAGAGAATGGCTTGATTGTGGGTCAGGTTACAATTATAAGAGCATTAGCATTTTTACAGATGCTGTAAACACTTTGCAGAACATCTATAATTAACTTCATCATCCGCAGTCACCCCTTACAGATACAATGTCATGTTCAGGTTCACATTTTTACAATAAGAAGTGTTTGTCTTCTTCCAGGGCTGCACAGTGGCGTAGTGGTTAGCACTTTCGCCTTGCAGCGAGAAGATCCCTGGTTCACGTCCCGGCTTTCCCGGGATCTTTCTGCATGGAGTTTGCATGTTCTCCCTGTGGATGCGTGGGTTTTCTCCGGGTACTCCGGCTTCCTCCCACAGTCCAAAAATATGCTGAGGTTAATTGATTATTCTAAATTGCCCGTAGGTGTGAATGTGTGAGTGATTGTTTGTCTATATATGTAGCCCTGCGACAGACTGGTGACCTGTCTAGGGTGTCCCCTGCCTTCGCCCGAGTCAGCTGGGATAGGCTCCAGCCCCCCCGCGACCCTAGTGAGGATTAAGCGGTGTATAGATAATGGATGGATAATGTCTTCTTCCACATTTTTGTGTAATGACTGAGCCCCTGTAAAGGCTTGTTCCATCCTAATGCAGGAAGACAATTTAACATGCTTGACTGTGCATACTGTTCATTAACCCTACGAGTCCTAGGCTGTTTTCAGGGTAATTCCACTGCTTTTACTTTTAAGTTTTTATTTTGGTCGTTATGAGCATTAGTCTTTTGCTGTATCTTGTTTTTTTTCCCTCAGAACTCTCCAGGCTATATACATCTTCAAACATTTGATATGTTGTAGGCCTATATTATGAAATGGTGAAGAAATAAGTAAAGATAGTTCTTTGCAGAGCTGTCATTATAATGTGATCTCTTTGGGATGTCGATTCATGTAACAAGCATAAGAGCTCTGACAGGCCTGTTTTGCAAAATGATTGCATATTGATATGAAGATATCTAGATATTAACATGTCTGTCAATTAAGAGTTTATGAATAATTCAAACAAGAATAATGTGAGTGAAGATGGACACAGTTGGACGCAGGTTGTGACGATAAATAAATTTAACGTGAATGAAATCAAATTTTTATAAGCACTTTGTTGCACAGACAAGTAACTAGCATTGTTGGAAAGGTCACGCCGTGTGCTGCTGTTCTGTTTTTTTAATATTGCCACTTTTGCAGGGCAAAGTTGTTGCTACTTAAATTCAGACAGCATTTAACACTTGAGACCTCTGACTTCTTTTATACACTACCGTTCAAAAGTTTGGGGTCGCTTAGAAATGTCCTTATTTTTGTAAGAAAAGCCGTTTTTTTTCAGTGAACATAACATTAAATTAATCAGAAATACAGAAAAGACATTATTAATGTGGTAAATGACTATTCTAGCTGGAAATAAATTATTTTTAATGGAATATCTCCATCGGGGTACAGAGGAACATTTCCAGCAACCATCACTCCTGTGTTCTAATGCTACATTGTGTTAGCTAATGGTGTTAAAAGGCTCATTGATGATTAGAAAACCCTTGTGCAGTTATGTTAGCACATGGATAAAAGTGTGCGTTTTAATGGAAAATTTTTGAATGGTAGTGTATGTTAAAAGCATCTTGGGGTATGTTAACCATTCTGAAAGTAAGGAGAAAAAAAAACTAAACTTTTTAGTGCTAAAATTCAGTATCATATATTTATGGTACTTGATATAATCAAACATTACCCAGTCTTTATCAAAGCTCCAGTAATTTATCTCACATCTGCAGTCAGCTGGACAAAGGTAATTAAGAAAATTAGACTTTTTCTGATTGTTATATGACATCCACACTTGACGATGACCAGAAGTATAATCTTACCCCAGAGGTGTCGTCTTGGGAACGCTGATAGCGTTTCCAGCGGCAACCATAGATCCCAGTGACAAAGGACACAAAGACCTGCTTCTCATAGACCTGTAAGGGTTGGTGTTTCACCATGCTCCTTCAGCCTCAACGCGCCACCAGTCCGTTAACATCCCACACAGCACTGGGAACCCTGAAGAACACCAAGAGGTTACTAAACAAGACAAGCTTTGAAAAGAAATTAGCTCAGTCATTGTCCATACAATTACACTTTTCATCAACACGGCCTATCACGTCATGCTGCTGAGGTATATTTTCACAAAACAACATGAAGATGTTGACAGCCCTGGGCCTTGTTTGGAGTTACAACACCTGTGAGAGGAAGCCAACACACCATTCAGTAGTGAGTCTTGTCTAGGACAGACATAATAACACGGTATATGTTTTACAGTCACTGACTCAGCCTTTAACCATGAGAGGATTTATGGCTGTGTCAAAGAGGCAAATAGAAATCAGCAGGTAGGTAACATCTATCTGTGGGCATGACTTGATTCTTTAACATGTTGGACATCTGTAAAAAAAAAATAAATAAATAAATAAATAAATAAAAAAGCAGGAGTCAGAGGGAGACAGCATGTTGCCCTCTAAATGGCTCAGAGAAAAGCTTGTTGCCTTGGTGCCAGTTAAAAATCTCTTGGCACAGAAAGTAATGCTTTGAATGACTCTCTGGAAAAGAATGTACAGCGCCTTGTCTTTTTTTCACAGTCCGTCAACATTTGAAAGACATCTTGTGTTTTTTTTTTTTTTTTAACTTTTGCATGGACTAACTTACAATCACATTTAGATTGCTGCCTAATTTTAGCTTCAGTAATCTATGGTATGTGTTATTTATATAACTTCTATAAATAAACCGAGATACTTGGAAACAGTTCCCAGTTTAAGTATGTGATCTGAAGGATCTTTCTGTTGTCACGGCACCATCTTCAACAGGTATTCAACCTCCCCAGCAAACACATTCGAATGACTTGTTTATCTAATGATTTTTAATCAGTGGCCACTCTGAAAAGTTTTTATTATCAGTACTGTGACTGTTAAATCAAGGCATGAATTTGAATGTAATCCCCATAAAAAGGCCAAAAAGCACTACGTCAGGCTGACTGTAGCAAAGTCATTGTGATCGCCTTGATATGCTTATTTAGTTGTCATGGCAATTACCTAAATCTCAGTGGGTGAACAGTTGATAGATTACACGGCTTGAAAAGAAGGCTTCGGATAATTCACATCTTCTAAATCATGTGAGTCAAAGTCAACCGTGGAGCTTTAAACCTCCTTGGCTGATGTTAAAGCAAGCAGCTGTCGTAAAAAGCAACACCTTTAGAGAGATTTCATTGCTTTCTTTGAGAGGCTTTCTAGAAAATGTCTTGAAGGACACCGGTAAGACCCACTGAGAGGCAAATGAAAGTGTCACTGGGTTTTGCTTGTGGGGTCACAATCATCCCTTTCAGGTAGCGTTAAGCCTTGATCATACTCGGACGCACACTCAGATGGCTGCAAACATCACAGACAGGCAGTTGTTGTTATTGTACGACTCACTAGTCCATTTTGAGTCTGCTCAAGGAATTCCGTTCTATACATGTGCATCTACATCTTCCCTGTGTGAAAACTACTGCCAGTGTGAAGGAGAAATTTTAGCCTGAATGCAGATTGTTGCAGATTTGGGCAGATAATAAAATATAGCAAGCGTTAGTATTGTACACTAGCATTCAAAGGTTTGGGGTCACTGAGAAATGTCCTTATTTCTGAAAGAAAAGCAGTTTTTTCAGTGAACATAACATTAAATTAATCAGAAATACAGTCATAACATTATTAATGTGGTAAATGGATATTCTAGCTGGAAACAGCTGATTTTTAATGGAATATCTCCATAGGGGTACAGAGGAACATTTCCAGCAACCATCACTCCTGTGTTCTAATGCTACATTGTGTTAGCTAAGGGTGTTGAAAGGCTAATTGATGATGAGAAAACCCTTGTGCAGTTATGTTAGCACATGAATAAAAGTGTGAGTTTTCATGGAGAACAAGAAATTGCCTGGATGACCCCAAACTTTTGAACGGCAGTGTGTATTTTCTGCACTTGCATCTAGGAGAGTTCACATGACCTAAATTTCACCATCTTCCAAAGTTCGCAAGAGTTTGGTGGATTCTATGGAGGTCAGCATCCAACAGTTTGCTTCTGTGTGGTAACAGCATTACAAGGGCAGTAGTGCATATGCTTGGCACCAGTGTGCATGTTCAAATTCATAGATACGAAGTGTAGTGCATGTATGAAACTAAGTCCTCCCAGTGGAGCAGAATAGAGTAGTGCTATAAGGCCAGTGTTAAAGTTTCTGCAAGAAAACAAAGGCTGCTTGAGTCCATAGCAATGTAAAATAAGTAATTTCCACAAGCCTGTGAAGACCCTTCCACATGCAGCCCAAAATTTGTGTCAGTTTGGCTGTGAAGAGGGCCTGGTGTAGCAAATCAACAAGCCCTTTGGCTTGGCATTTGACACTGTTGGTCCCACTGGATCCCTCTCCATGGCTGCTTAATTTCATCTGACCAAGCTTTGAGGATGAGGTTTTCTAGAGAGAAAATGAATCTCATCCTGAAGCTGATAACTAAACTCAGCTGAAATAAATTGTCCAACATTTTATTTTTTTTAATCTCTTTTGATAAGAGGCTGCAATAAATGGCAATTTCCCTGACAGATAAGGGCCAGTTTCCTGGTCAGTGATCCCAAACAAAACAAACTGTCCCTGTGTACTTATCTCTAGGAAGACATATTACAACATGGCAGGGGGACCAGGCTACATCTGTGCCTGAATGTGTCTGTGCACAGCTAGAACTCTGTTTCCATATCAAGATTTTAGGATGCAAAAAAAAAAAAAAAAAAAAAAACAACAATTAGGGAAAGAAGATTTCCAATCATCATCACATTATAGCAGCTATTTGAGGCTGTACTTATACATAGCAACAGACCCTTTTCACAGCAGACAATCTGACCTGTAACAGCAAGAAAAGCACTGATTAGGTGGCCCAGTAATCTATGACAGTGAACCAGCTTACACATTAGCAGGGCATGTTCTAAGTGGAGTGCAGCCATTGCTATCATACCTGTGCTTTTCCTGCTGTGGAAATTTCTTATTGTCTGCTATTAAGGTCTACACTTTGTGGTAGGTGCATCAGCGTGCTAACATGCAAGATGGCAATAAGGCTTATTATGTTTGTCAGCTTAGTTTAGCATGTTTGCATGATGATGACAGTTAGTACTATACATTGCTGAGACTGAAGGAAATGTTGTTCATTTTACATAAAACCTGTCATGACGAAAGTGCTGGATGAACAGTTTAGAGATGACCAGAGATATGAAGGTTCCTCCTCTCAGAATAAGGTTTCTTTTCCTGTATATAGGAATTTCTGGTGCCTCCAAAAGAAGTTTTAGTCAGCAGAAAAGAAAAATAACCAGTGTCAAAATTGTAAGAATTGAGAATAAAAATAGCAATCCAATTTTTAACCAGTTTTGTTAATTAGAATTTCTAGTATTTTAGCATATTAGACACTTTCGGTCATCAAATGGTCTAAATGCAAGGATTTCTGCTAAAGATGGTAACACAGCCTCATTACCTTGGCTGTATGTGGATCATTGGCTACTATGGCTCCCAATCAGCAGACTATGGCTCCTTCGTCATTCAGTATATTTTCAAGATTGTCAGCTTTGATTTTCCAATGTATATCACTAGATTACAAAATATTATTAATAATGATATTGAGAATGGTTTTAAATTAAGGGTTTGAGTTGGACATTTTATGAGCAAAGCAAGCAAGCAAACAAAAACTAAGTCTTGACAGATGGTTAAATGAACGCAATGTTTCAGTAACTTCTCTACTTCTCTTTAAGCAGACTTTTTGCTGTCTGACAGAACTTGATAAAATGTAAACATTTAATGGGTATGTACTCTTCAGATGCATGAGAGACATTACAGTTTTGTCACACACTGTATAGCACTTTGTGTCCTCATTGTCTGAGTGTGAACATTAGTGTGGGATTTACTGCCAACCTAAATCTATAAACAGTCTTCAAACAGGAAATTATTGTGCGTCCACCTTGTAGATCTGCATCCTCCCATTGCTGAGTGCTTATTATATGGAAACTCCCCCGCCTGAGGGAGGTTTCTGTTGGAGGAGCTGGCAGATTCCCAGCGTTCACATCCTGACCCTGTCCTCAAACAAGGGCCAACTGGAGCTGAAATCACGGCGGCCTTATTCCAGCCAGGTTGGCCTATTGTCTCTCTGCGTAACCATGGTGCTATCATCACAGAGCTGTGGTCATCACGAGGTGAGCTAGAGCCGCTCAGTCCCAGACGAGGAGCTTCACTTTTCTATCGCTGTGTAATTTTCGCATTGTGTAAAAAGAATGAATTGAATAAACCTGTCATTTCTAACATCAATCTACCCTCAATAACACACAATGACTAAGTGAAAACATGGTTTTTTTTTGTTTTTTGTGGATACATCTATATTAAATGGCCACATTTTTTCAAGATTTCAGCTGTCGGAAATGATATAACACTGAGCAGCCACTGAGTGCTTTTCTTGTTTACTAGAGCAGCAGCAAGTTGGAAGTCACTTTAAGAGACAAATGAAGACACAGGAATGCTTGGAGTTTGTAAAACGTTATTTGACGGACTGCGAGAGCACGAGGAAATAACATCTCTAGTCTGATTAGGCAAAAATGTAACTCTATAGGGAGAACTTAAAGCATTTTGTTGAAAATTAGGCACTGCTCATCACTTGCTAATAACCCACAGTTAAGCATGGTGGTGCTATTGGGGTGTTTCTCTGCAACAGGCACAGGAAGACTGGTCCGAACAAAGGGAAGAATAAATGCAATTGAATACAGAGTTATTGAAAAGAGTGCGACCTGAGAGTGGGATGATGGTTCACCTTTCATCACCACAATGATTAAGTTTTTAATTTGTAATCAATGTGCAAAGATTTCTAAAAACATTCACTAAATCATTATGGTTTACTGAATGTAGATTGAAAGAAAATTCCAATTTTATCCATTTAAAGTAAATGTCCAGCGCCCAGATAGCTCAGCTGGCTGAGCAGGCGACTCATAAGCAGGGGCTATAGTCCCCGAGGCAACAGCCTGGGTTTGATTCCAGTTCACGGCCCTTTGCTGCAGGTCTACCCTCCATTCTTCTCCTTACTTTCCTGTCTACTGCTCTACTAACCTGTCAAATAAAGCCAAAAAATATCTTCAAGTAAATCTCCAACAAAATAACGTGTGTAGAAAGACAATGAGGACTGAATACCTTCTGAAACTCTGTACTACATCTCATGAGTCTGAAAAGTTCCTCTTTCCTTATTCACTGGCTCTTCTTTGGTTTACATTAAGCATAGTGTCAACAAAAGGAAATAAAGCTGATCTGACCAAAGTTTGGTCCTTGAAGTGGATAAAATAAAAATGTTTTATTGAAGAGGCACAGGTAAGAGTTTCTGTGTGACATTGGGGCTATTACCACTACAGTCTGATGTTTGGATGGAGCTACGTCATGCAAACAACAAAGGCAATGCTTGTTGTAACACAACATGTAATAAAGAAACAGGAAAACTCTTACTGGAAAATTGAATGCATTCAAGTCTTTTGCCAACATTTGACAGAAAACAGTGAATCTGATAATAAAAATGTGTACAGTACTACAGCCTTTGAATATATGTGTGAAACATAATTACACATTCAGTCATTTTCTGTAAACCTGTTTGAAAAAGCAAACAGACAATTCTGAGAACACTGGACAATATGGGATCTAACATCTGTAAAGGTGAGGTTGCATTGACCTGATGAAGTTGTGCTTAACAGTAGGTCATTCTTTGTGTAGAGTTCAGTGTGGTTTATGGAGTGCTACAATAAAGGGGCTGTAATGAGTCAGCAGTGTCTGCTCATTTGATGGAGTGCTTACAGCAGCAGGAACAGTACTGTTGATTGGACTCTCCGGTCTAATGTCCTATTAATATTTAATGCATTTTCTATAGCTTCTTTTAGCTTCTGTTACATGTTGTTTACAGTGATGACTGTCCACTCTTTTAGGACATCAAAACAAGCCTGAAAACTGCTCATTTGAAATCTGTTCTTGTTGTGTTTATAGCCACTACCTTGTTAAAAAGCTAATTTAAATAATACTCTGATTCATCCAGGTTCACCTGTGCTCCGTCTTTGACAAAGATCTCATGGGCATTCTGCTGGCTTCAGGCCAGTTTCCTTTTATGAATCTGCCATTTATCTAAGAAAATTTACTACTGTCCTTGTTTCCTTGCCAGCTTAGTGAAGTAACCTGGTTACTGGCGGGACGCCTCCAAGTCTGCAGGCGTCTCACTGGGTTGTCAGTGGGGTTCAGAGTATGCACTCACTGAATAATAACACAATAATCCATTAAGTCTCAGCCAACCAACTGTCACAGAGCCTCGACCATATCTGTCTATTAATAGCCTTTTATCTCGGTCACCGTCGTCTCTTTCCAGGCTTCCATCATTCACTCCTTCATGAAATTTATATATGCATGCATTAATAATATCCTTAATCTTTCAGTGGATTTAGCCAAAAATAGAGTTTCCATTAGCGCTCAGGGCTCATTACACTCAGGGAGGAGCAGAGGGCCGGGCTGGCAACAAAGCTGCTCTGGAAACCAGTGAGTTTACCAAATATTATCAAGCAGTGATCATCAGGTGGTCAGAAGACTGGACACTTCTTCTGGGGCTTTCAAAGTGAGATCCTGCTATCCTGACCTGCACAGTTGTGTGAGACAGCCTCTGATTCATTTCAGGTGATTTAAACCTGACACACAATGCGAGTGATGCTGCAGGACGACCAGGATACAAGACTGGGAGTGACAACAACTGACTCGGGAGAGTTTGACCAGAATGACTTGAAAATTGTAGAAAGTGACACAGAATTTGTACAAAATGACACAAAATTGTCCACAATCACTGAACATGTGTCAAAAATGACTCACAACCTGCCCAGAATTAATAAAAATGTGCCCAGAATGAGTCAAAAATTGTAGATAATGACTCAGATTTTGTCCAGAATAATAGAAATTCATCCAGGATGATGGGAAACCTATCTAACATTAATAAAAAAATGTTCAAGATAACGAAGGAATGACCAAAAAAGGATTGTTTTCTACTCAATGCATTTGAGAAGACATGAAGACAGACCAGTGTACCATCAGAAAAAAGTGAAAAAACAGTGAATAAAATGGCAATTATAAAACAGATTATTTTTCAGGAAGTCATTGAAGCTGTAGTGTATATAAGCTGGCTTCACTGTTTGTTCGGTGCAGCAGTTTTTTGTGCACTTCCATATAATAATATAGATTTTCTCCCCTCTACAGGTGCTACTGGAGTTGCTATCAGGCAAAAATGTTCAATACTGTCTCCATCCACTCCCTTTAACCCTTGTCAGTGTTAAAAATGACCCAGGAAATATTTTTAATACCAGACAAAACCCCTAAATGACCCCTTTTCAACTTGAAATTCGAGGACTTTTCCTAAAGTGACTCCACCATTAGAAAGAGTGAAGCTCTGTCTACAAAAACAGCACCACCATGTCTCTCTTTGCTGAAGTCATGAGTGCAGCTTTTAGTTTTCAGTGCCCAGCAGGTCATAGATCTGATTTTTGCAGACATCCAGGAGGTAAAACTATAAAACAAATACTGTGTGCTGCACATGTGAGAAACACATTTGCAAAGTCCATGCACTCACACTGATCATTCTGTCCTACATATGCTAATTAGAGTTTAAAATATTCTTCATATTTTTGTTTTGCATTTATTATTTTATTTTATTCTTATTACTGTTGTAGATTATGCACCTTTTGGGAGGGAGCAATGATTCAAAAGATGTGAAAAGGATAGTATTTTGTAGATGAATTCCATTGTACAGTTTGAAGCAAACTGTCCCTCCAAAAAATGCATTAAAAGCTACTTCCTGCACATTTCTGGTTCTTTCTTTGTATATAAAAGTACTATTTCTCTAAACAAATAATGTTTACGACTATGCAGTACCGCTAGCAGCAGCAATAGTGATAATAAACCTCTACTTTAATAAAGAAAAGTCACAACATGTGTGACGTAATAAAAATGAGTGGTGTTCACTGATTAAATACAGTCTTTCTGCCCTCTGAAGAGGTAAAACTCAGACATTCACAAATGTGTGATGCATGGCAGGTTGTTTCTTCATGTAAAATAGATTTTGGGTTGAAAATTCAATTAAGCAGCTTTATTTTAGAGGCTCAGGTCAAGGTGAGTATGCAGAATGTGAGGACAACACAAGGGCTAATCAGTCATAGCGATCACAGTGCGTGTCTGTGCAGCAGGTGTTCGCCATAAGATGATTGAAATGCATTAGAACAGGGATTTGATTTGAAAAACCACCCAGTGAGGACAGACCACTCAACTCGATTCCACGAAGTGATCACACAACAAACTGCCTGAGTGAAGATAATCGGATAAAGTGCGCACAAACACTTACCTCGACTCCACTGCAGCCTTTTTGATCCCGATCAATGCCGAAAAAGTCAGAAGCTCTCGGTTAATCACTTATTTCCATAAAAGTTGACATAACGCAGTTTCTTCGCAGTTTAGGGATTCATAGAAGACTTTGAAGTGACTTGGAGCGGCTGTCTGAGACGCAGCAGTGGCGTACATCAGTGTTTCTACTGAGACAGGAGCTGCTTGGAAACAACGAGCCGTTCAGTAAACGACAGGAGAGTTTCTTCTTGGATCAAGACGCACCTTGAGGAGCGCTCACAGCAGAGGTACCGACTGTAATCCTTGTGTCACGGAGAGGGAGGAGCTGTGCGCCACACTGCAAAAAAAAAAAAACATCCTGCCCCAACAGCTTCAGGACTAAACCACAGGACGGAGTGTTGGTTGGAGTGAGCATTTTTTGCAGTGTGGATCTTGTGTTTCTCAGGTAAGTGGACCTGAGCAGCAGCTGCACTCCGACTGGACCTGGAGAGAAAATGATGATTGACGTTTTTGTGATGACTCCAATGAAGCTTTTATTCTGCATATTTTTTCCAAGACCTAATTACTGCTAATTTATTACTCCACCAAGGAGAAGGAGTCTTGGCAGAGTTATGTGACAACTGGTGTCTGTCTGTCTGTTAGGAACATTACCCAAAAACGGACAAACGGATTTGGATGAAATTTTCAGAGAAGATCAGAAATGACACAAGGGCCAACTGATTAGATTTTGGCAGTGATACGGCTTATAGTCTGGATCCACAGATTTGTTAAAATCTTTTGTAACACTGTGAGATTGTGGCACAGCATTACTGTAACTATGACAACAAGTGAACACTATGTCAGCTGCCTGCTGACGATCACATGATTGTGATGCTACTACAAATGACCGCTGTGGACTTATCGGGACTTATCCGTCGCAAATGATACAAGGAAAAATTCATTAAGTTGTGGGGGTGTTTCCGAGTCCCATCAATTCCTGCCACCCACTTCATATTATTATAACTGTGGGTTGCCAGCAAATGTCAATGAACTGTTACCAACCAAGTCTTTACAACTTGAAAATACGAAATGGGCTAACATTATTTACAACGAACTTTTATAACATACACTACCATTCAAAAGTTTGGAGTCACTGAGAAATGTCCTTATTTTTGAAAGAAAAGCAGTTTTTTCAATGAAGATAACATTAAATTAATAAGAATGCAATCTAGACATTGTTAATGTGGTAAATAACTATCCCAGCTAGAAACAGTTGGTTTTTAATGGAATATCTCCATAGGGGTACAGAAGAACATTTCCAGAAACCATCACTGCTGTGTTCTAATGCTACATTGTGTTAGCTAATGGTGTTGAAAGGCTAATTGATGATTAAAAAACCCTTGTGCAATTATGTTAGCACGTAAATAAACAAAAACATGAAATTGTCTGATTGAACCCAAACTTTTGAATGGTAGTCTATATATATATTTAGAAAATGTTCTATTAATAATACCTTTAGCTGCAGCTTATTAACTCTTATAAGAATTGCATTACTGGAAATAGACACTCTATTCACTCTATAGACACATTTCAAGCTGGACTCATGTCAAATAATTTCACTGAAAAAATCCAAGTAGTCCATCTTCACAAGCTGAGAAGATGAGAAATGGAAACTGAAGAATTCTCCCCACACATTTTCAGAAAAAGCTTAACTAAATGACCTCACTAAACCAGCTCTACCTCGGACATACCTCATTTTTATCATGGTTACCACTTCATGAAATGTATGATTGACATTTGGATAGGACACATTGTTTTTTTATTCCTTTCTGCAGACACAGTTTGGCATTATGAGTATTAAAATTACAGACTGATGAGATAGATGTAGAAGGAAGGAAAAGTTATCTGGAGTCATCTGAGATTTGTATCTCTTCCTGTTCTGTTTGCTCTCTCCAGCCTTTGTTTGCTTCATTTGTACAGCTTGAGAACATGTGTTCTCTTCAGGGAGAGAAGATAAGAGAGGGCAAATATCAGAGAAATGTTGTAGCATTCATTAAGTTGAGTGGAATTTTTGTGCATTAATGGATAGATTCTATCCTTATTGATAGATGCTCCTCTGTCCAGCCAGGATGTTGTAAAGAGGGTGGCTGGCATAGTTCAGGATGGACTGTGATGCATGTGTGTGTCTTGTTTTTTTCTCAGGAATAGAAGGTAGATATTTATCTAGCTGTTACTGCTGACCAAGAGGACAAGGAGGTTGTGTGCATGTTGTGGGACACACGTTCCATGCATAATTATTATTATGTTGATTAAAAAACATGTTCCCACAATTACAAGAGACATCAATGAAAAAAATAATACCAAAAAGGAGATTTAAATTTCATTTTAACAGTTTTATTTGAGATTCAATTTAGTCATCAGGGGGTGAAATTGCATTTTAGGGGGAACTCCAGACTTATTTGGTATTTTTAAAAAAAACAACTTTTAAACATTCTTTTCTCCTAGTTTTTTTTTTTTTTTTTTTAAGCTTTGGTCTCAGGACAAGTAAATTTACACAACTGCATGTTGGTTGGGATATAAAATGTCCTGCAATTCTGGAATGACCTATTTCTAGGTTTGCACCACCTCAATGTCCTCCCCTCTGATGTGAACTGGTTGAAACAGAGGCTGAACCCTGTGAAAGTTCACTACCATCTCCTCCTTGGTCTTGGAGATGTTCAGCAGGATTCAGTCCTTATCAGTCACTGCCTGATAAATGATCAGTTACAGTCACTGAAGGCCCGTCTTGCTCATTACTGGTACACTCCACAATAGCCCTGTCATTAGAATATTTCTGAATGTGGCAGGACTCAGATCTGGAGTGGAAGTCTGCTGTGTACAGTCTGAACAGGAATGGAGCCAGAGCAGCTCTCTTCAGGTTATTAGTTCCCATGTAGTAGGCTATATATCCTCACCTTCACCCATCAGGTTGTATAGTGAGCGGACTAAATCAGGTATGTCACAGGTTGTAAGTGTGGGTGGAGAAGTCTGGAGAGAGAGATCAAAGGGTGATAAGAGAGAAATAATTTAATTAAACTTCTCTGTAGGGGGTGTTTGAGGAGGGAGGGGTGGAACTGACCCCATCTCTAGGTAATAGTAGAGTTTCCTGGAATGTGCCAACGACAGGAGAGGAGATGAGGGAGAGTTTCCATACAGCAGGCAGAAGCTTGTTGAAGTTAAAATGGACCACTGTGTTCCTTTCTCTGTATGTATACACATTTTCCTGCCATTTAATTTATCTAGTCAAATCAAAGATCTTGATTTTGAACCCCCTGTTATGCAAATGCATTTGTCTAGTTAATAGGAAGGATGATATTTTACTGTTCATGTTCTTATTTATAGAGAAGTTGTGGCAGATCTGCTGCCTTCACATTATGTTGCAGGCTTGTGTTTTTATTATGCTGTCTGAACACACCATGTAGGTTCAAATATGGGGAGAGATTATATATATCTAACACTTATTTTACTGTTACTCTGGTGTGTAAATTTGAATTCCTACACACAGTGACTGCCTGTGTACCCAGCTTAAGCTTTTAATATTGATATGCTTGATAAAAAACTTAATAGATCAACAAACTTGTATTTATATTGCATTTTTGCCGTCATCCAATAGGTCTTAAATGCCTTCATGAGCAGTTAGAATGTACTCTACGCATACAGAGTGTCATGAAATCTTTAGTCTTATGCTTTCCTTTTCACTTTCATGCCCATAGACTTTTCAGGCAATCAACTTTGATGTTATAATAATTATCACCATCACTGTACAAGACCCTGGAGGCTGTACATTAAAGCTACACCTGGCAAAGAGGTAGAGCAGATGAGCACCGTCTTGTAGGAGATCTATTCCAGGCGCAGCAGAGATTAACCCTTGGCTTGGGAGAATTACGTCAGATCCCTTTAATCCCAAGCAATTCAGCAGTGACAGTGACAGTCCCTCTGGTACAAGTTCTGAAAGTTCTCCGGTCAATGAAATGTATTTGCAGGAGAGCATTTAACCGAACAGAAGGAAAAACACAGCTTTTATTAGAATGTGTAAACAAATTATGTGAGGCATTTTAGTAAAACTTATATTTGATACATAATTGTCGCTGTACAAATTTACATTTGTGCATTTAATTCATTTGATGGAAATGCAACTAACATCATTCAACATGTTTTGGTAAATGCAGCTACATCAATAACAAAACGTATTTTCACCTCCTCTATTAAAAACTAGCTCTTTGTCGACCTCTATTGGTCATCAAAAGTAGCTCCACCTCTCAGCTGGAAGTCAGTATTTCTGCCACCAGGGGGCGCCTACACCCTCTGTCCTGCTACTCAGCATACCTGTGTAGCAAGAAATCCCTCCAAGTTGTACTTCCTCCCCACAAGAATAAAGTGAATTTCACAAGATGATGGGAACACTGCTTTGTTTGTTATCATTTATGCAGATCCATCAGCTGCATATTGGCAGCTGAAATTGAGACTCATCAGTCCAGGCAACGTTTTTCCAATCTTCTACTGTCCAATTTTGGTGAGCCTCTGCGAATTGTAGCCTCAGTTTCCTGTTCTTAGCTGACAGGAGTGGTCTTCTGCATTACACTGGATGTAATGTGGTTATCTGAGTTACTGCTGCCTTTCTATCATCTCACACCTGTCTGGCCATTCTCCTCTGACTTCTCGCATCAATAAACATGCCATGTTCAAAGTCACTTAAATCCCCTTTCTTCTGCATTCTGATGCTTCAGTTTGAACTTCAGCAGGTTGTCTTGAACACATCTACAAGCCAAATGCATTAAGTTGCTGCTGCAGAATTGCCTAATTATATATTTGCATTGAAGAGCAGGGGGTAGGGTTAGCACCGTCACCTTTCAGCTAGAAGATCTCCAGTTCACGTCCCGGCCTAGGATCTTTCTGCTTGGAGTTTGCATGTTCTCACTGTGCATGCATGGGTTCTCTGGCTTCCTCCCACATTCCAAAAACAGGTAAATCTAAATTGTCCATAGGTGTGAATGTGAGTGTGACTGTTTATCTGTATGTGTAGTCCTGTGATAGACTGGTGACCTGTCTAAGGTGTCCCCTGCCTGCACCCTAAGTCAGCTGTGATAGACTCCAGCTCCCCCAAAACCCTAATGAGGATTAAGTGGTGTATAGATAATGGAGGGATGGATTTGTAGTATGTACAAATTTGTATAATAACAATTTCTTTTGTATAGTCTTACAGTAACAGAATAATTTTATTTCATGCACATAAATTGTGTCTGGATAATTTAAAATGTATAAAATCTGAAATACTATGGTACTTTTGTAATATTTGGGAATAGGTGGCTATATTGTCGCCTCCCTTGTGCATGTGGATACCTAGTCCTCACTCAGGCCATTGGAGGGTTCTGGAGCGTGTTCTTTGATCTCTGTCTCATGTTCATTTTTATTAATTTCAGTAAAAGCATATTTATTTTGTACTGAGTTTAATTTCAGGTTTTTTTGTTTGTTTTTGTATTAAAGTAAACAGTTCTACTGTACTGAGTTGTTGTGTGAATTTTTTTAATGTGGAAAATTTTCACGAGAGGAAATGTTGAAGCATCAAGATAACAGCTTCATTCACTGGAAACCTTAATAACCATGACTGGTAAGTATTAAGGGCTCCAATTATGGCAAGAAAGCATTCCCTTTCCCATTACCCCATCACCACCAGCAGCCTGGATTGTTCAATTAAATGATGTCTTATTTCATGCATTGCCTCAGTCACCTCATATAGTAGGGTCATGACCTTACAGTACTACACACAGAAACCCAACAATTCCCACACCAGCAGTGTTGAATAAACCTTGAACAGAACCAGACTCCGTGTGTCTGCCACTCCCAGCTGTGGTTACAATAACAAACAAGGAATATAAGCAACAAGAAAAGTACTCAGAGAGCGCAGTACTCCGCCAAGGCTGTTCATTCCCCATAAGGCATTGCAGAAATGTAGCCAGCCTCAAGTGGTCATTTGTGGCACTACATTTTTACCCCAGAGGTTTAATCTCTCAAATTTGGAACTAAGATTTTTTAATTTCTTCCCAACTGCGTTACTTATCATACAGCAATTAAACTTCAAAATCATTCTTTCTACATTTTGAAGAGACAGTTTTGGTTTGGATAGGATTTGACGTTCATTATTTAACATAAACATGAAAAAAACTTGAATCAATCACATTTACACATTTTATACTGATGATCATTGAGAATCAGTGTTGTACGACATAAGACAACCAAATGCTAAACTCTTGCAGCATTAAAGGGACATTTATGCTTCTGTATGTGACAACAAATCCATCTGAACAAAGAATCTGATAGATTCTACTTTTTGTTACAATTACATTTTCCACAGCCACCCTTCAGGGGTTCATGTTCTAGATGCACATAAAAACAGCTGCAAAGAAATAACAAACTGTAGAAAACAGGGGCACTGTTGCACCGGACATGCATCCGCTGCTTCTAGAACTTCCTCCTGCATGATCCACTTCCACAGAGCAACTTCTGAGGAGGGGGAGGATACACATGACATCAGAAAGAAAAGAAGGAAGCATTCATGGGGAATTTGAAACCAGTGGATTTAGTTCCCATACTGAAAGTCTCATAGCTCCTGACAATAGGCACACTGACGCAACTTTCACAAGGAGTCAGGCAGAAATGATATGTGATCTTGTCTGTATCGTAAGGCTTTTTCAGTGTTCATGGAGGACAGATGATTACACAAATCACAGTAACTTTGCAAATTTACAGACATTATTAAATACCAGGTTAACCTCAAATCAGTAAGCTGCTAAATCTGACCAAACTACTGAGATAATCACTCCCACTTAGTGTGTAAATTATGCCCTCAGGCTATATCTTATTCATATTGATACTGAATGGAGTGATATTGTTTCAAAGAATATCCTCTTGCCATCTGCAGTTTACTGTACATTCCACTGCTGACAGGCCTGTGTAGCTTACATAATGTGACTGAGCTCAACTGTACAGGCCTCTTGCTTAAAGGGACACTCCACTGATTAAAGCCATAAAACTCAGACTGCTATCAATGCTATTATGATCAGATTATTGATTGAAGTTAACCCTTTAAGGACTTTAGGACTGAGAAAACCTTTGTGTAAACCATGTGTACGTTATGTATGGATACTGAATCGCGTGACTGAAGTATGTAGCGTGCAGCAGGAATTGATGGGACTCGGAAACACCCCCACAACTTAATCAATTAATTGTATCATTTTCAATGGATAAATTCCAATAAGTCTGCAGCAGTCGATTTGTAGTAGGATCACATTCATCAACGTAGCGTTCAGCTGACGTAGTGTTCACTTGTTGTCATAGTTACAGTGCCACTATTTCACAATGGTGCAGAAATCTTTAACAAATCCATGGATCAAGACTATAAGCCACATTACTGCCAAAATCTAATGAGTTTCTCCTTGTGTCATTTCTGATCTTCCCTGAAAATTTCATTCAAATCCATTTGTCTGTTTTTGGGTAATGTTGCTAACAGACAGACAGACAGACAGACAGACAGACAGACAGACAGACAGACATACGGCAATTGTCACATAACTCCGCTGTTTCTTGATGGAGAAATAATACTTTATTTCTATAGCACCTTTCAAAACTATAGGTATAGGGGGTCCTTTACAAAAAAAGAGCAACAATAAACATTTAAACAAGACAGTAAAACATAGAAAATGGGCAACAATTAAAAACTAGAAAAGGCATTACACAATATTAGACAAATGAGTGTGGGTTTTGGTTCAAATGGCTTACGTGATTATACACTTGATTATATATTTCCTCCAATTATCAGTCCACAATGGCAGCAAATCCCTGGTCTGTAAAAGTTGTATGTCTTGGAGTAATTGTGCATGTTATAGATTCTGCATTGCATAGTTAAACACAGCAAAAACAGGGGAAAAAATAAACAGGTAATGTATTAAGTGGAGCTACAGTACAGCCCCATGACTACAGCTCACAAAAGCAACCTACAAAAAGTGACACATCATCAGCAGTGAATCCAGAGCTCCTTCTGAGCTTCTGCCTTTCCTTAAACTCTCAGGACCTCCAGCTGTCCTTCTACAGCGTCTTAAATCTGGGTAGCAGAGGTGCAATTATAGAGTGGGGGAAGGGAGAAAACAGAAAGTCAAAGCACTGAGACAACAATGAAGATCATTAATTACCACTAGTTGTGACCACTCCCATTTGCTGCTGGCCCAAAACACCCAGAAGTTTGGAAGGAGTAAAGCAGAATTCTGTGCATTTTTCATTACCTGGTGATCTAGTCTAGGAGCTAGTTTTGCTTAGTAAATTAGAGCAGCAGTAAAACCATCATACAAATAGGAATTACCTTAGAAAGTATGCATACTGCTTGCTACATCAAGACGAGAGAATAGATACCTTTAATGTATAGATAAGTAGTGCATATGCAATCTACACAAATAAAAGACAATCATTTGTTTCATTGCAAAATCAACCTTAATCAGCAGTCAGTAATAAGGTGTAAGTTAGTAATAGGTTCTCTGGACAATAAGTTGAGTTTAGGTGTTTAAGGGTTTATTATCTGATTCTAAGCTGCTTCTGGGCCACACTTTCAGGCTTTAGGACCTGGAGGGGCAAGAATTCCTCTCCCACTGCCCCTGGATTCATATGGGCGGGCCTGGAAATAAGATTCCACAGCAGAGGTTTTCATTCTCTGAAACCGGGAATTTGTCTCACACACTTCTGTTCTTGACTACATTAACTTCTTCTGGAGGGGGTCCCTGCTGCACAGTCTGTTTGTAAGCAGCTTGAAGACAAACCTGCTGATATTTTCAAAAGACCTAATAAGGTAAGATGAAAGTGTTGGAGTTGGGGGGAGGAAGAGAATCATGGGCTGTGCTCAACTGGTGGGAAATGCCCAGGCATGTGAAAAGATGCCACAAAGTCTATCTGTCTAGATATCTATCTCTCTATGTGGGTGAAAATTCCATTATAGATTTAAGCAGTGTGAATCCTACAAGCTGTTCGTGAGGTCTGAAAAGCAAAAATGAAGTGGATATCAAAAGTATCCTGCACAAAACTACAAATGCATGAGAGTCCAGACATTTAGGGAGTTGTCTGTGACTTTTGACCTGATATCATCTGTGACTGGGAATGTCTCCATGTTACACGGCTGTTTCCATAATAACACATATTATATATTATCATGATTGATGATGATGACTTACACAAATTGCTCTACAGCTGCAGTGGAGAATCCTTTTTCATTCATTCATTCTGGTTTCATGTCCACTGCAGTGAACTGTTTGTAAGTGACAAGCTTACAGCGGGTATTATTAGATTGTCTGAAGATATCATGTGCTGTAATGAGATGATCATTGAGTCATTTGACTTTTAAAGAAACAGAGTTTCACTATGTGAAATGTGGTGCTATTTGGCAGAAGCTATTTAAATCATCAGCATTTAGTAAATGCATTAATCCTTATTCATTTTGCCTATAGTTGTTAGAAACAATACAGAGAGGATTCTGGTGTCAAGACAAGACAATGTGTTAAAAATAATGTAGACAAAGAGATCCAAATATACACCTTTTAAACGAGACCTCCTTCGTGCATATTGAAGTCAGTTATCACTTCATCTTTCTGTGTTGGCTTTGTGGCTTATAGAGCTTGTAAAAACATGTCTGGGAAGCTGCTGAATAGAGATTCTTAACATGTTCAGTCTGTCAGTGTTAGGTTTCCGCTTGATTCTTTTAAGCCATTTTATTAAGAAGATGATGCCTGTCAAGCTTATTTATCCAAAAAAAGAGCAATTTTTAAGAAATCATACGATAGATCTTAACTCTATCCGTAACTGTTCATACATACAAAGATTCCTCTGCTGACAGCACACATGTGCTCTATTTACGTGGACTGTAATAAAATCCTGACATTGGCTGAATGTGTATCTGGCCACTTTTCCAATGCCACAAGTAACCAATCAGCATCAACCAGACACATTCTTCTATAAGAGATTTTTTTAAATCTTAAATCTTTTGCGTGGCCAGGTCAAGAACAACTCAGATCAGCTTTCCAGTGTTTTGGCTTAGACACATCCTGCAGCTGTATACGTGGCTGTTATGTAAGTCTCTACTTGAGGTCTACTTGGATAGATCTACTTTAAGTGGCATGGGCTAACCACCAGTCCTGCTTTAACCTTCTAAACCTTCAGTGTAAATTTTAAATATACCACAATATGTACATCCTGAGTTAGGGAACAATAAGATACTTCAAGATATTTCAAACTGGAAAAGAACCAACATCAACTCAAATAAAACTTATTTTAGGCCAGTATGTTATGTTTATGACAGTATGTTTGTCTTTCATAGGTTATCCCTCATTAACATTTCACCATGTGGGTAACAAACTTGGTGTCCCTGGTTCTTCTGGCCACAGCAGCCTCAGCTGCCACCTCTGCATCAGCAGACAAAGTACTGAGTAACCACGCCACCATCCTGGCTGACAACAGTGTGAACTTAGCATTCAGTCTCTACCAAAACATGGCGAAGGAGAAAGATGTTGAGAACATCCTCATTTCTCCTGTAGTAGTGGCCTCCTCTCTGGGTCTGGTGGCTCTTGGGGGGAAGGCCTCCACTGCTTCTCAGGTAAAGACCATTCTGAATGCAGCTAAAGTTAAAGATGAGCAGCTGCACTCCGGCCTAGCTGAACTCCTGACCGAGGTGAGCGACCCAAAGACCCGCAACGTCACCTGGAAGATTAGCAACCGCCTGTATGGACCCAGCTCTGTCAATTTTGTGGATGATTTTGTGAAGAGCAGCAAAAAACACTATAAATGTGACCACTCGAAGATAAACTTCAGGGATAAGAAGAGTGCTGTAAACTCCATCAACGAGTGGGCGGCCAAGTCCACTGATGGCAAACTGCCTGAGGTCACCAAGGATGTGGAAAAGACTGATGGGGCAATGATTGTCAATGCTATGTTTTTCAAACGTGAGTACATAAATCTGTATAGTATTCTGTTTTATTCCCTTAAATATATTCAAAATTAACTGAATATTTCCTCGCAGCTCACTGGAATGAGCAGTTCCATCATAAGATGGTGGACAATCGTGGATTTATGGTTTCCCGTAGCTACACTGTTTCTCTTGAAATGATGCACCGAACAGGTAGGTGTGTTATGTTGGGTTCAAATGTTTAACATTTAGTGTGGTTCATTTGAAAAAGAATAGTGGTTTAATATTTCTGTTTTTATCGACCTTAGATGAACGCCATTTTCCATAAGGTCTAGACCATCACAGGTTAGACATCATGGCTGTAAGATTTAAACAAAGTGAATAGTGTGCATTTCATGATGCCAAAAGTACAGTTGGGTGACTGCATCGCTGGGCATGCATTTATTCATATCCTGTGCTGTTTTCATGTAAATGTATGTGCAACACTACATATGTATAATAGATCCATCTATGTTATCTTGTTCCACTCTTTTTGATAGTTTGGAAAGCAAAAAGTTGTACATGGAGGCTCCCTAAAGTTTTATGTCAGACGAGGAGGCTAGTATTTGAAATGTATTTTGTTTGTTTCTTCAGGCCTCTATGGCTACCTTGATGACAAATCCAATAAGCTGTCCATTCTGAGCATGCCCCTGGCTCATAAGAAGTCCACCGTGTTGTTCATCATGCCTCACCATGTGGAGCCTCTGGAGAGACTGGAGAAGATGTTGACCAAGAAGCAGCTGGATACGTGGATGGGCAAACTGCAGGAGACAGCTGTAGCTGTGTCTCTGCCCAAAGTCAGCATGGAAGTCAGTCACAACCTGCAGGTGAAACATTTACGAGTTTCAAAATGACTGGTGGTCAGTCTCCTGTCTCTACACCTTGACATCCTTGTACAGTTTCAGTGTGAGAACACATGTTTCTGCTCCTCTTTAGAAACACCTCCAGGAGCTGGGCCTTACTGAGGCTGTGGACAAATCTAAAGCTGACCTGTCCAACATCTCTGGGAAGAAGGACCTCTACCTGTCCAGTGTGTTCCACGCCTCTGCCATGGAATGGGACACTGAAGGAAATGAAATGGATACCAGCATCTTTGCCACAGATAAGCTGAAAAACCCCAGACTGTTCTACGCTGACCATCCTTTCATCTTTCTAGTGAAGGACCAGAAGACAAACTCCATCCTGTTCATTGGCAGGATGGTGAGGCCAAAAGGTGAAAAGATGAGAGATGAATTGTAACCGCGTGCTGACACAAACTTCTAAATTAAATGCCTGTGTGTGTAAGTGTAGATTTTCTACTGCAATATGCTGAGAAAAATGGGAAATGAAATGTACATTTGATACAGCAGAGGTGCCATTCCGTAATGTCACATGTCCACAACATTCCATGCCACTTGACTTCGAAGATGTATTTAAGCATTTCACCCTGTGTTTTAAGGAGCAAAGCATTGTGCACACTTTAAATTTTGAAAGGATATTTGATATCACTATGTGGAATTGTTACTTTTTTGTTTTTTTGACAGATAACATTGCAAAATGAATACTTATGATTTTCCTAATTGATGCTTTAAATGTAAAAGTACAGTTTATTTTAATAGTGAAGCAATATCATCAGTATTTTTGCACACATGAAACTGGTATCTGTTGTCATGAAGTCTTAACACTCTTTGCAGAAGGTGGACAGTACTCCTACTTGGGAGAGATTTTAACTTAAAAAAACAAACCTCAGGAGCTTTTTATTTCCATCCTTTGCACTGCCACAGGCAACAATGCTGTTCTTTGGTATTAGCTTGCCCAACATGCACTGGTCCCTACTAGGAAAGAAATCCAATCGTGGCTGATATAATAAGAACTACATATATGACAATGTGAGCACGCATGGTTTGACATTACAAAATGTGAATGGGTTGTTCGAAATTTCTGTTTTTGCAATAAAAATATGAAAAAGCAACCTTGTTACAGGTTCTGGCCCTTTCCTTTTTCTACACAATACTCTTGATTTCCTGGGTTGCAGTAGCACTGTGGCCTTAGCTGAAGACAGGCCTTGAAAAATTCCAATAAGGGTGATCGTATGGCCTCATGGGCAGCTCGACCTCAGCACTGGATAGAATTGCAACGGCATACTAAATACAGTAAACACTTTATCCAAAACCTTTAAATATTTAGTCCCTAACAAATATTTGGATACATCCAGATGTATGCAGCAGCTGTTCCAGTCGGCAAAGCTCTTGCTGAAAGCCACATCAGCAACCTCCCACATGGATGCTTGCAATGCATATATGATGACAGCTTTACCACAGGCAAGAATGAAAAAGGAATTATTCAATGCAAAAAAATAACAAAAAGGTCTGATCAGGCTAAACTGGCTAAGCAGAAAGTTTAAAGAGAGCAGTACCTCTAAGTAAACATATGAGCCTCAGTATTTTTGCCTGTTTCAGGGCATGGTGGAATTTTTAAAGTTCATCACCCCACCTAGAGGCCATCTGGATTCACAACATGGCAATGGTTGTTATTCAAGTACCCGTAGTTGTTTTTCAGCAATGTTACTGAAAAAAGTGGGCCTTTGTCTTTTTGTTGTTGTTGTTGTTGTTGGTTTGTGTCAATGATAGGAGTCAGTCTGTATTCTGGCTCCTTTAAAACATCTGTTTTTATTTGATTGTTTGGATGGATGTGAGTCCTCTTAGGGGGAAAAAAAACCTGTTTGCATTACTGATAGATTTAAATATGCCACATATCTCTTGGTTGGACTTAATGGTCCTAAAAATGTAAATTTCATGCTTCTTTGTGGTTTCTATGTATCTGGAAAAATCTAAAGTTCTGGGGCCGCCATGTGACATTTGTACTGTGGATTTGGGCTATGGAATATGTGTATATGCTCTGGAGTTATAGGGGGCCTCCAGGAGGACTGGGGATGTGAGATGCTTTGGGGGAATCTTGAGTGTGTGGGACACACCAGAACAGCTATGGTCTGCCATGCAGTTTGTTCATAATTATTATTATTAATGATAATAATAATAATTTGTAGGTTTTTTTAAGCATGATGTCACTCTATGATTGGGTATGTGTAACTTTTTTCAGTAAGATGGATGTCTTTGGCTGTGTGAGACTAATAGATCCACTCATATTTAATTATTAGTTTAATTAGTTTAATTACTTTTTTTTAAAACTGCACAACTCGCACAATTTAAATAATTCTATTTATTAATAAAATCTAAAAATTTGAAAGGCTGCACAGTGGATCGGTGGTTTAGCACTGTCACCTCACAGCTAGAAGATCCCTGGACCATGTCCCGGCTTGGGCCTGGGATCTTTCTGCATGGAGTTTGCATGTTCTTCCTGTGCATGTGTGGGTTTTCTCCGGGTGCTCTGGCTTCCTCCCACAGTCCAAAAATATGCTCAGGTTAAGTGGTGATTCTAAATTGTCCGTAGGTGTGAATGTGAGTGTGATTGTTTGTCTCTATGTGTAGCCCTGTGATAGACTGGTGACCTGTCCAGGGTGTACCTTGCCTTCGTCCTAGGTCAGCTGGGATAGACTCCAGCCCCTCCGAGATCCTAATGAGGATTAAGTGGTGTATAGATAATGAATGGATGAAAATCTGGAATGAGGAAATAGGTAATAAAGTCACCAATATACACTATCAGTCAAAAGTTTGGACACACCTTCTCATTCTATGCTTTTTATTTATTTATTTGTATTATTTTCTACATTGTGGATTAATATTGAAGATTAACATTTTTTTGTTTACAATATAATTCCACATGTATTCTTTTATAGTTTTGATGCCTTCAGTATTAATCTCCAGTGTATGAAATACTTAAATAAAAACCACTGAATGAGAGGTGTAAAGCACTGAGTTAACTGATAAAAGATAACAAGCTACTAATACACAACTTATGAGTTACAGTTATCTGTAAAATATCATCCAGTTAGTAAAATGTTCATGCTTTAAATAGTCTGTATGATTACAGGGAAGTGCCTCAAGTGAAGTCAAATAGTTTTAATTGTGCAGTGGAAAGGAATTGTATGTAATGAGATGTTTCCTTAAAAAATATTGTCAACATCACAACCTCCTCGTCCTCAATAGCTGCAATGTTTTCATACAAACTGCACTTCACTTCAACACACTTGAACAAAGGTTCATAGAATAGCAGGTGGAGATATTGAGTGCTCAGCATACTGTAATAGAAACAACTGTGTGATGTGTGTGTGTGTGTGTGTGTGTATATATATATATATATATATATTCTTCAAATTCCTTGATCTAAGCTTACTTAATCTTAGATGAACCACTTGTCATTTAAAAACAGCCTTTGCATTTTATTAAAATCCTAAATAATAGCAACAACAGCCAACATATGGTAGACTGTGATACTCAGCTAAATAAATAATTTACAAGAGAAATAATGACACTATATGCAAAGAAATATATTATGGAAATATGAAAAGCACTTTCATAGTTTTCTAATAGTGGTTCAAAATTGCTTGACATGATATAGGATGACAGCTACCTAGCTTTTTTAAGGCTATAAGTAGGTTGTACCAGTATTTATTGTGCATCAATTTTAAACAATCCACAATGTAAAATGTATTCAAATTATATTCGATATAATTTTGCTCTTACTTCTGTTGCGAATATTTAAGTAAATATTAAATAAAATGTTTGGAATAAAACTCAGTCATTTTAGGTTAAAAAACATTCCAAATAGAATGAGTCTATTCAGTGAACCCATCCTAATGTAATCAAACAGTTTTAATTTAATGACTGAACAAATGTAACAAACAATCACCAGTCACAATATAGCTGGAGGGAGAGCAGACAAGAGTGCTCCTCTCTGGACATTTTAAACTGTAATGAAGGTGACTTTTCACCCATATTGTTATGATCCTGCTCCAGCTTCTGCCCTTCTTTCCCCTTCTTCCCCATTTTTTCTCCTTTCTCCCTTGGGTTCTGATCTGTTTCTGTTTTGTCCTGTCTCTTTGGTTCACTCTGTCTGTCACCTCTCCCTCGTGTCTCTCTCTCTCTCTCCCTGTTTCTCCTGCCTGCATTCTGCCATCAGCTAATTACTGCAATGAGTGTCAGCTGCAATAATCAGATCACTCCATTCACCTGTTCTCCACCTCACCTCCACCTATTTAAGCTCTGTCCTTTCATTCACTCCCCACTGGATCATAGTTACCCACATGCCTTCATGGACTCTGTTCCCACCTGGACTCTGCTTTTGGACTCTTTTTTTCCCCTCCTCTGAATTTCCCTCACTAGGACTCAGCCCTTGTCCACACGTAGCTGGGTATCTCACAAAACGAAGATATTTTTCTACGATTCGGCCTATCATCCACACGAAAACGCAGATTTACGTCATCAAAAACGATTCTTTTTAAAAACTCTGACCAAAGTGAAGATTTGCGAATTCTCCGTTTTATGCGTCTGCATGTGGACATCAGTAACCGAGGTTTTGCGTTTCGAAACGTCACCGCCTGCGACAAAATATGTTCTTACGTCACATATGCGACCTGTGTTTACATTCGGTAACAGTATGGATGCTCTCACAAGGTTTTGGGCGCTGTTTCTTGTACAGGCGCTTTTTACTTGCTTGTTTTTACAAGCCCAGATACTGCTCCACATTCAACAACACAGGCGAAGGACGACGTTAAGGACGGTTATTCTCCACCACCTTGCTAGGATTTGGGGAACTACTGCCACCTAAAGGTCCGGCATGCTTATGAATGTGCTGAAAAACGCACTTATGCGGTTAGGTGTGGATGAAGTTTTTTTCTGAAAACGAGGTGGTGTGTACGTAAGTTTTTATTTATTTATTTTTTTTCTTTCTAGACGGAGGGGGCAGGATATTCAGTTTTACAAAAACCCGGCTACGTGTGGACAAGGCCTCAGTCTTCTTTCAGATTCTCGCTAGCCCTGCTTATGTCTCCAGCCAGTAGCTCCAGTCTCGTCTCCGTTCACCCCAGATTTCCTGAGCCTGCTTCCCTACCCCTTCTGTTGTCAGTTCCCCCCAACTTGTAAGTACCCCTCTTTAGCTTAGTTTTAGTTTAGTGATCTTCTGTTTTTGAATTCATAGTGTTTGTTAGTAGTGGTTTGGTTTAGTTTTGTTTCCTCCCAGTTCAGTTCTCCTTTTATGTATTGTTTTAGTTTTCTGGCATAAATAAAGTCTTTCCTTTATTCACATTTCAGTCTCTCTGTGTCTGCACCTGGGTTCTCCAGCTCCCCCCGTAACACATATTTGATTAAACCCTCATGGGTTTCATCAACTATCACTGACCTGTATATTTCACATTATTTTTATCAGTAGCATTTTTACATTTCAAAGTTTTAGTTCTTCATATCAACGCTTTTTTAGGTTTGGGTATGTTCCTTTTTGTTCTTCATTTGAATCTGTGAATATTAAATTGATAACCTTAAAGGGTCACTAATATTGAGGCAATTTTTACTCTGCCAAGGAACACTGAAGTTATCTGACAGTCGGCATACATTTGTCCGGTCAGTTTGTCTGTTAGCAACGTTACTCAAAAACGGACCAATGGATTTGGATGAAATTTTCAGGGAAGATCAGAAATGACACAAGGACCAAATGATTAGATTTTGGCAGTTATGGGGCTTATAGTCTAGATCCATGGATTTGTTTAAAATTTCTGTATCATTGCCAAATAGCAGCGCAGTGTCACTGTAACTACAACAAATGAACACTACTTCAGCTGCCTGTTGATGATCACATGACTGCGATCCTCCCACAAATCGACCACTACAGACTTAACCCGGAAATCATACAAAGACTGAGCAGCCTTGGCGGACTACTGCGCTCTCTGAGTGCTTTTCTTGTACTTCATTTGAATCTACAAATATTAAATACGAATATTAAATCGATAGCTTTAAACGGCCACTAGTAATTTATATTTGCTCAATACCAAACATTATTCAATAATTAATTATAATAATTTTGATTAGAATATAATAAATGTATTTTGTGTAATATGTTGTCTTAAATGTATTTAATAAATATAATAAATATAATGCATTATTTATTTGTATTTTTTTAACAGTGTGTGTTTTCTCGCTGCTTTTATTGTTGTAGTTCAGTGGAACAGCAGCTCGTGCCTCTCCATCGCGCGTGAGGAGGAGGAGTGCTCGCGGAGCGCTCGTGCGATGATGGGACTGTAGCGCCGTTAGCGGCAGCCTCCTTCTCTTCCATCATGGCTCCCTCGATAGACAGGCACGGATACTGGGGGCGGCCGACCTCAACGCTGGACTGGTGTGAAGAAAACTATGTCGTGTCCTTTTACATCGCCGAATTTTGTGAGTACAACCTACCTGCAGCATTTACTCTAAAAATGGTGGATTCGGGGTTCGCTGAAGGGGGCAGTTGGGTGGGAGACTCTCGCTGTGAAGGAACGGTCGCCCCCTAATAACGTAAACATGAAGTAGGAGTAGCAGCAGTAGCAAGAATTTGATGAGGTTTTGTCATTGTATTTGCTCGACTAATTCCTGTACGAGCTAAACGTTAGCCCGGACGGCATTTAAACCTAGTGGAGCTGTAAGTTAATGAGGAAAAAGATACGGTGTCAGCCGGAGGTACAGTCAACCTGTTCTGTGTCGAACTGCTTTGCATTCAGCTCCACTGTAGGTTGTTTTTCCGTACAGTGCAGCGAGTGTTGGCTAACCTTATCAGTCACATTATTCCACATTACCACCCAATTCAAGTCGGGTCCGGACGTCGTGGTTCTCCTTTAACTCGTCCTTCACAGGCTCCGGCTAAAACTTGATAAAAACATTCCCTCCCTTACTATCAGGGCACCTCATTGCTTTGTCTAACGATAAAAACTGGTTCTTCAGGAACCTTTATCTTTCATTTACAACGTTGTTTGTGTCACACTGTTCAAAAATGTCAGCGGGACCTGATGCAGAAATGGCATGGCACAGGCTTCACCTTTTACTAACATGCAATGACACATTTCAAAAGCATTTAGCCAGGCAACATCGTACAGACACTTATAGTTACTCATTAATGTGCAGCAAACAAGGTTGTGTATTCCGGTAACAAGTGCAGTCATACTAAAGGTGTATGCAAGAATCAGTAACATTGAGGGAGCCCGTTTTCTATTAATAACTGCAATCATCTGTTCTTTTGTAGAGCGTCCATAAGCACTGCAAGTTCACTGTAGATTCACTGTCAAACTGAAGACAGTGTGCAGTCATTATTATCCTGTTGTTGTCCCTCTATGTTAGACAGTCAGTCCACGTTGCAGTTGCTCTTGCCAGTTGTGCTCAGAGTACAGAGTGATGCAACAGTTAGTCCAAAGTGACACCAAGCCAAGTGGGTCAGGGTTTAGTTAGACCACTGCTTTTTCTTCTGCGATTGTGTTGATAAACAATTCATATTTTAATTCTGAAAGGCCTCCTATTGTCCTACAGTGTTCATTCATTTAATTCAAACATTTCTTAACGTACTGTCCTGCATCTCGCATATGTGGGATCCTGACAGTTGACACTTTTGTTTGCTCAAATGACACGTGCTGGCCCAGCTAGGTACTTGTTTCTAGCAGTGGTATTTAAACTGTTACCCAGGTTACAATGGTTGGAATGCGGCATTGTTCTTGCAGCAAAGTGACACCGCCATGAGTGCAGTCCTCATTTGATGCGTGCTTTTGTGAGTATGTCTTTTGAAAACTCAATCACATGGTCACAGTTGTAGGCCGCCACAGCGGGAGGATTTAAATGCTCTCTCACACAGGGGGCATCACATTCAGATGTTTGCCGTTGCACCCACATGCTGTAGTATTCTCAGCGTGTGCATTTATTATCAGTAACCAAAGTCCACACATTTTCTAATCACGTCAGGGACTTGTGGAAATGCCTTGGATTTTATCAGACACCTTCAGATAATGAGAAAGTGTCAGGTTGGTCCTGAAAATACTGGTAAGCAGTATTGGTTTCAAACTACCTGACGTCCTGGAAAGCTTTATTGCTTTTCACACCTGGCTTTGTAGAGTACAACACCACACCCAGAAGGAGTAAAGTTGAGAGCAGAGTCGAGCTCTGTTTTGTCAGGTTCCCTGTGGGCCTGATGATGTGCAAGCAGCACAGCAGTGGCTGGAGGGTGGGGGTCAAACCTCCGAACACTAACGCCAGTTCAGTCAAAGGCCACACTTGCACATAAAACTCAAAGGTTTTCCATGAGGCAAAGTTAAAGGCTGTAATCAGTCAAATAAATTGAATTTGACAACTGACCACTGCCACACCCACACCTGATTACCAGTCCACCGTTCATTTGTGCCTCTTTGGACTTAAAACAAATGATTGTATCAGAGTTTAGTAGAAAGATGTGAGAATCAAATAAAAGATAACCTGTCAAGTAGATACAAGCTCTGGGACGACCCCCTCTGAAAAAAAATCACATTTTACTAACTTGTTACATGTCCATATGGTGTCTTTTATGTGCTAGAAAATATGTAACAAACCTGAGGAACCAAATCTGTCAAAAGTGAAAGATAAAGGAGGAAAAATAGACAAAAACTGATTCTGGAGCAGTCTAGGAGTTAGGTTTATCGTGTTGGCTACAATCTCTGAGAAAGCAGAAAAACTGTTAAGATTCAACTTACTGATGTTTTAAAACATAACTTACATCCATTATTTTATCTCACTAACTCTGTTTTTATTCATGTACAATTTTCCTTTCATGTACACACACACACACACACACACATACAGAGCCTGCCTTTCGTGACACTGATGGAGAGAATGTTTATTTTCTCCATCTATGTGTGGTTACACTTTAGAGTCAATGCTGACATTGCTCATTGCCACAAATGGAACAAGTCTTTTGCATATAAAAGCTGAAACGGGATCAGTCTGTCAAAACAGGCAGCGAAAGTTCATCACATACAGGCAGGGATATGCACACTCTTTCACTGCTTAGCTCGTCCTTCATCTCTTGTTGCCTCAGGTATACTATGTACGCCAGCAGTCTAGGGCCCTCACACAGAGTTAACTCAGTCATACAAATATGGGTTAAAAATTAAAAGGAACTGTTAGCCAACTGATTGTTAAGAAGTGTTTTCATTTATAAATTAATTCTGAAATGGTGAGTGTCATGTGACCTGTGGTTTTGAAAATAAGTTTTAGTTTTAGAGTGCTCAGGGAAGGGGGGGTATTTAGTTGTTTAGGACCTGCGGGCAAATGTATTTACAGCCTTTCTAAAACTGGCAGTGTTGGCATTGATAGGTTTTCTTAAAGCCCCCCTATTGACATTGACTAAACTCCCTAAAGCTCATCTCTGTGCATCAATGTTTTATATTTAGTTAGACTTCAAGACTTTAGACGTAGAATGACTTAGATGTATCTCGACCCTGCTGCGTCCTCTAGAATGTTTGATCTATAAAGTCCCTATCAGCACACCAGCTCACCATCAATGCTGCTCAGACACTGTAAAAGTACTCTACGCTATGGGGAGTTGTAATATTGGAGTAATTCAGCTATACATGTTCACTTCTCCAGTTTATGTTGTTATAATAATTGCAACATGTAACCTAGAGTCCTTCACTGAACTGTCCCTACAGTCTTGTCATCCAGTTACAGCCATTCAGAGATGGTCAGTTATCTTAAAGGAACTGTGATTATCTTTGATATAGCTCTTCTGTTTTTTTGAACAGGGAACACCGTCAGTAACCTGATTATGATTCTTCCTCCCATTTATGGAGCCATCCAGACATTTCGTGACGGCCTTGAGTCTCGCTACATCTTTTCTTTCCTCGGACTGGCTGGTTAGTGTGGTGGCTCTACTTTAGTGAAAATACTGAAAGAAGCACTTACATGTAACAGTAAATGACAGCTTTTGCAGTCATACAGAATTTACTACCATATTGTATCACCAGTCATATAGTTGAGAATGTCTTGACTTCTAATCTTTTGTTGGTTTTCTGTGTCACCCAGCTGTTGGTGTTGGTTCCTGGTGCTTCCACATGACGCTGCTATATGAGATGCAGGTGGGTCACAGAAATCTGAATATGTCAGCAGAAAGCACGCATGAATTAAGACTCATTGGTGGACATATTTGGAAACACATCAACTGCTTAATGCAATGTAAAATATGTTGAAACAATGCAGTCCTACAGTAGTGTATTAATGTGTTTTCTCTGTATTCTTTGCAGTTACTGGATGAGTTACCAATGATCTACAGTACTTGTGTCTTTGTCTACTGTCTGTAAGTAACTCTGTGTTTTCTTTATTGCATTTATTGTTGTTGAAGCACTTAAGAGAGATGGTCACTGAGATCTAATGAAGGGTGATTGTGGATGTAAAATTAACCGAGGAATGTCTTACCGAGATCTTGATCCATCCCAACAAATACAGCATTTTTGTAGCTACAATACTGTATGCAAAGCAGCTATTGATTCTAAACCCATCTCATGTGTCAAATTAAGCTTCACCTGTTATTTGCTCTCTGTCATTTGTTGTTCTTCAAGCTGAACATGCAAATTAAACATTCATTCCTTTTTTTTAGATATGAATGCTTCAAGCAAGAGAACAGCATCAGCTTTTTTCCCATTGCGTTATTATTAATCTTCAGCATTTCGGTCACTGTGGTAAGTATCCTCGATCACTTTGACAATGACCATTTGTTCAGAACTACATTGTAAATAAAGCATAACATCCATGACATCCCCTTGACTATTTTTTGTATTTATGCTGTGTAGGTATACTTACAGTGGAAAGAGCCAGTGTTTCACCAGGTAAGAGAGTGTTCTGCATCACGTTCACCTGGCTCATGTTGCTCATTGTTTGCTATTAGGGCTCAGTCTGCCTTAGGTCATCATTACCTTGTGTAAACACTGGGTTTTACACCGCAGCGTGCACACTCAGTTTGGTGCTTGGTGGTTGTTAAATGTAAAGTAATTTTTGATAGGAAAACAGATCAGTGAAGTAGATATCAAGATGTAGCATTTATAAAACAGATACTAAAGACTAAAACACTGCTCTGAATACTTAACTACGGGATCAAATCAGTCAACATTTTTTCCAGGAAGCAGACTAATCTCATAGTCCTAACTACAGAAAACTATAGATAAACACAACCACCTCTGTTGAACCCTGTGTTTGTACCTGTTTAAGTCTTACATTGTGTGACTTGCAGAACAACAATAAGGACAGTTTGGTGAAGCTGTCTTTGTTTACTCTTTGGAGCTGACTTTGTTTACTAATCACACTGCTCTATAGTGGTTGTGATAACATCTCTACTGTAGTGAGTGAACGAACAAGTACAAAGAATTGTTTAGATTTTGCATGAGTTACTTATAACCATAGTGTGGATATGAGTTGTGTGTATTTCAGCATTTTTTCTTAAGCAGTTGTTTCATACGAAAGCTTATTAGTAAACTGAAAAGGTAAATGTTAGTCTGGTTTCTGACCTTTGAATTACTATTCACACCTTTCACAGTTTAGTACAATAATAAGGTAGAAGGTCAATCTGGTTACTAGGGAAAATGATTTGGAAGATGTTAAGCATAATTTGTGTGGCAGAATTTTCCTCCTCATTCTTTAATCATTGCTGATCCTTGAGAATCCCCACATAGCCAAATTGCTAGATGGAAATCAATTTAAAAGGTAGCATAGCATTCTAGCAAGCTGTGCTGCCTGGCTGTGTTAGCACTACTCAGTGACTGACCAAGTTTTGATGGTAGTCCTACTAAGTCAGACCTAGTAACATTTCATAGTACTTTTTACACAGCATAAGTCTGAACTGCTTGTAGTTACCTTAACCTATAGGTACACACAAGCAACATACTTCAAGCTGAACACGGCTATTTGGTTTGTTTCCAGCTGTTTGTAAGAGTCTAGTTTAGTAAGTATCTGCAGAATCAAACAGCAGCTTGACCAAAGTCCAAACTGAGAGCGTTGTGTACATTTACTTTTAATTATAAACTGTCCCCCACATTGAGAAAGATGGATCAGAATCTGAAAAGAAATGACGCAGTGTACAGTTCCATCAAAGCTGTTGGGATATTTTTATTTTACTGTTTGCAAAGTATTAATTTTCACTGCTTAGAAAATCGTGAAATATTTGTTTTTTCTGGACAGTTTGATCAAGCTTGCTATTTGTTTAGACTCATTCTAAACAAATAACTTAGACTCTTGTTTGACTTTTGTTTGTTTGTTGCATTATTATGTTTTGTGCATCACTTAATGTTCTGTCCAATTTCGACATCTGTCTATGGCGTTCATGTCTGAATGGAGTTGTGGGGAACATTAAAACAACTGTAAAAGTGACCTAGGAGTATGTCTAAATAACATAGTGCTGTCACGTTAACAGATTGATGAAGCTAAAACATTATGTATCGCGTGTTTGCAAAGGGCTTTTGAGCTGAATGGGTAAAAATCTGTAAATAGTAGTGAGATTTTATCTGTACCAGCAAGTTCTTACAGTGTTTCTAACCCAGATACCTGCCCCTTTTTTAGGTCATGTATGGTGCTCTAGTAGCTTGTCTAGTGATGCGCTCTATCTTCATTGTTACATGGTAAGTTTGCCAAGAGGAGCGTTAAAATGAAAAACATTACCATATCAAAGGCACTTATGTTCATTAATATTCACTGAAGTAACAACATGCTGAAGGGTGTTCTTTTGTTGTTTCTGTTTCAATTTAGGGTGTACCCGTGGCTCAGGCCGCTGTGTTACACCTCCTTAGGTATCTTTTTGTTAGGATTCCTGCTGTGGAACATTGACAATATCTTCTGTGATTCATTAAGGTGAGTGGTTGAAGTGGAAAGATTGTAAGTTTTTTAATGTGATCAAAAATAACTGGCAAAGTTAATTATTCTCATTTTAATTGATTGTGGAAAATGTTCACATCAACAGTAAGTGACATGAACTGGTAATGTTAATCACAATGTTAATTTTTGTTTCTTTCAACGGCAGATCAAACTAACTAATGTCAGTGCCTGGAAAATTAATTTAAACTATCTAAAATGCATTTTTAAGTGTTTAGATTTTAATATGAAAGCATTTGCAAAGTGGTAATATTTCCTAATTCAAACATTTATAAAATAATTTAAACTGCTAATATCTTCTTTTTATCAAAAGTGTCACACTGTAGAACAGTAATGGTCAGATTACTTTGCCTGGGGGCTTTTTAGCAAAATGACACGAGACCAGGGCCCAGTTAATAAACAATTTTATTTGTCAGATTAAAATGAATAAACGTCAAATGTCCCATAGCTACTGTTTCCTTCAAATGGTTTCTTTCAAAATTAACTATCAGCCAGAAATACAGCTGTCATGCCTACGGGCTATCAGGGAGTATCACTGCCCTGGGAGGTAAAATGTTTGTTTTGTAATTAATTGAAGTTGTTGGGTCATCGCTTTCTTTGAAATTCAGAGCCAGTAGACAAACGCTGCCCCCTGGTGTTGGAGTCGTAACACAGTTCCATGCCTGGTGGCACATCTTCACAGGTCTGGGATCCTACCTGCACATACTTCTCAGGTGAGCTTCTGTTTCTGTCACAGGAAATTACAGCTCCACTGGATTAGCTGTTCACATATATTAAAATCAAATGTTCGTGATCTTTAAGCTTGCAGATCAGGTCAACCTACCTCAAGTACAGACCAAAAGTAAAGGTATGTCTTTGTCCACACTATTTCTCAGCATGTGTTTATGCCATCATATAATTTTAATATTTCTATTATGTAAGATTCTGTCAATGGTGGTGGCACCTTTGGAGTTTGAAATATTTCACACCTAACCCATGACATCTTGCCATCTGTTAACTTTGTTCAGTTTCTGTGTGGAGTCTGGCCCACATTGCACATTGAACCACAGAAGATGAGCTGAAATGAAGGGATGGGAACCGACTGAAGGATGGTGACTGTCAGATCCAGACACCATTGGCACAGGGACCTGTCAGTACCCCCCTGCCACTGCTGGGAAGCTGGCCTCCAGCTGGGGGGCCGGTGGACCCCAGGGCACCACCCCAGGGACCCTTCGGTTCTGCGCTGTGGGAATTTACCAATTACAGTATAGCACTGATTCCAGTTCTAAGAAATGGAAGGTTTTTTTTAAAAAAATTTATTAGACTAGATTTTCTGTAATTTTATTGAGGTGTAGTTATTTTCTCATAACTTTTCGAAACAATGAATGAGTGATGTCGTCCATTACAGTGGAAATATTGAAGGGGTTATGATGTTGGCTTGATTGGAGCTTGGGAAAGGGGAAAAGAGTCATTAATTCAGAATATACATTACATTATCATTTTATGTTCAATCCATTCATTATTTGAGTCTCCTAAGACTGAATATATTAAAATAGATCCCTAATGTCACTAAGTATAGATAAGACTATTGCTTGTGGGTAGTTTTACAAATAGCTGACGGAGGTCTACTTACAACACAGTGCTGCCATCCCTTTTTACCAAGCATCGTATTGTTTTTGGATGTGTTTGCTACAAATGGCATAGTAACTGCCAGCTAGAAGGTGAAAGTGATACTGTGTTATAGAAGCTCAGCTGTCTTGACTAGTTCCTCACTCATTTGCTTGGCCACTGGCTTCACTTGCATTAAGATGTGCCACAACTGGATTTATTACTTGTTTAAAAAATTGTGGTTTTCCACTGCCAAAATTGCACTGGGATCTAAAGAAGTCATGTAATGTCTGAGACATTTTAATGGTTTACCTAGCTATAAACAAGGAAGAGATGCAATGTCGTTACTCAACATCATTACAATAACTTTTAGTTTTGTTAACAGGGTTGAATTTTTCCCAGAAACACAGGGCAAGTTGATACACTTTTTACATCTCCTGTTTCTGTGGACAGACAAGGCTTTTGCAGTGCTGAAGTGATAATCCACACTAATTTGTACTCTGAGACGAACTTTGCAGCCTCCTTTCAAGCCCACAGGCGGGTGAGTGGAGTAGAATCACAATGAGCTTCCCTCTGGATATGTTACTTTAAGAAACTCCTTTGTTGATCAGAAGCAACAGAGGTATGCAGGAAAGCCCATCATCCATCTATAGCTGCTGTAGCCAGCTTGGACTGAAATACATTTATATGCTGAAAATGAAACCAGTTTATAAAGATTGCCTGTTGAAGAAGCAAATTTCTGTAAACTGTTAAAATTCAAAGGACCAAGCGAATGACTGGAACATATCTGAATGACTGCATATAATAATAATCTGCAGGAAACTGAGCACCAGACACAGCTAGTTCTGGGTAGTCTTTTTGTTTCCTGCTTCATTCTAATAAAGTGTCCCTTTAATATCCAATGTCACATTAGAGAACAGTAATGTGGTTGACTGAAAACAGTTTTGAAGCTCCTTATTTTTACTTAAACATCTCATACAAAACTACATTTTATTTAACACATATTTATTACTCATTTTTCTCTTTTACTTTTTAATTCCATGGCATCAAGTTGTCGAGTCAAATGGCACATACTGTAAACACCTGATGAAGGAAATCTTTATTGAACCACTAGGTGGCATAAATTTCCAGCTTATTTCAGACATTGCCAAGCATGCCGCAGTGCATTGAAGAACTACTATCTACCTACTGTAGAACTCTTTGGATCTTTGCCTCACATACTGGATTTGTGTTGTGAAATGAAGGGCTTTTTATTTACAATGTTTGTGTTACTACTGTGAAATGGTTGATATGTAGTGGAGACATAGAAGCTGGTGCTGGAAGTAGCTGGTAATTTAAAGGATGCACAACATTATGGTCATGTCCTGAACTGCTTTGTACACATTTATCTCCTGAGACAACACACGATACATTCATTTGTCATAATACATAAATGCTATGTCACTAACTGTCATGCTTGGGTAGAATGAGGGCATAAACCCAGTCTTACAAATATTCATAAGCACAATGTATGAAAGAAGTATTAGCATTGTCCATATGTCTGTGTGGAGTCCTCACTGTTTGTTATCTTGAATCTCTGCTCATCAGTAGAGGTGAGCAGGAATCAAAGAGGGTGCCTTATTGTAATCCTTGCAGTGTAATCCAAGTTGCCTTGATGTTCATGACAAAGCATTCTATCTGTTCCTGGTGTGTTGCTATGTGCCCCTGCCCTGATTGTTAGCAGTGGAAGCATCGGGAGGACAAACAATAACAGCTTCTAATGCAAAGTATGTGCTTGACTCTTTGGCCTTCCATTCATTTCACGTGTCCAGCAACTTAGCTACAGGTTGTTCAGATGATGTTAACTGTAGACGCAAAATGTGTTGAGGCCAGAAGAGAAAATTCTGCCAATGTTTTTTTTTTTTTGTTGAACTTTGGTCGTGTGCCAGTCTTTTATGATGCCCTGTGTTGTCCAATAAAATAAAATGTGTCCAACTTTTGTGCCATCTACAGAATAATTATCTTAACAATTTCATGCATGAATTGATTTTTTAAAAATGAGTGATTTTTTTCCCAAAGGTTTTTAGTACCCTCAAGTCCTGTAGGAATTTTTTTCCATTATCTGTTACTGTGAGTGAGTTACACAACGGTCCATCAGACATCCATCCATTATCTATACACCGCTTAATCCTCATTAGGGACATGGGGGGAACAGGGTAAAACATTTTAACAGATACCACCAAGAAACTTCCCCTGACATATTCTTGTATTAAAAATACATGCAAATGAGGTATTAAAGTGTAAAACTTTGCAAAAATTGCAGAACAGAAATCTGAACATTGACCAAAGCCAGCTTATAAACCTTATTTAATTTTGCTGGCATTTTAGCGGAACAGAAAATACTGTCAACAACAAAAATCCCCCATATTTTTACTTTGTTCAGTTCTTTTCGATTCAGTTTAATTTACTATAGTGCCAATTCAAAGCATAAGTCGTTTCAAGGCTTCATGTAAGAAAGGAGAGAGAACAGGACAATATATAGAAAACAGACAAAGCAGAAGAGAACAGGAATCAAATTTAGGAATAAAATATTCTATGGATCAGACTATGACTCGCATATCAGCTAAGCCCTCTGTAAAAAACAACTTCAAAATATTGACAGGAATAAAACTGAACTTTGGTATATGCAGGTACTGCTGAAGGGAACATTTTTAGCCTATTGTATGTGAAAATTAAAAAAAAAAACACAAGAAATTCCATACATATTCCTTGGAAACTATTACCAGGTAAAAATATTAACAGATATCACCATGACACCTCCCCATTTTATTACTTACATTTATCTACAGTGTAGCTTGTACAGTAATTCACAATTCAGAATATCACAATATGAATTAAACCTTTTTGTCAATAAGTAAGGTGGACCCAAGGCAAGAAAAAGTTAATGTTTCTTACATGCTGAAGTGACACAGCAGTCATTTGAATGTGAGTCTAAGAGTATCAATGACCATCATAATATTCTATCATATGACTCATGAGTTTTGGTGCACCTTTTATAAGAGATAATATCAAGTCGTCGGGGCAGTGAAGTGACTCATGTCACCAGGGTGGGGCAGTAATTTACTAGTCTGGCTGAAACACAGTGCACCTTTGGTCCTTGGCACATTTCTGTAAATTTATAGAAGTAATGAATGCTGGTAAATATGCTACACTGGAAGTTGTGCCTTAAAAAAGCAGAAGAAAATGTAGTCAAACCAAATCTCTCTTGTTAACAGTACATTTAATGCAATGGTTGTGTTCCAGCAGAGAAATAAGATAGGCGTTATGACTTAAACAAGTTTAATTTTTAATTTAGGGTGTGTTTTATTTTAGATTATTGTATATTATTGCATTAGTATCTACTGTCGTTACCAAATTTCACAATGTTGGGCAACCCAGCCCTCAAACAGTCAACCAACCCACTGTGGAAGAATTCGAGGGAACTGGCTGCAGGAAGTATTGTTTTAATTTTGTATCAGTGTGCAGGCCATAAAAAAAAGAAACACACACGCATCATACAGACGGCCTTTTCCAGAGTAAAACAAAGATTTGCTTTGGACACAGCTCAGAATACACGTCATCACCTTTCATTCACAGATTCAGTCCCCTGGTCCACCCTTTTAGTGGCTTAATTCTTTGTTAGTCATTATTTTTCACAAGAAACTACTCACAGGGCTCCAGAGGCTAATAAAGGTGTGTGTGTGTGTGTGTGTGTAGTAGTAGTAGTAGTAGTAGTAGTAGTACTAGGAGTAGTAAAACATGTTGGGACAAAGACAGCTCACTAACATGCCATAAAGATCAGGCATAATGACAGTAATGTGATGCACTCTAAAAGTCTGTGACTCCAAACAAAGTGTCTACAATCAAAGTGCTTGCATCTCTCCATTTTTTTTAACCAAATAAGGCTCTTGGCGTTTATTAAAAAACATGCACAGTTTGTGTTAAGAGTAATTCTGCATTTACTCAAAATAAATCTGCATAGAACATGTGTTGCAAGGCCTCCACAGTGTGTGCTGTTGTGATATGGAGTGGCCCATGTTTATACTCCACCAACGAGGCAGAGTTATGTGACGATCGGCGTTGGTTTGTCTGTTTGTCCGTCTGTCTGTCTATTAGCAGCATTACTCAAAAAAAGATTAATGGATGTAGATGAATTTTTGAGGGAAAGTCAGAAATGACACAAGGATAAACTGATTCTATTTTGCCAGGGATGCGGCCTATAGTCTGGATCCACAGATTTTTTTAAAAAAAATTCCAGCCATTGGAAATGACACAAGGAATATTGTGCTCTCTGAGTGCTTTGTGTAATTATTTTTACTTCATTTTGTATGCTGTTCATACTTTGTTGTGTTTCTGCATGTTCATGTTTGTGGTGGATTTAGTTTTGTGGAACCTTGAGGTGAATATCCAGACAGTAATGCAGCTGCATGGGACCACAAAGACAGATCCATCTTTATCTGTTCAATTTATCTCACTATCATATCATAATGATCTCAGGTATTCTGATCGAGTTCATAACGCACCTTAAACTGTTATACCTTAGGGCTAAGCAGTAATTTTCTATAGTATAGTGCTCTGCGAAATAAGTTATCTGCTAGATGGTGTCACATCCCAGATCACACTTTTAACAAGAAAAGCACTCAGCTAGCACAGTACTCCACCAAGGCTGCTCAGTCACTGTATCATTTCTGACGCATGAAATCAAAAATGACCTTGCACCGAGCACAGGTGTGTGTTATGCATGTGTACGTTATGTAAGGATACCGAAATGTGTGACCTAAATATGTAGTGGGTAGCAGGAATTGATGGGACTCAGAAACACTCCCACAATTTAATCAGTTGTTCCTTGTATCATTTCTGACACATAAATCCTGATAAGTCCACAGCGGTGGATTTGTAGTAGGATCACAATCATGTGATCGTCGGCAGGCAGCTGACGTAGTGTTTGTAATGTGTTGAGGTTAGTGCCTAACTGGCATCCATAGTTTTGAGTACCATAACACGGAAGTGGGTGTGTTGTGTGTTCGTTAAGCCTGAGTTGGAGCAGCCTGTAGCTAAATTGGACGACCCAAGTAAAGTGTGATGTTTCACATAAGATTCGAGCCTCCAGACTTGTCAATATAACAGTGTTCACTTGTTATCATAGTTACAGTGACGCCATGCTGCTATCTCGCAATGAACCAGAAATCTTTAACAAATCTGTGGATCCAGACTATAAGCCACATCACTGCCAAAATCTAATCAGTTGGTCCTTGTGTCATTCCTGACCATGCCTGAAAATTTCATGTAAATCCGTTCCTCCGTTTTGAGTAATGCTGCTAACAGAGTGACAGACAAACAGACAGACAAACATACACTGATTGTCACATAACTCTGCCGCATTTCTTGGTGGAGTAATTAAGTTGAAAAATATTTTATGAATTTGAAGTTCAAAAATGTGCCAAGGCATAATGCTGGATCATGAATCATAATGCAGCTCAGAGGAGGAGAAGCAGGGACCAGCTGCAGACTGAATAAAAAGCAGAACATTATTACTCCGCCAACGAATGCGACAGAGTTATGTGATGATAGGCGTACGTTTGTCTGTTTGTTCGCAACATTACTCAAAAATTGACTGACGGATTTGGATGAAGTTTTCAGGGAAGGTCAGAAATGACACAAGGACCACCTGATTAGATTTTGGCAGTGATGCGGCTTATAGTCTGGATCCATGGATTTGCTAAAGATTTCTGTATGATTGCAAGATAGCGTCACTGTAACTGACAAGTGAACACTACGTCAGTTGCCTGCTGACGTTCACGATTGCGATCCTATTACAAATCAACCACTGCGGACTTATCAGAACTTATCCGTCAGAAATGATACAAGGAACAACTGATTAAATTGTGGGGGTGTTTCTGAGTCCCATCAATTCCTGCCGCCTGCCACATATTTAGGTCACACGATTTGGTATCCATACAAAATGTACACATGCATAACACACTCAGTGCAAGGTCATTTTGTGTATGGGTACATCTATAATAAATGACCACATTCTATAGTGCCGTGATTTCTGCCATAATTTTTTTTAAAGATTTCAGCCGTCGGAAATGATGCAACGACTGAGCAGCCTTGGTGGAGTACTGCGCTCTCTGAGAGCTTTTTTTTTGGATCATCTTGCATTGATGCCTGATGCTGACTCTGGTTATCTGTAATTGTCAGAATAAATCCAAATCAGACCAAAATATAGAGACTCTCCAGCTATAAACTACATGCATTTGTTTTTGCAAAGATTTCAAAATGAATCTTTGTCCCCTCTGAAAATAACCTAACAAGAGTGCTTGGTGCTCTTTCAGTCTGTCAGCTTCCATCAGAAGGAGGCACATTGTAATGTGTAACATCTAGCAAGTGCACTGACACACTGCGCTCTGTGTTTTTTGGCTTTCTTGGCATCTTCCAGTGTAAGGTACAAAGAGCAAGTTTAGACAAAGAATAAGTACAACATCCTTAGGCTACAGCGCATTCCTCTCTGGGTAACTTACGTAAACACTGTCATCTAAAGACAGTCAATGTGCTACTATTTTCATGCCAGTTATGTACAAAAACATTTCATTCCACTCTCAAGTAATTTTCAAGATTATTCTGGTATGTAAGATAGTGTAGAAACAAAGCTTATTCCCTGATCTAGATAGTGTCATTTTTGATGTAGACACATCAGTCAGACTTTGGATGGATATCATAACACAAACTGGTAAGAAGAGGCGGGCATCCTGGACTTCACAAAGATCATAAACTACTCTTTTTTAAAACCACAACAACAAAATAAAGCGATGCGCATTACCAAATTCCTGTCCTGGCACACTTATATGGATGTATGCAATTTTATTAGTGTGTTGAGAAAAAAATGAAAGCACCGCTTCAATGTAATGACCAATCTGTAAAAATCCCCTTCCTCCCTTTACTTGGCTGGCAAACACAGCTGCTTTTTTTTCCAAAAATTTTGATTAGGATTATGATGTTCGGTGCCATACAGTTTTAAACAATGTCTTAAACATGTTAACTATTCAAGACAAAAAAAGCTGAACACTTTGTACTTGACAGACTCAAAAAAAAAAAAAAAAAAGGAAAAAATCCTATTGCATCTGTACTGCCTGTAGGCACCACGGTCCTATTATCACACCCGAACTTGTTTTATGGCACTTATCCTGGTTGTTTTCTCCTGACTAGATCCTTGCTTGTGTTTTATCTACTTTCACATCTGCTAAATTAAATTGTAGAATTGTAGAATTTTGCTGGATTTTCATTTAAAGATCAGAGCAGTACACTACCATTCAAAAATTTGGGGTCACTTAGAAATGTCCTTATTTTTGAAAGAAAAACATTTTTTTTTCCCAATGAAGATAACATTAGATAAATCAGAAAGACAGTCTAGACATTGTTAAAGTGGTAAATGATTATTCCAGCTGGAAACAGCAGATTTTTAATGGAATATCTACATAGAGGTACAGAGGAACATTTCCAGCAACCATCACTCCTGTGTTCTAATGCTACATTGTGTTAGCTAATGGTGTTGAAAGGATAATTGATGATTAGAAAATCCTTGTCCAATTATGTTAGCACATGAGAAAAAGTGTGAATTTTCATGGAAAACATGAAATTGTCTAGGTGACCACAAAGTTTTGAATGGTAGTGTATGTGCACCACATGTATGCTGAAAACACGTTATACAACATGAGAGAGAGAGAGGCCTGACCCAGGAATTATAAAACACAAAACAACACTATTCATTTATATCATTCAGAAAATGTTACAGGTCTTAATGGAAAGATCCAATTCAGTTTTGGCCTGCAGGGACAGCGAGAAAATATGAGTCAGTGTTAAGACGTGTCAGAGTCCTAATGAGTGTCATTGGAAGGTTTTTTTCCTTCTTCTTTTGACTCATACTAAATTGGATCTTTTAAAAAGGTGCTCAGCTGTGGCTGTTGAGCTGGTTCAGGTGGGTGTCCTTGCTGTCAGACAGATTTAATTTGGGTGAGGCCTTATCAGTACAGAGGTGACTCATGTTGGGAATGCCCAAGTTGCTGATCTGGGAAATGAAAGAATCTGAACGTCATCACTCTGTACACTTGGAATGGGATTTACTGCAAGGTGTTCAAAATGTTTCTGTAAATTTTAAGGTAAAATGGGTGTGTAGTTTTTCAGTGTGCATTCATTATTTTTTTCTCTTTCTAACTGCACCCTAAGTTTAACCTTTACTTGTTGGCAGTTTTTAGAGTAATCATAGTGAAAACGTGTGTAATGTGTAAAAAACTATCAACATTTGTAGCAGAAATAGCCTCATTGGTGGAAATATAATTATATGTATCAAAATTGTGTAGCCTACCGCACCACATAACTATAGAAATTACATTTTATGATTAAAATTGCACTTGTTTATCATCGACACCATTCAGATATTTAATTTAGGCCACCTAAGGGACCTTTATCAAGAATGTTTCAGATTGAATGACAATTAATTAATCAAATCAAATTGTATTGATCAGTCTCATAATCAAAAGTCATAAACTCTGATTTCATTGACTTCCAGTTCCCAAACAAAGAAACATATGGCAGAACCAATGACAATTATACACAAACATTTATTAACTAATATTACAAACAAATAATACACAACAACAGACAGTGAATAAATAAATGAATAAATGCAGATAAACCAACCAACAATCAAGTGTGATCGTCACTGGAAGCAGTTGGTAGGAATTCGATGAATTTGGAATCACTCTGGAATTGGAAAACCAGATATAATTTGTAAATTCACCTGTTCAGCAGAAAGAAAATGATACTTGTGAAGCCTTTGTAGGAGGAAGGGGGAGGTCGCTGCAGGATGTGGAGCGGATTAGAAACCATGCTCATAATACATTCCTAGAAAATTCTGAAAGTCCACACTTTTGGGAGGGTTTGCATGACTTGGATGCTTAAACTTTAGAAACTGTTTTCAGTGATCAAAACCAGCAAAATCGTCTTCAAAATGTTCAATTTTAGAAGGAACTGCTTGTAGAAGTGAGTGAATGAAAGCAGAAGGTTATTGAAAACATATTAAAATAGGTGATATCAGCATGAAACCCATCCATTATCTATTCAGCTTAAAGTGTTGAAATGTCTCGGTTTACTTTCATAACAGATAGTGGGTGTGATATCCCAAAGCATAAACAGCATTTAGATGCACCTTGGGCATCCACCATTCCATTATCATTACACCACTTAATCCTCATTAGGGTCATGGGGGGCTGGAGTCTATCCCAGCTGATTTAGGATGAAGACAGGGGACACCTGGACAGGTCACCAGTCTATCACAGGGCTACACATAGAGACAAACAATCACACTCATGTTCACATCTACAGACAATTTATATTTGTTTATTTAATTTCAGCAGCACCCATTTGCTTTCAGACCCCTCATGCTTTGTGTTGAAATCTAGCCTTATAAAAAAATGAAATATACTCAACTCTGGAAATTCAGTGCTTGTTTACTCTTGCTGTTGTTTCTACTTGGGTACTCTAAACAGCTGGGTTGTAGCAGTACGAAAATTTTATTCCAACACTGTATGTTTGAATTGTATAAAGGTTATTCATTATTAAAGTTGTGGCCACTTTGAGTTAGAGGTGGGTACATCGAAAGACAATCAAGGACCTAGAGATGTTTACCTGTACTAGTATAGTGCCTCAACCCCCTCATTCTCCACCTCGTTGCTCATTTCTGGATTAACTGGGGACTAGGAGGAGTCAGGGACACTCTGGCCGCCACACTAAGCTCCAGAACTGCTGATCAGTGACATTATCATCAATCAAACGTGCAATATACCTGAAATTTTAAGTGTAGCGTACTTAACTTATTGTATATATCCCTATGTATATTAATATATCACTTACAATACATAGCCTCCTAAGACCCGAGCTTTGGTTGGGCTTGCATTTCAGATTTCTTCTAGTTATTTGGGATAAGGAGTAACCGATAAATATAATCATCAGATAATATGTAATACCTTATTATTATGTTTATGTTCATTATTATTATTGGTTGACTGTTGCATGCTCTTTCTTCTTTAATGAAACAGTCTTGATGCAATGCATGTGTGTTTTTTATAAACTATTGTGTGTCTAATATTGCTTAATTCTTCATACTTAGATTTTTTATTGCTATTGTTAGTGAGTTTTCTGTTTCTATTTCCTTCCCTTCTTTCTTTCTTACACCATTTTGAAAACGTTGTATGTTGTACAATAACAACAAAGGAATTCATTCATTCATTTAATTATTTTGTGCACATCTTTGATTTCTTGTAAAGATAAAGCGTATTGATATCATAACTTAATAAGACAACCAATTCATTTCTCTGCTGTCTGCCTCTGTCAAATAGCACCTGAAGCAAAGTGTGCTCCATAGATCATGATTCTAAATGAGCCGCTTGGCTCCACTTTCAGTTTGACTAGACTTTCTTCTGAAGAAAACAGTGACGGGAGATGTGATATCTGCAAAGCCGGCATTATCATGTGGTAACAAAATAGAGTCAGGAGATAACAGCAGTCAGAATTTATCAGCCACACACTAAGTTGCTGTTAGATATGATGTTTGCCAAGAAAAATATTTTAGGAACATTAATCCTCACACCGAGCGTAAATGACAACTTGCTCTTGGAAAGATCCTAAATTAATAAATTAACTGAGGCAGCACATAACTGTATCTAAGACTGCATGTACACTACCTGTCAAACGTTTGGGGTCACCCAGGCAGTAGCCTATTGATGAGTAGACTGTCACCATTAAACCAATGTATTTACTAGGATGTGGATTTAGCAACTGTGCTTCCTAAGTTAGTCAAAAATAATCCTTTATACTGCTCCAAATTTCTGCCATTTTCCCCATGTGTATACACTACCATTCAAAAATTTGGGGTCACCCAGACAATTTCAGGTTTTCCATGAAAACTCACACTTTTATTCATATGCTAACATAATTGCACAAGGGTTTTCTAATCATCAATTAGCCTTTCAACACCATTAGCTAACACAATGTAGCATTAGAACTCAAGAGTGATGGTTGCTGGAAATGGGTCTCTGCACTCCTATGTAGATTTTCATTGGAAAAAATGCTTTTCTTTCAAAAATAAGGACATTTCTGGGGTGCCCAGGTAGCTCAGCTGGTTGAGTGGTGACCTATAAACGGGCTATAGTCCCGATGCAGCAGTCTGGGTTGGTTTCCAGCTCACGGCCCTTTGCTGCATCCTTCTCCCTACTTTCCTGTCTACCTCTCAACTGACTTATCTAATAAAGCCAACAAAAGGTCAAAAAAATAACTTTAAAAAGCAAAAAAGGACATTTCTAAGTGACCCCAAACTTTTGAACAGTAGTGTATATGCTTCTCTTTGGATCCAAGTCGTCACTCATACTGTTTCTACACTTCAGATAACACCAGTCCAGTTTAGCTGATTTATTGTTTTCATCCCTGAGGTGTTTATTTCTTTTGTTAATGTTTTCCTCATTGGCAAGACCTTTTCCTAAGAAAGGAAGGATGCAGCACAATAAATCAGTCGTTTTTCACCTTTCACACAGCTCAGTATAGACAAACACTATAATTAATGTATGTCTTTGGAAAATAGCCCAGAGTGCCTATCAGAGTTGTCAACCCCTCAATTATTTGCCACAATAAAATGATATTGTCATCTTTCACAGAACTTCAAATATGCAAATCTGTGCTTCATGTATCCATTAAACAAGCACACAGACGAGATTCAAATATACCAAAGGGCTTATAGACCAGCTGGTTTCAATAACAGTTTAGGAGATGCTTTGGCCTTCTGTCATGTCTATGCATGGCATGAGCATCTGGGCCTTCTGGCCATCTCATTCTGTACCTACAGGGTCATACATGCATAATCCATATAAGATGACTCTCTTTATTTCACATGCTTCAGAAGAAGCACATAACAGTATGTGGCAATGAGGCAGAATAAAGGTACCACCACTGATTCCATGGGAAATTGGCACAGTTGCAACTATAGCTCTGAATGAAATGATTTGAGTTGTTTTCCACAAGAGAACACAGAGTTATGTAGATTCCAGGAGAAGACTATCGCTTACAGAATCCTTTAGAAGAATTTAGAAGCTAATCTCTGCAGCATCTTTGATGTTATATGTAATCATCTGTCTTCTGTGCGCACTGTGTTTGTAAGTATTGCCCACCTGCAGGTTAGGGCAGCTCTGCAGTACCCATGTAATCTGGAGAAGATCGGGGAGGTTACTACGTTAGGAATGTTGATAAAAATATTTGAAACTGAACATAATATGGTGACTTCTGGGCCAGTTGGGACTGATTTCCTACGATGAAGAGTTTTACAAATAAGGGGTCTGGGGTTTCTTTGAAGACAGATTAAAGAAGACCCTGTTGTGTGTGGAGGAACCTTGCTGTTCTTGTTGGGACAGGATCACATGCATGTAATTAACAGGTGGTTCCTGTCGTAGCTTTGCATACAGCCCTGAGTGTCAGCAGCAACACAGAGGGACTTGCTGGAGCGTCTGCTGCCTGACAGACATCAAGATGCTCTGGCTGAGTCTTCTGACTCTTCTGATGCCCGGGCAGACTCTGGTGACAGCCTTACCTCTCCCAGCTCCAGAGATGTCAAAACAGCCTCATGCTGGACCATCTGAAGCTGACAAGGAGTTTGCAAAGGTATTTATCTCTTTATGAATATGACATCTTTAAAAAAGATTTTCAAATATAGCCTGCTAAAGTTACATGTCTTTACTGGGATACTTGGATTTCAGTGTGGACAGCTTTATAGCCTCTCTATTTAGACCTGAGTGGAAGCCTGCTTTGGTAGAGTGATGGTTGTTATTGCAAACGAGTGTTGGATTTCGCTTAAAACCTCTTAAATGACCTCACTGTTGACCCACGAAAAGGACTGTCTGTTGTATAAAGTTCCAGAAATCCTTTTTTATAGGTCCACAAATTTATGAAAACAGTAAGTTTTTGTTGAGTTGAGAATTTAGTAGAAGTATTGCAGGGACAATTTCATGCAATCTCTTTTATTTGTGCCTTGTTATGTAGACAAACATCTTTTAAAATTTCTTTTATATTGGCATTATTGATTCATAAGTTAGGTTTTGCATTTAGCAGCATCTAGGCTCAGTAAGACATGTTTATACTGTGAGAGAGGCACATTGTTTCCTTCTGTGGTTTTGCATTTCTTACTCCTCTTATTACATTACAGGCACGCAGGCTTAATTATTTTTTTTGTCTCAAAATACATTACTTTGATTTATTGTAAAGATGAGATAATATAAAAAAATGTCGTGATGCCAGAACTTAATTAGATTACTAATTCATGTCTGCCTCTGTGAAGCATCACCTGAAGCAAAATGTGTTGCATCAATAATGATTCCTTATGAGCGCTCCCTGTGGATGTCTGCCACCTGGTTTCATTCTCAGTCGGTGATCAGTGATCTCTGATCATAGGAGACGTGAAGCACGTCTAAAAAGCCAGCGTTAATTGGTGGCAACATAAAAAAGGCAGGAGATAACAGCAGCCACCTACTGAGTTGCTGTTAACATTTGTCAAGAAAAACTTATAATAGGATTGTCAGTCCTGCATATAAATGTCAGATTGATGTTGGATTATTGGATAGAGTCAACTGAGATGTTTTGTGTATTTAGTACATTTTAAATGCTTTTGGGAAGCACTGCAGCTCTAACTGGCTGAATGAGGGAGAACTGTTTGACTGAATGCTCACTCAGATTCTTAGCCTTCATTATTCATTGCCTGATCTATCTTTTTTATGCTGTGTATTTATATATTAGTATATTTATGCAGTGTATTTTTAATCTGAGACATCTCTAAAGTACAAATATTGTTTAGATCCACTTTCTTTTATAAAATATTTATTATACATCTTGTTAAATACATAAAAAATAACAATTTGTATATTTGTCTACTGATACCCAATACTCTTTTTTTTCACCTCCAATTGTATTTCATCTACAAACACTGTAATCAGGCTTACACTAAAGAATTTATCAATACTGTACAATTTTCGGGTGAATTTGAATAATAATGATAAGTATTAATTAATATAATTTTTAAAAATACACATTTAACATCATTATTGATAAACATACTCTGTAAAGGCGCGTGTGAATAGAAAGTGGCTGTGGAGATTGCTGTACAAATGATCGTAGAGCTGCGGTAATCCTAAAAGTCAGAGGCTACAGAATCTTTATCCCGTTTGTGGTTGATGGCGACACCTACAATTACATGAGTGCAGCCACGTTTCTGCGCCATACTATCATTAAAGGTTTGAGAAAATGTTTGGAATGTTTACTGTAAAGCCATTTCAGGAGTGGATGATTTGTGTTGCCGCTGAGCTGGCGTGACATTGTGAGGAACAACAAACATTACTGTGTTCAAGGAAAAGACTTTTTTTTAAACAGCTTGTTTTGGGAAGTGACTATGTTTGTTCTGCCTGAATGATATAAATGGTCTTCTTTAGGAATATCTGCAGCATTTCTATGGCTACCAGCCCAAGGCAGAAAGACAGAAAAGGACTGCAGACCCAGATGGAGATGCTGACTGGACGACTGGACTGTGCGATAAGGTCCAGACAATGCAGCGCTTCTTTGGCTTGCCTCCAACTGGAGAGCTCACAAAAGACACTCTGGCAGTTATGAAGAGGCCCCGCTGTGGTCTGTCAGATGTGGAGCGATTTGGGGAGACAATTCGCTGGAAGAAGACCACTCTCAGCTACAGGTTAGAAATAATTAGGCATTGGCACCCAGATAGCTCAGCTGATTGAGTGGGCGACCCATAAACAGGTCCTCTCGTCCTTGTCGGAGTAGCCTGGGTTTGATTCCAGTTGGTAGGCCTTTGTTGTAGGTCTTCCCTCTATTCTTCTCCCTGCATTCCTATCTTTAAAAGAAATGATTAAGCAGTGCCCTTCCACTATCTGCTGTATGTGTTTTCAAAACCCCCTTTACTGCAGGAAAATTTCAAGTTTGGCAGAATATGTCACCCCTGCCAGTGTTTCTTGTTCAGTTATTAAATTTAATGACAGTGTTTGCTTCCCTGTGTGCAAACGTCCCACCAAAACATTCTCCCATCGCTATGTAGAACAAGAAAAGCACTCAGAGAGCGCATTACTCCGCCAAGGCTGCTCAATCGTTGTATCATTTTCGACGGCTGAAATCTTGAAAAAATTTGTGGCAGAAATCACGGCACCATAGAATGTGGCCATTTAATATACGTAGATGTACCCACAAACAAAATGATGTTGCACTGAGCACAGGTGTGTGTTATGCATGTGTAAGTTATGTATGGATACCGAATCGTGTGACCTGAATACTGAGTGGGCAACAGGAATTGACGGGACTCGGAAACACATCAACAAACACAACAGTTGTTCCTTGTATGGTTTCTGACAGGTAAGTCCCAATAAGTCCGCAGCGGTGGATTTGTAGAAGGATCGCAATCATCAATAGGCAGCAGACGTAGTGTTCACTTGTAGTCATAGTTACAGTGACGCTGTGCCGCTATCTTTAGTTATTATGCTCCATATATCTGGAACAAACTCCCTGAAAGCTGTAGGTCCGCTTTATCTCTCACTTCTTTTTTTTTCTCTCACTTCTTTTAAATCACAGCTTAAGACTTTTCTGTTTGCCACTGCTTTCCTATTATAGCTTATTTTAAATTGTTTTAAATGCAAATTGTGCGGCGTGTAGAACCACTGGCTGCTTTAATATTACAGTGTGAGATCTGAAAAAATGAAAAAATCAGGAAGACATTTTCTGTAACGGCATTCATTTTAACATCTTAATAATAACACGCAAAGGGTCAATGAAAGTCAGAGTTTTAATAATAGCCTATCAATGCAAATACAAATTACTGCAAGTGTTGTAACGTAAGAAGTAACTCATGGTTAGTACAAAATAATATATTCTGCTCATACAGCCTGTTGCCTGATTTAGTTCCATCAAAAAATAGATTCATTTACGTGTTACCTGATTGGTGGCTACAGTCTATATGGGCTGTGCAGCTGCTGCCATGCGTGTGTCCGCTCCTCGTGTTCACATTACGAGATGGGGTGGGGCGAGTTGGGGCACGGCATGGCATGGCATAGCACGGCACGGCACGGCACGGCACGGGTCATGTGTGTGTGCCTCTCTGTGTGTGTTTAATGTTTAAATTTTTTTTAAAAAAAAGTTGAGATGCGGAGGGCACCTGCCTGATACTGAGGGCAAGGGGCAGGCGCTCTAGCACCACCTGATTTATCAGCCAAAACCCCAAATGTGAAAGTCATTAAATATGTCACATTCGTAAAGATTAATACAATTTACAATTCTATAAACAGGATTGCTGGCCACAAATTCCCTACCTCAGCTTCGAAAGTTAACAGAACCTTCAGGGCAGCTTGGAAGCTCTGGTCCAGCGTTGCACCACTGAAATTTCGCAAGCGGAACAGGAGAGAGGCTGACATTGTCATTTCCTTCCACAATGGCGGTGAGTTCTAGAAGTCCAGATCGCCTCATTCAAGCTGTATTGCACTAATCCAACACATTGACATGCGGCATACAGGATTGGCAGAATATATTCTAATTTATAATACTGCACTGTTTGTTGCAGACCATAAGGACGGCTCACCTTTTGACGGCCAAGGTGGAATCCTGGCTCATGCCTTTCTGCCTGGGTCTGGTATTGGTGGCGATGTGCACTTTGATGCCGATGAAGACTGGAGTTTTAATTCTACTGGTACTGTCACTCTTACAGTAGAGGAACATATATGACGTACATATATAATCTACCGGTCAAAAGTTTTAGAAGGCCCCAATTTTTCCAGTTATTTATTGAAATTCAAGTAGTTCAAGTCCAATGAATAGCTTGAAATGGTACAAAAGTAAGTGGTGAACTGCCAGATGCTAAAAAAATGGTAAGGTTACACAAAACTGAAAAATAATGTACATTTTAGAATTATGCAAAAAAAAAGCCTTTTTCAGGGAACAAGAAATGGGTTAACAACTTAAAGCTGTTCTGTAGCAATGGAGGTTGATCAAGCCTTAAAAAATGATGCTACCAAATCCTACAGGTGTCCCAACTTTTCTCGATTACTTACCACCCCCTCTGTCTGTGTAAAAGTAGTGTTAGAACACACCGTGGCACCATACCCTCGAGAGCATTATGTGAACAGTATTGTACTGCAGAAAGTAGTGTGTTGCAAGAAAAATGGTGAGGTAAAGACAATTAACAATAGAAGAGAAACAGACCATCATTACACTTAAAACTGTAGGTCTTTCTGACAGAGAAATTGCAAAGAAAGTCAAGGTGTCAGTGAATACAGTTTTTTTCATAATTAAAAGGCACTTTGAAAATGGAGAAAACTCTGACAGGATGAGGTCTGGAAGACCCAAAGCCACAATAGAATCAGAAGACAAGTTTCTAAGAGTCAGCAGCTTGATGATAGGCAGCTCACAGGACAACAGCTTCAAGCACAGCTTAGTAGTGGTCGTAGTAAGAAAGTCTCAGTTTCAACTGTGAAGAGAAGACTTGGAGTTGCAGGTTTGACAGGTCGAGTTGCAGCTAGAAAGCCATTGCTAAGATGTCAGAGTAAGAAAAAGAGGCTTGTCTGGGCCATGAAACACCTACTACTGAAGACTGGAAGAAGGTATTATGGACTGATGAACCAAAATTTGAAATCTTTGGTTCATCACGCAGGATCTATGTACGCCGTCGAGTAGGAGAAAAGATGGTTCCTCAGTGTGTGACATCAACTGTCAAACATGGAGGAGGAAGCATGATGGTCTGGGGCTGTTTTACTGGATCCAGGGTCAGTGACTTGTACAGAGTGAGAGGAACCCTGAACCAAAACGGCTACCACTGCACTCTGCAATGCCATGCAGGCAGTACCCTCTGATATGTTCCTAGTTGGTCAGGGATTTATCCTACGGCAAGATAATCCCCCCCCCCCCCCCCCAAAAAAAAAAAAAAAAAAAAAAAAAAATATATATATATATATATATATATATATATATATATACTTACTGCCTAAGGGAGTTCCCTGATAGTTCTGCAAGAGCCCTTAACTCCCCTCTGAATGCATTGACTAAACTGAGTTTAGTATATACGATCTGACAGATTTGCATTATGAGCTTAAATTTATGAGATATCTTCCCTTACAAATCATGAAATTGTTTCTGGGTTACATACTAGCATTTTAAACCTGACAGATTATCTCATCAATATGTCATGCTTTATAACCTCTCGGTAACATAAAAACTCGTGTTTTCCCCCTCCAGGCTTCAACTTATTTGCAGTGGCAGCCCATGAGTTTGGCCATGCACTCGGATTGCCCCACTCATCTGACCCCGGAGCCATCATGTACCCAGCATACAGCTTTGCCCCCAACTATGAGCTACAGCTCTCCTTCCGTGATGTCAAAGACGTCCAGCACCTTTATGGTGAGTTTAGCTGGTTTCAGAGGTGTCATGTTACTGCTTGACTTCAAAAGGTTTGGAGATTTGAGAGTTGTGAAGCTCTAAGAAAACCACTGATCAGTGAGGTTAATCAGAAAAAATGGCTTCAGTTTGCTAGGTAGCATAAAGATTGGACTCTGGAGCAATGGAAGAAGGTCATGTGATCTGATGAGTCCAGATTTACCCTGTTCCAAAGTGATGGGTGCATCAGAGTAAGAAGAGAGGTGGATGAAGTGATGCACTCATCATGTCTAGTGTCTACCAGCCTGTGGAGGTTAGAGTTATGATCTGGGGTTGGTCAGGTTCAGCAACGTTATGTTCCCAAAGAATGAGGTCAGCTGACTACCTGAATATACTGAATGACCAGGTCTGTCCATCAGTGGAGTTTTTCTTCCCTGATGGCACGAGCATATTCTAAGATGACGATCCCAGGATTCATGGGGCTCACATTGTGATGAGTGGTTCAGGGATCATGAGACGTCATTTTCACACATGGATTGTCCTCCACAGAGTCCAGACTTCATCCGCACTGAGAATTTTTAGGATGTACTGGAGAAGACTTAGTGCAGCAGTCTGACTCTCCCATCATCAATATAAGATCTTGGTATAAAATGAATGCAACTCTGGACAGAAATGAATGCCGTGACATTGCAGAAGCTTATCGAAACGATGCCACAGTCAGTAAATCTGTGTCGCTCTCAGAGCTAAATGAAATATTAAAGTGTGTGACTTGTTTTTGAAGGGCAGTGCATTTCTTTAAAAGGAAAGGAACAATTAGGTGGTTTGAAGAATAATAAATTGGCAAACACACTGTATACAGATACACAGCGCATTGAAACTAGACTGTTGTGGAACTCAGAATGGTACCTGTATTAGTCTATTCACATCATTTGATAAGTATATAATAATACAGTAATATTAACTGTAAAATAAGCAACTGGAATAGATCAGTATGTGATTCCTTAACGCTCCCTTTGAATTCGTAACATTGGAACATGGTCCTTTTTTTAGGTTCAATTGAATATGAACATGTGTTGTTGCTAGGTGTTGCACATAAAATATTAATACAAGTTTAGTTAGATACACATAATAAATATATATACACATGAAGACACTTCAGTAATTAGTGCTGTTTGTTGTAGATATTAAAGCATGTTTGTTTATCTTCTTTCTAATGTTTTATCATTTTATGACTATTTGATACTGGCCATGAGCCAAGCTTTAATTTGACATTTAAATTCTTCTCTTCTCATAGTATCTTTCTACTTCACTTTTTCTATCGCTGCATCTGCGAAAATTTCATGTTTTGATTCATTTTGTTGCATTGCAATAGATGTTTAACTGGAATGTGTTTGTGGTTGCATTTTGTACATCCCTCTGGCTGCAATTAGCACTTCCATTATTGCTTACTGTACATGTCTAAAGACTACAACAGCGACAATACAATGTAGGCTAATATGTTATCTGATAAAAGCAGCTCCTCATGAAAAGAGAAGTCTGGTGACAGAGAGGATCAAAATGAATCTGTGTCAACTGTTACATTATTTTTTTTGCAAAAATTAGTGAATGTTAAAGAACAGCCTAATACAAACAGCACACAAATGTCGAGTAATTATCACATTTTGATGTGTGTATCAAAACACGATCAGTCTATAATATGGTTCATGCAGGTTTGTGACTTTGGCTTGGAAATGATAAGATTGTTTGCACATAATATGCTTCTGTAAATCACAGTGTGCTTGTAAATGTCAGATAGCTTGTATATGACTCCATTTTTGGTGTGGTGGATTGGTTTCAGAGGGCAGTGTCTTATCTTTTGAAGTTTGTTTGGGTTTCTTTCTGTTGTCTGCAGGTATTAGTCCCAACTTTCCTTCCCTAGTTTTGAAAAAGCCTCCTCCAAGAACACCCGACAAGTGTGATCCAGATTTGTCCTTTGATGCTGTCACAGAATTACAACAGGAGGTCCTGTTTTTCAAAGACAGGTACGTAAATCATGTCAGTACGCCTGATAGAAAACCTTAACTTTCACTGGGTGTCTTCTTGACGCCCAGTTTATAATGTGAGACTGAATATTCTTTCAACACAACTCTCTCTTTTCAGATTTATGTGGCGGAAACATCCTCAGTTTGAGGAAACAGGAATCACCCTGATTAGCAGTTTGTGGCCAGACACTGTACCCAGCCACTTAGATGCTGTGTATGAGAATGTGGGGAGGAATGTTTTGACATTTTTCAAAGGTGAAGTAAACCTAAAATGTACCGGAAATTATACCACACTCAGATTAACTGAATAAATAGTAGATCAAAAATATACATGTAAATATGTGACACTACTTCTTTTGTTTCAGGTCATCAGTATTGGGAGCTCAGGCAGTTAAAAATGGAGGAGGGTTTTCCTAGAAACATATCAGACTTGGGCTTCCCCTCCAGAATTCAATCTGTAGATGCTGCTCTTCACTTCAGAAATGACCGCTACACCGTGTTCTTCACTGGCAACGAATGTTGGAGGTATTTACGATTCCAGTTTCCCTCAGTTCTTCCCCTCTATTTCTGTCTTTATAATGAGCAACGCTACTTCCAACAACGATGATGACTGATGTTTTCCACAGTTCTGGTATTGAATGAGTGTCAATGGAGAGCTGAAAGAATTGATGCCAAGCTGGAGTGAGTTCCTCTGCAAATGTTTTTAGAAGAAAAGCAGATATATTGTCTGGCCCTGTCGATTTGTTAGTTTGTAATGATTGAAAAACCCGACTAACTGATTGGCATATCTGAGCACTCAGACACAGGAGATTTAAAAAGCATGTGCAGCCATAATAAAACTGGAATTTTAAAAAAAATCAGTTTTTAAATCAAATCAAAGCCTTTATTGTCATTGTATGACACTGCATACAATGAAACTGAAAAATGAAATAGTTTTGAGCTTAAAATATATGCTACCGTTCAAAGTTTGGAGTCACCCAGACAATTTCATGTTTTCCATGAAAACTCACACTTTTGTTCATGTGCTAACATAACTGCACAAGGGTTTTCTAATCATCAATTAGCCTTTCAACACCATTAGCTAACACAATGTAGCATTAGAACACAGGAGTGATGGTTGCTGGAAATGTTCCTCTGTACCTCTATGGAGATATTCCATTAAAAATCAGCCGTTTCCAGCTAGAACAGTCATTTACCACAATAACAATGTCTAGACTGGATTTCTGAATGTCATCTTCGTTGCTTTTCTTTCAAAAATGAGGACATTTCTAAGTGACGCCAAACTTTTGAATGGTAGCGTATAAACATTTTTTCACGTATTTTATTGCATAGGCATTGAAGAAAAACAAATCTTTTTAAGTTGCAGTTCTCAAAAGGGACTTACATCATATTTTGTCACACATGAGTTAAGACAAAACATTCTCACAATGCAAGTGTTATATCAAACTGTAATGCAATTTCCTTTGAAGAAGTTAAGTCAGAGTACTATTTGCTAACATCATATCATGTCATCATCCAGGTTCCTTTTGTTACAAATTTACCAGTAGACACTACTGTTCAAATGTTTGGAGTCACTTAGAAATGTCCTTATTCTTGAAATAAAATCATTTGTTTTCAATAAAGATGACATTAAATTAATCAGAAGTATAGTATAGATATTGATAATGTGGTAAATGACTATTCTAGCTGGAAATGGCTGATTTTTAATGGAATATCTCCATAGGGGTACAGAGGAACATCAGCAACCATCACTCCTGTGTTCTAATGCTACATTGTGTTAGCTAATGGTGTTGAAAGGCTGACTGATGGTTAGAAAACCGTTGTGCAATTATGTTAGCACATGAATAAAAGTGTGAGTTTTAACGGAAAACATGAAATTGCCTGGGTTACGCCAAAGTTTTGAACCGTAGTGAATGTAAGGAAACACATCTGTCTCTGCATCAATCCTAACCAAGACTGTGCATATTTACTGATTATTTCCTGAGTCTCGAAAGGAACATAGCTTGAAGCAGTCTGAATGAACGGGTAATAAAATATATGAAGATGCAGACAAGTTGTATGGATGAAGTGAGTAGATCAAATGGAATTCTCCCTGTAGTGGAGAGCACAGACTGACTTGCAATAAGATTCTTTAATGAAACCAGTTAGAATCAGGATAAATCTGTCATCAGGCATAAATAAATTCAAAGAAATGCAAGTAATTAGTGATGCGCAGACTGCAACTGTTGTGCTACAGTTTCTAAATATTCAAGTGTTGTCATACTCTTATGTACCAGCACTTTGACTAACCATGTTATTGTATATGTAGTAAGTCAGACTAAACCACACAGACCGCTTCCTCCTCAGGTTTTGATGTAATACAAATGACACATTTCCCATGTGAATAAAGTCAGATGAATTTCTCTACTGTCTTGGCTATTTCCCATTGCACAAGTGTGTTTTAAGCTGATCGATGGTGTGGTTTGTCACACTTCCCGATGAGATGTACTTGTCTGTGAAGAATTGTGACTTTCAAGCAGAAAAACATAAAGATAAAGTACCAGCATGTTTTCATTGTGTCTAACATCCAGGTACGATGAGCAGCAGAAGATGATGGACGGTTCAGCGATGCTCACAGAACAGCAGTGGCCGGGGATTCCAGCTCCCATAGACGCAGCTGTGTTCATTGAGGGTATATCAGTCTCCTCTCTTTTTACATCTTAAGAATGTTACACATATCATTTTAACAATACGCTCTTCTTAACTTAAATGCAATCCAAAAAATAAATTAAAAATGACGCTGACAATGGTGAATATCTGTGGAAAATCTGCTGGGAAATATGCATGTACACTACCAAACTTACCTTCTCAATTAAATGAGAAGGTAAGTTTGGACACATCTTCTCATTTCATGGTTTTTCTTTATTTTCATGACTATTTACATTGTAGATTCTCACTGAAGGCATCAAAACTATGTATGAACACATGGAATTACGTAGTAAACAACAAAGAGTGAACTAAGTCAAAACATGTTTCATATTTTACATTCTTCAAAATACCCATCCTTTGCTTTGATTACTGCTTTGCACACTCTTGGCATTCTCTCCATGAGCTTCATGAGGTAGTCACCTGAAATGGTTTTCCAACAGTCTTGAAGGAGTTCCCAGAGATGCTGAGCACTTGTTGGCCCTTTTGCCTTCACTCTGCAGTTCATCTCATCCCAAAACATCTGGACTGGGTTTAGCTCAGGTAACTGTGGAGGCCAGGTTATATGATGCAGCACTCCATCACTCTCCTTCTTGGTCAAATAGTCCTTCCACAGCCTGGAGGTGTGTTTGGGGTCATTGTCCTGTTGAAAAATAAATGATGGTCCAACTAAATGCAAAGAGGATGGGATGTCATGTTGCTGCAGGATGCTGTGGTAGCCATGCTGGTTCAGTGTGACTTCAGTTTGGAATAAATCCCCAACAGTGTCACCAGCAAAACACCTCCACACCATCACACCTCCTCCTCCATGCTTCACCGTGGAAACCATGCATGTAGAGACCATCTGTTCAGCTTTTCTGCATCGTACAAAGACATGGTGGGTGGAACCAAAGATCCCAAATGTGGACTCATCAGACCAAAGCACAGATTTCCACTGGTCTAATGTCCATTCCTTGTGTTTCGTGGCCCAAACAAATCTCTTCTGCTTGGTGCTGTTAACTTGCAATTTCTGAGGCTGGTCATTTGGATGAACTTCTCCTCAGCAGCAGAGGTGACTCTTGGTCTTTCTTTCCTGGGGCGGTCCTCATGTGAGCCAGTTTCATCATAGTGCTTGATGGTTTTTGCGACTGCACTTGGGGATACATTCAAAATTTTTACAATTTTCCGGACTGACTGACCTTCAGTTCTTAAAGTAATGATGGACTGTCCTTTGTCTTTACTTAGCTGATTGGTTCTTGCCATAATATGAATTCTAACAGTTAAAAAGGGCTGTCAACTGTGTAGCAAACTCACTTCTGCACAACACAACTGATGGTCCCAACCCATGGAAAAAGACAAGACATTCCACAAATTAACCTTGACAAGCTCATCAAGAGAATGTAAAGAGTGTGCAAATCTGTAATCAAAGGAAAGAGTGGCTATTTTGAAGAATCTAAAATATAAAATATGTTTTGACTTGTTTCACACTTTTCGTTTGCTACATAATTCCATATGTTTTCATTCATAGTTTTGATGCCTTCAGTGAGAATCTACAATGTAAATCATCATGGAAATAAAGAAAAACCCTTAAATGAGAAGATGTGTCCAAATTTTTTCCTGGTAGTGTAAATGCATACAGGAGTGACGAAAGAGCTTGCAGAAAATGAACACATTTATTAAGGCTTCTAATTAACATCATACATGAACTTTACCACACATGCAACAGAATGAACATGACAGAGGCCCTAGTAAAGGATGCAAATTTGATGAAAACATGTAGCCACCTGTTTTACTGATACTTAAACTGATTGTGTATGTTTCTGTGTAGAATTAATTCTCCTCCTTCTGTACGGTTCCATGAGACTGTACATGTAGCTACATGTCATGACATGAAAACGTTAAATGTCGATGTTCACACACCAACACCTGTTTTCAGTGATGAGTATAATTTAATTTGGATCATTTGATACCTAATTCATTTAAAAAAAAGGTCAATACTGATGTTGATTTTAGTCTGTATCAGATTTTCAACATTCTTTGTGAACCTACGGAGCCCTGCTGGGGTCATGGTGGGAATTTTTTTGATCTGCATTCACAATTGTTTCTTCACAATAACTTTTGCATTCCCCAAAATATGCTTTATTCTCCCTCTCATCCATATGAACAGTAGATATATTAATGTGTCAGTGGTGTTCTAACATACTTCCAGTTTTGGAAAACACTCCGCTAACACTACAGAAAAGTGGGCTGATGAGGCACTTGGTACATTTATTGCTCATTATTCATTTTTAAAAGCGGATATGACTCGATTTATGGCTGTTGTTCAGGCTATAATTATACCATTGGCAGTCAGTCAGTCAGTCACAGTGACAGCTGTGTTATCTCCAGGCTGCAGTCATAGAGAATATCCCAGCTGCTGCTTTCTTAATGTAATAGTGCAGACATGTGCCTGACTGCCACAGCTGAGGCTGCACTGACTCTCTGTAGTCACAGTCAGCGGTCATCTGTAGACCACATGATACTGTATCAAAGTACAGGGGGGTCATTCCAGAATTGGGGGACATTTAACATTCCACTCATCAAATTTCAAATAGTCTATATAAAAAATACTAAAACATGCAGTTGTTTAAACTTACTTGTCCTGAGATCAAATCTAAAAAAAAACTAGGAGGCAAGAATGTTTTAAAAATATTTTTTAAAATACCAAATAAATCTGGAGTTCCCCTAAAATGCCATTTTTCTGTTGCCCCACCTTGATGATGATCAAATTGAATCTCAAATAAAACAGTTAAAATGAAACCCAAATCTCCTTTTTTGGTATTATTTTTTTTATTGGTGTCTCTTGTAATTGTAGGAGCATTTTTTAAATCAACATAATATTTTAAATAATAATTATAATGCATGGAACTTGTGTCTGACAACATGCACCCAACCCTGTTACCATAACCTTTTTAACTGGTAGAGGAAGAAGAAGAAAACAGTGAAGCACATGATACACTGGAATTAACATCATCAAACAGAGCAAAGTTATATCCTCTCTTCTATTTTTCCTATATTCCAATATGAGGGAATGTCAAGCAGACTGTGAGGGAATGCAAATTAAAAATTCTTGCTGTGACCCTCAAAGGGGCAAATATTCTGTATCATGTAAGAATGCCTTCATTGTTGTCTCTTTACAGTGCCACTAACTCCATACTTTTGTTGATGTGAGTGTGTAATAAGCTTTAACATGCCATATTTTTGTCATTTTTTCAAAGCATGAGATATAACTTGCAAGGTGTCCTAAACAAATTTACAATACCACAAAAAAACACTTCACATGGCTGTCTTCTACTGTAGTCTGAACACCCACATTCATTGTATACATATGCTACAATACTGAGTTTGATTTCCCACAGGATTTGTGCACTTCTTCAAGGGAAACCTCAACTACAAATATGACTCCAACTTGAAGCGCGTTGTTTCCATCAGCCCTGCCAACGAGCTGCTGGAGTGTGAGAAGGAAGAAGATAATGAAACAGTGACAGGGAGGAGAGAAATGAAGGAAAGCTCTCCCTGAAGCATGGTGATGATGATGATGATGATGATCATCACCATGATGATGATGATGATGGTGCTGTGTGTGTGTGTACACAAAGTGTTTCAATACTGGACATTCGGCAATAACCACAATGTAGCTAATACTGAACTGGGAACTAATGAATAATGCAGGGAAGTGCTTCAAAGTGTTACCTCAGTGTGTAATACAGTGTTGTAATAATGGTAGCTGTATCCTTTTTTGGTATTGTGTTTGATTTATCTCTCATGTTTTTAAATGTGTGTTTCAATCAATTTTTTTTAGATTTGAAAAATCACATGTATATGCATGTCTATACTTCATCTTAGTGATTTTATGATTCTCCCTCTCATTACTGTGACACTGTGATTTATTTCTCACTTTTTAAGGGGAGAACTTTGTTTAGATTTAGAATGTTTGATTAAAAAGGAACTTTTTTTTTTTTTTTTTTTTAACAACACATTCCTGTGTGTGTGAACGAGGCAGTGCGTTTGCTCAACATAGTCGTTACTGTTGCTGTCAGTGTCCAGTGTTTGGTAATGGTGGCCGAAATGTAGCTTTCCATTAACAACGATGAGCAAAGTGGCTGTGGATTATTACAGACAAATAATGCTGGAAAATCACCACCTGCAGTTGAGTCACACAACACCTTAATCAAGTGGAAAAACATTTCATTTCTCTATGCACTACAGTGCCCTTGAATCTTTTATATAATAAACAGACTTTAATGTTTTGATAAAATCAGAGTTACAGTGGAAATGGTTACAAAGCTGAAAACATTAATGCTTTTCTGTAAGTGACTCACGTCAGTAAACGCTTGATGTCCTCAGATGATGGAGCCCATTCAGCAGAGTTCTCCTACTGCCAAATCTTTGGATTTGAAATGTAGCGTAGCAGCATGAATCATCACAAACACACCCAAATACAACACTAAGATAACCGTGCAAATACATGCAGAAGGGCAAGGACCTCTGTGAAAGAAATATTATAACAACAACAACAAAAACAGTCCTGTGGAAGTGTATTTAATGACCATTGCTTACAAAATTTTACAAAAACTTAGGTCATGACAAAAGTAATCTCTATCAACAGATACACAGACTTTATGCTAAGACATCAGACAGTAGCTGGTGGCCTCCAAGACTGAGACAGAATGAATAAATAAATGTACTGAACAGCAGATTATTTGTAGATCTTGACAACACATTACCCTGAAATCCATTCATACAACCATCCTCAGCAAATGCATGTTTTTCATTTGTTTTTGAAGATATGGAAACAAATTAAATGTAAATGTGAAAACCATGTGACCATGCTTTGCATGTTTTTCACTGTTCTCATTTTTTTTGCACATCTGGACACAAGTATAGATTTAAAAATCCAAAATGTTTATGTGTAATTCTGTAAAACATATACTATCATTCAAAAGTTTGGGGTCACCCAGGCAATTTCATGTTTTCCATGAAAACTCACACTTTCATTCATGTGTTAACATAATTGCACAAGGGTTTTCTAATCATCAATTAGCCTTTCAACATGATTAGCTAACACAATGTAGCATTAGAACACAGGAGTGATGGTTGCTGGAAATGTTCCTCTGTACCTCTATGGAGATATTCTATTAAAAATCTGCCGATTCCAGCTAAAATAGTCATTTACCACATTAACAATGTCTAGACTGTATTTCTGATTGTCATCTGAATGTCATCTTCATTGAAAAAAATTTTTATTCTTTCAAAAATAAGGACCCCAAACTTTTGAACAGTAGTGTATATATTAATTCATAAGCAGCAATATACAGTTTTATCCTGTCTGAAAACTGATGATGGTAAGTAGGACACATATTGTGAATAATAAGAATAACAATAAGAATAATGATAACAATGAGATTGTTCAAATTGCAGTTTCATGAAATTTTTCCCAAGCATGCTCTGTAAGAACCCTAGACGTGTCATGTCATCATTATTACAGTGTCTTGTTTTGGGAAACTTTTTAGTTGGATGAGCAATCAATGCCAGACTTCCTCTTTTATCCATAAAAGGAATATTTCCTGAGTCATTAGCTCAAGAAGGTTGTTGCCCAACACCCTGGCTGCAGCATATATAGCAGCTGCCTTCAGGACTGAAATACAAATTGCATTCACAGAGGAAACATGAAGACTTTCAACCTGAGCATTCTACTGAGCCTGGCAGTGGCAGTTTACTGTGTGCCAATATCACAGGTTACTGAGCAAGATGAGAGTTTTGCAGAGGTATGTGTGCTTCATTTGCCTTCTTATGCTCATGTTCTCACTATTGTGCACTAAAGTGCATGTGAGAGCTTTAATTCTGCATGCTATGTTGTTATTAAGACGTGAAAAACTTTCTAAACCATGCTTGTTCCTTAATTGAGTTACTGCAGCTGATGCATATTTAACTTCGTTTCTCTCCTGCAGAGCTACCTGAAGAAATTCTTCAACCTAACGGAGGAGAGTGGTCCGGTTGTCAGACGGGGAATCAGCTCAGTGACCAAGAAGCTGAGTGAAATGCAGAGATTCTTTGGACTCCAGATCACTGGGACTCTGGATGCTGACACCTTGGCCATGATGAAGAAGCCCCGCTGTGGCGTTCCAGATGGAAAGATTGCTCGCTTCTCCACTTTTGGAGGCAACCTCAAGTGGGAGAAAAACAGCCTCACATACAGGTGAATGATCTCAGGAGAGAATACATGAGAGAAACTTACTACTACCAGTACTGCGTGTGGCTAATTACTGAAATAAATTCTTTTGTGGTACAGGATAGTGAACTACACACCTGACATGTCTGCAACAGAGGTGGATAACTCCATAGAGAAAGCTCTGCAGGTTTGGGCCAAAGTTACCCCTCTGAGATTCACAAGGATCTACAGTGGCACCGCTGACATCATGATCTCCTTTGGTCGCCGGAGTAAGCACAAGATAACTTTTAGATCTATATATTAACTATATGATCAGTTTTTTGGCTGTAACATACTGCAAGGCATTTTATCTCTTCATCACACTGATGAAGAGTTGATGTGATTCATCAGCCATAGAAGAGCAAAGCCCAGTTCTTATTTGCTGGCTTTTACACAGGTTTACGAAACCTAACCTGACTGTGTTCTTGCTACCAGATCATGGTGATTTTTACCCCTTTGACGGACCTGATGGTACTCTTGCCCATGCCTTTGCCCCAGCTGCTGGCATCGGAGGAGATGCTCATTTTGATGATGATGAAACTTTCACTTTCCGCTCAAACTCAGGTGAGTTTGTCACTTTTACGAAGCATAATGTCCTCTTTTGCCTCAATACTACCCTGTCAGTGCATGTGTTCACTTGATTTATCGTTGATGAGCTGTAACTGACCTGTAGGTGTGTGTTTTCTTCTTTAGGCTACGTCCTCTTCATGGTAGCTGCCCATGAGTTTGGTCACTCTCTGGGCTTGTCTCACTCTGATGATCCTGGTGCTCTCATGTATCCTGTGTACTCATACAGAAACCCTGAGACCTTCACTCTGCCCCGAGATGACATCAACGGCATCCAGTCCCTCTACGGTTGGTACTGTCTAGGTTGCTGCTTTGAATCTTTGAAGAACTTCTGCACAAATGATCTCATAACCTTTATCTTTTGTTACCTCCAGGCCCTAACCCTGATGTAGATCCACGTGACCCTAACCCCACAGCCCCCACCACCCCTGATGCCTGTGATTCAACCATGGTCTTGGATGCTGTGGCCACCCTGCGTGGAGAGCTGCTCTTCTTCAAGGACAGGTATTGTAAACACTGAATGTTCAAAGATCTGAATGCTGAGGTCCTTGAAGAGTGTTTCTCCTCAAACCACATCTGTCTCCTGAACTAATTTGTTCCTGTGTGTTTTCAGCTTCTTCTGGCGTAGCTACCCTCAGAGCAATACTCCTCAGCAAACTCTCATCAACAACTTCTGGCCCGATGCCCCTGACAACATCGATGCTGCTTATGAGAGTCAACAACTAGACAAGCTCTTACTCTTTAAAGGTATGTGTCCTCTGTGTTCACTTGATGTATTTGTATTATTTACTATTTTCTACATTATTTGTCTGTATGTAGATTCACTGCAAAGTCTCCTTTCATCTCCATGCAGGTCGTAGAGTGTGGGCTTTCAATGCCTATGATCTTGTGCCTGGCTATCCTCAGTCCATTTCCACCTTTGGTCTGCCTTCCACCGTGAGGAAAGTGGATGCAGTCCTCTATGACGTAGAGTCTCGCAAAACTCTGTTCTTTGTCGGCGACAATTATTACAGGTGTGTTCAAAAGAGATCTGAAATGAATGACTGATTTTGTAGTGATATTGGTTTACAGTATGTGTTATAAGTGGTGACTTGGTCTAATGACTGGGTTTTTTTTTCAGCTATGATGAGGCCAGAAAGACTATGGACCAAGGATTCCCCAAACGGGTGGATGAGAAATTCTCTGGTCTGACCAGCAAGGTGACGGCAGCTTTCCAGTACAGAGGTGAGGAACGTTTAAGAGCTCAAGACTACTAAAAAATGAAAAAGATTTTAGGTGTTCTGAATTTTTCAAGCATTTATGCAGTGCTAACGTGTAACAACTGTGTTCTGCAGGTTTTACCTACATCTACAGTGGACCCTACATGTTTGAGTACAGTCTGAGGACTGGGAGGTTGTTCCGTGTGCTGAAGAACAACTACTTTCTGCGCTGCACCAAATACTAGACCAGTTGACCAACTAACTTGTTTACAGAGAGACTGTGAATGACAGTGGCAGTATGGCTAAGAAGTATAATAATATATTTAATAATATCTAATGGAATTCTTGCACAATGATAGGTATATACTGGATATATGCCTTTCTACAGAGCACCTTATATGCTTTAATATTTTTGTATTGTCAGCCATTGCTTTTGAAGATTTAAAAAACTTAATTTTAAGAAATGTTTTATTTTATTTAAATTCATTATTTAATCATTGCTATTGCTATTTTTGTTGCTGTTTTAGTACATTTTTTGTGAAATTGATTTGCTTAACACCTTTTAACATTGTTATAAAAGTACACAGATTTGCACACTACTGTGACTAATCAAATGAATGTATGCAAACAATACAATGTGACAAAGAGAAATAAATTGGCATCATGAATGAATATATCTTTAAGTGTGTTTTGCTAGGGCTGCACAGTGGTGTAGTGGTTAGCACTTTCGCCTTGCAGCGAGAAGATCCCTGGTTCGTGTCCCGGCTTTCCCAGGATCTTTCTGCATGGAGTTTGCATGTTCTCCCTGTGCATGCGTGGGTTTTCTCCGGGTACTCCGGCTTCCTCCCACAGTCCAAAAATATGCTGAGGTTAATTGATCATTCTAAATTGCCCGTAGGTGTGAATGTGAGAGTGCTTGTTTGTCTTTGTATGTAGCCCTGCGACAGACTGGTGACCTGTCTAGGGTGTCCCCTGCCTTCACCCGAGTCAGCTGGGATAGGCTCCAGCACCCCCGCGACCCTAGTGAGGATTAAGCGGTGTATAGATAATGGATGGATGGATGTGTTTTGCTATGCTGCAATGCTACAACTGGTAAATGAATCCTTTTCTTACATAGAAATCTGAAAAACAAAATCATGCTATATTTTATGCAAGACAAAGGAAGACTTACTGGATAAATGTCTTGTAGTATTATGATGTATTACTTCATTAAACATATGAACAGTTAACTGTAATATTTAGCTGAGGTCTAACTAGCACACCTACATACTAATTCCTAACTGCACTGACACTCGCAGCTGAATGTCTACCAAGTTCAGCTTTAGTGTGTTTGCAGGCTAACATCTGCTAATTAGCATAGCTGAGGCTGAAGTGCAAGTCATTATTTTTGCTCGGTCATAAACCAAAGTTTTGGTAACAACCAATTGTTGCCCTGATCACACTTCTGCCCTCATTATCCAGCAGAAAAGTCAACGTTCTCATCATTCATCTTGGTGGGAACATGAAGTTGTGAACCACTTTCTATTGTAGCTTCTCAAACTGTCCAAATATTTCACTAAAAAATATTAGAACAAAAATGTTTAGCATACAAATAATATAGCATGAGCTCAATTATTGAGCAAATCAAAACATCCACTAAATCCATAACTTTATATAGTCTGGATCTTGAAATCTGGAGAAGATAATTGAGGATGTGGCTTTACTTCCTCTCACACTAAACTGGTTCAGGTTCTTATCAAAATGTAATCTGTTCTTCTTTGGCCTGTGCTCCACCTTTCCAGCAAGGTTCATGAAAGTCACTCCACTAGTTTTTGTGCAATCTTGCATCCAGAGAAACTAACAGACAAACAAACCGGCAGTCAAATGACGCTGAAAACATAGCTGACATTCCAGGACCCTCTGCTTCTTTCTCACTGATCACACTTGTGCCCTCATTATCCAACAGAGACACTACACTGCAAACACCTGCTTTATTTATTAATTCTGTTAAACCTGCCAAACTCTGCAGTCTTTTGTCGGGGTTTTAACTTTACTGGCTCTGTCTTACTTTACCCAAACAACTTCCTACCCATGTTGTATATGTCCACAACCAAGGTTCACAGCTCAATTAAAACTACACTGAGATGGTTTGGGATGAGATGGACCACAGAGTGAAGGAAAAAGGACCAACAAGTGCTCAGCATCTCTGGGAACTCCTTCAAGACTGTTGGAAAACCATTTCAGGTGACTACCTCATGAAGCTCATGGAGACAATGCCAAGAGTGTGAAAAACAGTAATCAAAGCAAAGGGTGGCTATTTTGAAGAATCTAAAATATAAAACATGTTTAGACTTATTTCACAATTATTTGTTTGATACATAATTCCATATATCTTGCTTCATAGTTTTGATGTCTTCAATATGTATCTACAATGTAGAAAGCAGTAAAAATAAAGAAAAAGCACTGAATGAGAAGGTGTGTCCAAACTTTTGACTGGTAGTGTACATCAGTGTTTCCTTTTACCATCTATTCTTTTTTCATGTACATTATACAAATAATAAACACCACAATTAACAGTGAGGTGCAGCTGAAAACTTTAAACAGACTAAGATTTGTATATGATGAATACATTAAGTACTAAGAGGAACAAGAATCATCTTTATACATTTATTAATTAAGCTTTGAATTTGAAACAAAGCAATATGACAAGTGAGTTCAAACATGTGCGTGGCCATCTGTGTGTGTGTGTGTGTGTGTGTGTGTGTGTGTGTGTGTGTGTGTGTGTGTGTGTGTGTGTGTGTGTGTGTGTGTGTGCGCGTGTGTTTACTAAACAGTATTTTAACCGCATAGTTAGTCAAAAACACATGCTTGATGCCAGTGGGTGGCAACATCAGCATGTAGCTCTTTGTGTAATACAGTTTTGTCATAATGACCTAAATAGTGTCTCCAAAAATAGAAACACACTTCTGAAATTTTTTCAGACACTATAAATGATTATTTATTCATTTATTTTCAGTCGGTACAAGTTTTCTTTTTCACATTGTCCAAAGATTTTTTAATGTCTTTGAGTCTGAAGTGCTGAGATTTATATTTCCCAGTTGAATATAATTAAGAATCAAAATTACTGAGTATATAATGGTTTTTTTTAAAAAAATTCAACATGTATAACCGTGTTGTTTGTGTTTACTAGTGTTGAAACAGCAACACAGCAAAAATATTTCTGATCTTTAAGGGTGGAAAAACTGTCTACAATTGACACCAAGAACAAGATGTACAAAACTTCTGTACCTTGTCAGTTATTTTGTACCGTATGCCATGCAACGTCTATACGCTGCTACAGTAAAGACAGAGACAAGGTTATCATTACATCTTTTGACTGTTGTTACAGATTATGATGGTGTTTGATGAGTAATGTTCCCCTGTCATGAAATTATAGGTTGACCTCTGGTTCAAGATGAGAGCTACTGGGGCTTTTGTCACAGCATGACCCAGCTTGTTTGGGTTTGCTCACAAGGTGCATTGCTGTGTTATCAGTAGCATCAGCAGCCCAAGGGCTGGAGTAGTTTGTTATGTTTGGATTCATGACAGACCGCCTTAAAAATCAGGGCAGATAAGCCTTCTTAATATTGCCTTAAGCAACAGATAAAGACAACAACAAACGTGTGCAGTCTAAAACAACAAATGTTCAGTGGAGTTGCCTCAATCACTTCCTCCTGTTAAACTGCACAGAGACAATACAGTTTGGATGAGAGTGAAGAAAATCACTGGCATTCTCCTACAATATTAGACACAATAGTAAGAGCATCTGTGTGAGCTTGTCGTCTCAGCTTCCATACCACATATTTATTTGACGCAGTTCATACTTAAATATTAACATTTGAGTTTAAAATCTGTTGTGTCTACATGGAGATCTCATGCGTCATGTCATGATCATTATACATTTGTGGGAATTTTTTCTTGACCTGTCATCTTGTAATCTCATCCATAAATGGAACTGAGTCACTAACTCAGGTAGTTGCTCAACACGCCCACTCCCAAACACAGCCTATATAACGGTGGACTGCAGCACACAAGCAACATTCAACAAGGAAGCATGAGGTCATTCAGTGTGTACATTGTAGTAACCCTGACTGCTGCAGTTTGCTGTGTACCAGCACCAGAAGTTACTGTGAAGGATGAAGGTTTTGCAGAGGTACGTGTGTTTGATTTACCTTCTTCTGTCATTTTCTCAAATATTAATAATCATTGATTTCTGAGTTTTAAATTTCGTGATTAAATTCGTCTTACAGAGCTACCTGAAGAAATTCTTCAACCTAACAGAGGAGAGCGGTCCAGGTGTCAGGAGGGGGATCAGCCCAATAACCAGGAAGCTGAGTGAAATGCAGAGATTCTTTGGACTCCAGATCACTGGGACTCTGGATGCCGACACCTTGGCCATGATGAAGAAGCCCCGCTGTGGCGTTCCAGATGGAAAGATTGCTCGCTTCTCCACTTTTGGAGGCAACCTCAAGTGGGAGAAAAATAGCCTCACATACAGGTGAATGATCTCAAGAGAGAATACATGAGAGAAACTTACTACTACCAGTACTGCGTGTGGCTAATTACTGAAATAAATTCTTTTGTGGTACAGGATAGTGAACTACACACCTGACATGTCTGCAACAGAGGTGGATAACTCCATAGAGAAAGCTCTGCAGGTTTGGGCCAAAGTTACCCCTCTGAGATTCACAAGGATCTACAGTGGCACCGCTGACATCATGATCTCCTTTGGTCGCCGGGGTGAGCACAACTTTTTTATAATTTTAATTTTCCTAAAAAAAATTTAACTAAAAATACCAATTCCTGCATTCTATTCTATTCTATTCTATTCTATTCTATTCTATTCTATTCTATTCTATTCTATTCTATTCTATTCTATTCTATTCTATTCTATTCTATTCTATTCTATTCTACTCTATTCTATTATATATTGTACTTGGGTGAATGTATGCTTCACTTTTAGGAGCTGTATGGAGTTGTAAGGTGTCTATGGTCGTAATTTGTAAATAAAAGTTCCATTTAAGAAAAGCTAATATTGTTTCTTACGCAGATGTGATTGTAAAAAAGTGCGGTACTTATTTTGTTGAGTTTTTGGCACCTCTGCTATAGTACACACTGTAGTGTATACGTTAATCCCTTAATGTCCATCAATGGACCATTTCTACAGCTACAGCACAGTTACATAATGTATGTCACTCCACACAGCAAAGACACAATCATTCCACAAATGGCATGCCAGTGCTTGCAGCTTCCATCTTAGAGCAAATGTTACCTCCTTTTGAGGTTTAAGGAAGTGTTGAAATGTCTCTGTTTACTTTAATAACAGGGCTGTGATATTCCAAAGCATAAACAGCACTTAGATGCACCTTGGGCATCCACCATTCCATTATCTCTTCACCACTTAATCCTCATTAGGGTCATGAGGTGGCTGGAGTCCATCCCAGCTGACTTAGGATGAAGGCTGGGGACACCCTGGACTGGACAGGTCACCAGTCTATCACAGGGCTATATATAGAGACAAACAATCAAACTCACATTCACACATATGGACAATTTAGAATCACCAGTTAACCTCGGCATGTTTTGGACTGTGGGAGGAAGCCAGAGTACCCAGTGAAAACCCACACATTCACTCCATGCAGAAAGATCCCAGGAAGGCCGGGATGTGAACCGGGGATCTTCTAGCCACTGTGCAACCCTACCTTGGACATCCAGATTTTAGAAAAATACACAGGCAACATAGAAAGTACATTTAATCATGAGTTACAAAACCTGACTGTGTTCTTGCTACCAGCTCATGGTGATTATTACCCCTTTGATGGACCTGATGGTACTCTTGCCCATGCCTTCGCCCCAGCTTCTGGCATCGGAGGAGATGCTCATTTTGATGATGATGAATCCTTCACATTCCGTTCAAACTCAGGTGAGGTTATCATTTATGTTCTGCTTATCACAGAATAAATGCACTGTCCTGAAGTTCTGTAACTGACCTGTAGGTGTGTGTTTTCTTCTTTAGGCTACGTCCTCTTCATGGTTGCTGCCCATGAGTTTGGTCACTCTCTGGGCTTGTCTCACTCCGATGATCCTGGTGCTCTCATGTATCCTGTGTACTCATACAGAAACCCTGAGACCTTCACTCTGCCCCGAGATGACATCAACGGCATCCAGTCCCTCTACGGTTGGTACTGACTGTCTTGATCAAAGTCTTAAACGTTGCCTCTATAGTGGTACTCCACTGTTTAGGCTTTGTTCACTGTGATGCAGGCACTTTTACACACCTTTTTTATTTCACCTCCAGGTCCAAACCCTGACATAAATCCACATGAGCCTAAGCCCACAGCCCCCACTACCCCTGATGCCTGTGATTCAACCATGGTCTTGGATGCTGTGACCACCCTGCGAGGAGAGATGATCTTCTTCAAGGACAGGTAACCGATATGTTGTACAAAACCATTTCAGTTCAAAGTCCAAATAGTCTTGTTTTCCTTCCCATGTACCAAATCACTGTGTTCCTGTGTGTTCTCAGCTTCATGTGGCGTAGCTACCCTCAGAGCAATACTCCTCAGCAAACTCTCATCACAAACTTTTGGCCGAGCGCACCGGTCAACATCGATGCTGCTTATGAGAGTCGACAGTCGGACAACATCTTCCTCTTCAAAGGTACATGCTCTCCCTACCCATCAAAGGCACTGATCCCATTTCACAGTTACCATAAGTAATGTTTATAAAATCTTTTGCCTGTAGGTCGTAAGGTGTGGGCCTTCACCGGCTACAGAGCAGTGCCCGGCTATCCTAAAAAACTGAACACTTTTGGTCTGCCGAGAAGCGTGAGGAAAGTTGATGCTGCCCTCTACGATGTGGAATCTAGAAAAACTCTCTTCTTTGTAGGCAACTATTACTACAGGTGTGTATATCTTTTTCCATTTTCAGTAGTGTTCACTCGTATTCTAGTTCAGTGTTTCTAATTTCTGTCTGTGTTTCTTCAGTTATGATGAGGCCAGAAGGACGATGGACCGAGGATTCCCCAAACGGGTGGATGAGACCTTCTCTGGTCTGACCAGCAAGGTGACGGCAGCTTTCCAGTACAGAGGTGAGGAACGTTCACCGCCAAGTCAAGACCACTGAAATGAGAGGGTGTTGTTTAAACACATGGATCAGTCCTCTATCAATCTTTTCAGAATTCAAATGTTTGTGGTTAAGCAAAATTCCCTTATTTGTTGTCACTCATGTCTGTTCAGCATGACGCTGCAATCAGCAGCCAGGAAGAGGTTAGCCTGACTCAGTTAACAAAATCCATGTACTAGCATAAAAAAATCATAAAAACAGCAAATTGTGATGTTATGCAGGATTAAGTGACAGACAAACTCATGCTAATGACAAACCTCCAATAAATCCCTGCCCTTACATAACCCTGCTAAAACCACCAGACTTACATCATGTTCAGACATGGGATTTGTAACATTGCTGCCCTAATCAAACTGTAAAAATAACCACCTTCTGTCGTTCAGACATTGCATTCATGTTCCTCACAGCTTCATTTACACAAGATTGGACAATACTTCAAAGTTCAAAGAGTTACTGATAAACAAAAGCCTAAACCTAAACTCATCACAAGCTCATCATACTGACTAAATAAGAGTGGAATGCTGAAAATCAATATTCACACACAAGTTTGCTGCTTGAAGATAACTCATTTGAATTTTAATGATGGCGACAACATTAAAGACTAGAAATCACATAGTAGAGTTTCTTCTAGTTTTCCCTGGGGCCACGTTGATCCATTAATGTGACTTCATGCCGTTCAGACTGGTGCTGTGTGAAAACTGATACACCAACGTTTAGGGGTCTGACCTAATGAGGTGGCTGTTTATGGAACAGTGAGCAGGGTGCAAATGCTGTAAGATTAACAGAAAAGAGTCTGAAATGGGATTTAATGTATAAAGTAAGCTTAGAGGTACTGTAGTAGTCTTTTTGAAGTTGTTTTTGCACTTAAATATGATACCATGGATGACTGAGAATCTGCACAGGCACTGGTTTGCAGACTTTGACGGAACTATGCTGGCTGTACTTACATTAAGCTACATTAAACTTCTACTGACAGAGAGTGGTATCAGTCGTCCCATCGAACTCTCTGTGAGAAATAGAACAGGCATATTTTCCAAAACTGCTTCTACAAGTCGCACAGAAACTAACTCTGAGCCTGTTTTGCAGGTTTTACCTACATCTACAGTGGACCCTACATGTTTGAGTACAACCTGAGGACTGGGAGGCTGTTCCGTGTGCTGAGGAACAGCTATTACCTGCGCTGCACTAACTTTTAGAGCATCTGCATTTGAATTTATGTAGCCACTCATATAGAGGAAGAATGAATGTACAACCACAGTATTAAAGTTATTCTTTAAAAAAAATATTTTTTTAATGATTTCTGTTCTGTTACATGGTATATTTTCTCCAATTATTTCTATCACAAGCACACAGTATTCCAGACTGCATGAATAAAGTTTGATATTATTGTTTGTAGCTGTCTACATTCTTTTTTAAATAGACAGTGAAAGTAGGGCATTTAAGTTACTTTATTATGTATTTAGTTATTTTAGTTACTACCGTTCAAACGTTTGGGGTTTCTTAGAAATGTTCTTATTTTTGAAAGAAAACCATTATTTTTTCAATCAAGATAATATTAAATTAATCAAAAATACAGTTTAGACATTGTTATAGTGGTAAATGACTATTCTAGCTGGAAATGGCTGATTTTTAATACAATATCTACATAGGGTTACTTTTGAACAGTAGTGTACTTACAGCATTTTTACAGGGTCAAAAATGCTTTTTTAATCAATCCTAATGTGACCTTTCCTTTATTTTATGGTGTCAGAAAAAACTATAAAGATGCTCATTTTTGCTTGCAAACCCAATCAGAAGTGTGTAGTAGAGCCTCAATGCACTTTTTAAACAAAAATGCTTGTAACAAATCAAAAAACTTGCATTAAAGAGTCTGATCAAGACATGCAAGTCACTTTAACAAGTAGCCTATTGATGAGTAGACTGCTACCATGAAACCAATGTATTTACTACAATGTGGATCGAGCAACTGCGCTTCATAAGTTAGTCAAAGTAATCCTTTATGCTGCTCCAAATTTCTGCCATTTGCCCCATGTATATACACTACCGTTCAAAAGTTTGGGGTCACCCAGACAATCCCATGTTTTCCATGAAAACTCACATTTTTATTCATGTGCTAACATAATTGCACAAGGGTTTTCTAATCATCCAATTAGCCTTTCAACAGCATTAGCTAACACAATGTAGCATTAGAACACAGGAGTGATGGTTGCTGGAAATGTTCCTCTGTACCCCTATATAGATATTCCATTAAAAATCTGACTGATTTCCAGCTAAAATAGTCATTTACCACATTAACAATGTCTAGACTGTATTTCTGAGTAATTTAATGTTATCTTCATTGAAAAAAAATGCTTTTCTTTCAAAAATAAGGACATTTCTAAGTGACCCCAGACTTTTGAATGGTAGTGCATATATATATACAACTTTAAAGAAACCGTGGTTGTGCAGTATCTTCACTGTTCAAAATGAAGTTTTAAAGTGTAACAGTCAAGTCATCTACAACATTACATCACAGGAAAACATAGTAGAAACATAGTAAGCCCATAATGTCTTATCTGAACTAAACAAACCCAGCCCATGTTGGCAGGTTTCAGATCTTCATCATGTTCATGCAGGTCCAGACTATGTTCCAGCTGCTGACCTCATATCACCTCCTCTACCACCAACACCCCCAGCTCTCCTACAGTTATTATCTCCCTCTTGTTGTTCTAAATGGGCCTGTTCAAACACTTGCAGGAATGTTTTATTGCCCAGTCATGCATCTCTCTCTGCTTCCCTGCATCCACATCCAAAACATTGAAAATTAATGTTTCCGGAAATAACCAAGTAGTTCATTAGAACCTCCCTGCTGAGCAGAACCTCAGAAACTACAGAAAGAGTGAATGAAGTGACTGGAGTTATTTCTTTGTCTCTGCAAACAAAAAGAATCATGGAGGCTGCGCGGGCGGTTAGAACTATGATGTTAGTGATGATTGTATCTGTCTGTGGAGCTGTTCCCACCACTGCACCCAGCCAAGAGGAGCTCTCCAAAGCCCAGGTAAACAAGAATGTTCACCTAATGCATCATCTGTTGGTGTTATTTGTATGTTTGTTATATGTGTAGTAGTAGAGGGAGAAGAATATTCAGGTTTTCTCTGTTATTCTACTCTTCCATCCTGTAAAATAATATAGATCCAACCTTCTTAAATGATGTAACAGATAAGCAAAAAGTGGTTCACAAACTGATCAGCTTTATAACTATATAGCATTGAAGTGTTGCTTTGAAGAGTTAGAATAGTACACATGGCTTAAAGAAAACTAACTTTATCTTGTATGATATGAAAACTGACTTCTTGTAACATAGAGAACTAAGTGTGCAGCTACACATGTCTGCATTACACAATACAGCGGAGTCCTGATGTAGAGAACTGTTAAATAATCGTTGTGGAGTTGTTGGTAGAAGGTGAACAGAAATGTTTTCCATGGACAGCTGTTACAAACGATGACTGATCTTCACTTCAGGACATTTCTAAATGGCATTTCAGTTAAATTTGGAGTTGTCTCAAGCACATGTTTGTTATATTTTCAGATGTGCTGTCGATATACACTATCAGTCAAAAGTTTGGACACACCTTCTCATTCAAAGCTTTTTATTTATTTGTATTATTTTCTACATTGTGGATTACTACTGAAAATTAACACTTTTTTATTTACAACATAATTCCATACGTATTCGTTTACAGTTTGGATGTCTTCAGTATTAATCTACAATGTATAAAATAATTCAATAAAAGCCATTGAATGAGAAGGTGTGTCCAAACTTTTGACTGGTAGTGGATAGGACTAAACAGTCGTACTGCCTGTACTAGTCCAAGAGCAATGTAAGCAGAATTTTAGAAAAATCGTATTTGTCGAAAAGAGACAATCAGCTTCAGCAAACCGCAAGAGTGAGAGTGATTAAGATTTCAGTGTTGATATGGTGACACCTGTGGTCACTGGTGGTAAAAGCAATGTGTGCAGGTGCCAGAATTCTGGGAGCACTAATAGCAGTCTGGCAGCTACATCTGGCAGAAATACAAAAGAGAAGCAGTGCAGGTTTTACGGAAAGCACAGTGCAATGAACGTCATGATCATGAATAAACTGTGTGGCTGGTTGCCAAGAGATCTAATTACAAACAGTAACAGTGGATTACAGACATACAACACTCAGTACAGGAACAGCAGACTCCTGAACAGAAAACGATTAGAGATGCAAATCAGTGGATGGAAGTACAGTGACAAGCTAATGCAAGAAAAAGAAAACTAAAACACACTGACCATCAAAATAATAGCCAAAAACTGAGTTCATGAAAATCTGAAGGATCTTTACATTGCATTGCAAATTGCCAAATAATATTTTAATAAATAGGACTAAATCACTCATTATCAGTCAAGTTCATTTGGGTCACCCAGACAATTTCATGTTTTCCATGAAAACTCACACTTTTATTCATATACTACTAACATAATTGCACAAGGGTTTTCTAATCATCAATTAGCATTTCAACACCATTAGCTAACACAATGTAGCATTAGAACACAGGAGTGATGGTTGCTGGAAATGTTTCTCTGTACCCCCTAAAAACGCTTTTCTTTCAAAAATAATGACATTTCTAAGAGACCCCAAACTTTTGAACGGTAGTGTATATAGTTTAATCTATGAGTGAAGATTGTTTATATATGTTTTGTTTGTCCAGAACTATCTTTCGGAGTTTTTCTCAGATGTGGGGGTCAGTGCCCCCGACACTGTCCGGCGCAGCTCTCTGGACTCTTTTGAAGACACTCTCAAGAAAATGCAGGAGTTTTTTGGCCTGACAGTGACAGGGCAGTTGGACACCAACACCCTGGCAGTGATGGCTCGTCCTCGCTGTGGTGTCACAGATGTGACCAGATATGGCCATTTCGACGGCCAACCAAAGTGGGACAAGACAGTCCTCACATACAGGTAAAGTCGATCAAAGAGCAACAAGTCCCTGCATGTAGGTCAACCAAACATAAAGCACAATAAAATGTGTGTTGTAAGCTATTTTCATTCTCACACTGCTACAGAATAACTCAATACACACCAGACTTGAGTGAAAGTGTTGTGGATGCCACCATCGCCAAGGCTCTGAAAGTCTACAGTGACGTCGTCCCTTTGGATTTCAAACAGATCAACAGTGGCACAGCTGACATCATGATCGTGTTCAAGGCTCAAGGTACTTCTGTTCCTTTTGTGCTTTTGCGAAAACATTTGACTTAGTAATAATCATGCTCTTCCTTCAACCAGAACATGGAGATTTTTCTCCATTTGATGGGGAAGGTGGGGTCTTGGCACATGCATATTCTCCTGGCGAAGGCACTGGAGGCGACACCCACTTTGATGAAGATGAAAACTGGACTCTAACCTCAGCAGGTGCAGACTTTAAGCAGACATTGCTGGTGTAATGCCCTGGCTCTTTGTGTTCCCATCCTGACCATTAGTATGTATCTGCAGGAACAAACCTGTTCTTGGTGGCAGCCCATGAGTTCGGCCATGCTCTGGGATTAGCCCACTCTCAGGTCCAGACCGCCCTGATGCATCCCACCTACCAGTATGTGAACACAGAGGGGTACAAGCTGCCAGATGATGACAGACAGGGAGTCCAAGCTCTCTATGGTGAGAGTCCAGCTCATCCACACACTGATAACAGAAACAGAATGGACATCATCAAAGCAGTGATAAATCCTCCCAATGAGCCTCTCCTTCTGTTTCTCTCTTTTGTATCGCAAAGGTGTCAGAGCATCATCAGATCAACCTACAGTTCAGCCAAAACCACAACCCAGACCTGAACCAGAGCCTGAACCTGAACCGGTTCCAGATAGGTGCAGCAGGAACCTGATATTTGATGCTGCAGTCTCCATTCAGAGGGATCTTTACTTCTTCAAAGATGGGTCAGACTAGATCCATTCATCCATTATCTATACACTGCCTAATCCTCATTAGGATCACGGAGGTGCTGGAGTCTATCCCAGCTGATGTAGGGTGAAGACAGGGGACACCCTGGACAGGTCAACAGTCTATAGAAGGGCTACATATAGAGACAAACAATCACACTCACATTCACACCTATGGACAATTTAGAATCACCAACCTAGCTGAGCATGTTTTTGAACTGTGGGAGGAAAATCCACACATGCACAGGGAAGATCCCAGACCCAAGCCAGGACGTGAACCAGGGATCTCCTAGCTGCAAGGCAACAGTGCTAGCCACAGACACTGTGCAGCCCCAGACTAGATCCTATTTTTCTTATTTAAACTTTATATAAACATGCTGTTTTATCTGATAGAGCTTTAATTTGAAAGCTAAATTCATACAATATTATTAAAAAATATATATCTGAGCAACCGACAGCTTACCGTGGATTTTTTTGGGCCTTTTTCTGTCAGATATTTCTGGAAGAGGAGCAGCTCCTGGAGCGGCATCAATGCGAGGAAAATTCAGTCTGTCTGGCCTGGAATTAGCAAAGTTGATGCTGCTTATGAGTATAAGAAGGACAATAAAGTCATTTTCTTTGAAGGTAAATTTGTAAAAAAAAAAATCACAAGAACAAAAACATTTTTGTTAATTAAAAATTACAAAAAAAGAATCTTTTTCACACCTACAGGGAATCAATACTGGGCCACCAGAGGAAACACTGTCCTACCTGGTTATCCCAAACCTCTCAGCGACTTTGGCTTCCCTCCATCTGTCACCAAGGTAGACGCTGCTGTTCATGTGCCATTTATAAGCAGAACTCTATTTTTCGTGGACTACAAGTACTGGAGGTGAGTAATGTGAACAGATTAAACTTATGGGCTGGATCCAGATATAGACAGATTGTATGTGTTGATGAATAGTCCTCTTAATTTTACTCATATAGCTACAATGAAAGGAGAGGCAAAATGGATCGTAGGTTCCCAAAATACATCAACAGAGACCTCCCAGGAATTGGATTCAGAGTGGATGCTGCTTTTGAGAACAGAGGTAAGGTGACATTTGAAGGTTAGTCCCTCTGGAGGTGCATTATGCTCCTGTTTAACTTGATACCAACGATGCACCCTTTCTTCTCAGGTTACCTGTACTTTTCATATGGGTCCACACAGACAGAGTACCACTACCAGCGAAGAAGAGCCCTTCGCACTCTGCTGAACTATGCATGGATGGATTGCTAAAGAAGCAAAGAACCAAATTTGCACACATACATATGCACAACTGTAATCACCCAACAAAGAATTGGTCTATTCCACGCATTTATCCTAAGTGTAGCTTACTGCAACTTTTCTACAGAAAATTGCAGGAAAGAAATACATTTGATCATTGTTTAACCATGCCGTAAGTAACAACTGCTTGCTATGGAGTCAGGTGCTTTTTCTCAGACGTGCATTAATTAAACATGAATTAATAAAGCTTTGAACTTGAGACAAAGCCACAAGGGAAAAAGTGAGTTCAAACACGTGTGTGTGTGTGTGTGTGTGTGTGTGTGTGTGTGTGTGTGTGTGTGTGTGTGTGTGTATTTCACTGTACTGTTGACATATCCAGGTGGGTACTGCATAGAAACAAACAGGTGGTGCGGTTTTATCGTTAAAACTACAACAACCATCATGCCTAGCACATGTTACGTCGGGGCACACACCTCTCACTGTGATTGGCTAATGTGTTTATCCCTCCGCTGCTGAAGGTGAAGCGGTTGCAAGTGTTTGAGTCTTTCTCCTGTCTCCCGGCACAAAATGTCATCCAGTGGACTTTTAAATATGAACGCTCGGATGTGTAAACGTCTGGTAAGTGACGGTGTTTACGATAATGGTGTAGGTTTGTCTATTATTCCATATTGTCGCACAGGCATGTTAATTTTCACAGCAGTCTGGCAGCACAAGGCCCTGGTTATCCTGGAGCAGCTCTGCTAACATGGTTGTGTCGTGGAGCGTCCTTGGTCAAAGTAATGTGACAACAGCCCATAACTACAGCAGGTGCTGAAGTCAAACAGTTTCAAATCACTGGCTACGTTTTCCTCCAACCAGTAACAGCAGAGTTCGCTTGTCGACATAGTATTAGAGACGCTGCCAGCAGTAGCAGCTAGCTGCTAGTTTAACAGCTAAAAACAGTATTGTCAACATCTAGCTTACATTACTATTCTCTATTCGCTATGCAGTCAAGTAGCTGATGGTATCTTCCCGTATTTTTAGTAGAGGTAAAAAAAATGTTTTAAATGTTGAGAGCCTCGTCTACAGCTTTGATTTAGCTGTTTAAAAATGATATCAGAGAGGTTCACTCTGAACAGTAGGCTTGATTTGATGACATAGCTCGTTTTTGGTCACAAAAACACAGCTGAGGTAGTACTTGCATCTACCTCAGCTGTGAAATATATGGAATTCTCAAATTTTTGTATGAAATATCGAATCTAATTATTGTCCTGTCATTGCTGGCTCACCAGTACCTCTCAAGAACCTACACATCTCGCCCGTCACTCAATGTAAGTTCTCCAGCTGAGCTCTATATCATCACAGTCAAATGTCTGGATAGGACACTAACATGCAGAGTTTTATTCATTGTTTCAGGAAGTCGTCATTGTCAGCGCAGTCCGCACTCCAATGGGCTCCTTCAGAGGCAGCCTGGCAGCAGTTCCAGCCACCAAACTGGGCTCTATTGCCATTAAGGGAGCTATAGACAAAGCAGGTGTGTTCAGACATCTCACTTCCAGGTGTTTTCCTCTAGAGGAAGACCAAGTATTGGCCTGGCAGATTAGCAGAGCTGATATGCAGCATTTTCTGATTGATGCACTTCTTTGGCTCGAATGCAGCTCACCACTGTCGCCAAAATATGGCACTTTGATTGGTTCTACATCACAAGTAATATCCTATCAGCACTGAAGGATAAATGTTGAAAAGTTATTTTCTGATTAAACATAAATAAATAAAGGTATTTCAGTAAAGTTTTGAGTTGCAGTTGTGTTATTCTACCTTTGGGATTGTCACCTTTTTTTCTGCAAATGGTACTAGGTATTGGTCATTTATCTCTTCTATCGGTAGTACTTATGCCTTCTTTAAAAAAAAAAAAAAACTAGTAGGTGAACATCTGTTTTCCTGTATTTGGAACTTATGTCAACATCAACAGGTGCAGTGTGCAAACATGGCTTAGCTTGTACTGAAAATGAGTTTTCCCATTGTGTCAGTGGTACATGAGTGAACGGATTGCTGCATAAACCAGAAGATCCTTTTGTATGTTCAGTGAGTTGAGTTAATATTTCTTGTCTTTAGGAATTGCTCCTGAAGAGGTGAAGGAAGTGTACATGGGTAACGTGCTTCAGGCAGGAGAAGGACAGGCTCCTACAAGACAGGCCTTGCTTGGAGCCGGTATGTTCATGCTGTCACATTTTACCCGCATTCAAATTCCAGACAAAACACTGAGATATTGATTCACCTGCACTTTCTTGGTGAAGCGTCTTGCAAGCTATGACAACAGGTATTCCCATTTTCAAAGCAGAGCTCTGTTTACAGGGAGGTCAAAAGTGACTGCAACAATACGTAAATCACACCAGTGTTAAATTTACTTGCAAGCGTACCTGAAGGCGGGTGAAGAGATGTTTCAATTTATTTCATCTGTTTTTGCAAATGTGATTATGTCTTCGTTTGGTCTCCAGGTTTGACTCTCGGCACTCCAGCAACAACCATCAACAAAGTCTGTGCATCTGGAATGAAGTCCATCATGATGGCTGCCCAGAGTCTAATGTGTGGACACCAGGTAGCATTAGTGCACGTTCTTCTCACATGTTGTATCTCCTGCTGTCACATTGGTAGCAGATGAGATAATGCAGGATTATTGTGACCAAAAACAAGCTTTGTTTATAATAAACTGTTCCAGACTTTGCCTTGCTGGTATATATAAACTACAGGGACTACAGGCATTAGAAGAGGAGTAACTGTAGCTGTGTGTGTGTGACGTTAGGATGTGATGGTGGCAGGAGGTATGGAGAGCATGTCCAATGTCCCGTATGTGATGAACAGAGAGACCCCCACCTATGGAGGGGTGAAGATGGAAGACCTCATCGTCAAGGATGGACTCACCGATGTCTACAACAAATTTCACATGGTAAATATGAACCTTGTGTTCATATGCAGCTTATCTTGTTTTAGAGCATCATAATACTGTTGCTTTCGTCTCTGTGTCAAACAGGGCAACTGTGCAGAGAACACAGCCAAGAACAGTAAGATCACCAGAGAGGAGCAGGACTCCTACGCCATCGGTTCATACAGCCGCAGCAAAGCAGCATACGAGTCTGGCGTGCTGGCCAAAGAGATTGTCCCAGTTAGCATTCCCCAGAGAGGTACAAGAAGGCAACAGTGTCGTCTTTCCCTTTGCTAATGACTGCAGTCGTTTACAAAGCACCTCATGTCTGGTGTTGGTGTGATGTTTGTAGGAAAGCCTGATGTGGTCGTATCTGAAGATGAGGAATGGAGGCGGGTCGACTTCAGCAAAGTCCCTAAGCTGAGGGCTGTGTTCCAGAAAGAGAATGGTAATTGTGATGAGTTGAGGAGAAACACTGAGCCACTTTGTGTCTAATTTGACACATTTGAACAGAACAGATGAGAACAGTCCTATGTCTGATGTTTCCACAAGAAGCTAAAAAGTCTAATTTCCTGTCCTATTGCTTTTAAAACTGAGTTTAATGGCGCATTTACACAGAGGAATATACAGTGTGCATAAAGATGTTATTTACGCTTATTTTGCATTTGCATAATTTCTTTCTATATTAACTTTCCCTCCTGTAATTGCTCAGTATTCTGCTTCGTATCAGCACTGACCACCATTCATTGAAGGCAGAGCGAACATTTTTAAAGAGCATTAGTATAGCAGTACTGAGTTTATCTCAATGCTTACTAACTATTTTTCATGTGCAAGCAGGTTGGAACGGGTGGAGAAAAGTGTCAGGTGTGATAAAAGAGTATCAGCAAGAATGAAAGGAAAGGTGTGGAAAACAGTGGTGAGACCAGCGATGTTGTCTGGTTGAAAGACGATGGCACTGAGGAAAAGACAGGAGGCAGAGCTGGAGGTAGCAGAGATTAAAATGTTGAGGTTCTCTTTGAGAATGACCAGGTTGGATACAAGCAGGAATGAGTACATCAGAGGGACAGCACATGTTAGATGTTTTGGAGATAAAGCCAGAGAGACCAGACTGAGATGGTTTGGACATGTGCAGAGGAGGGGTAGTGAATATGTCGGTAGAAGGATGCTGAGTTTGGAGATGCCAGGCAGGAGGCCTAGAGGAAGACCTAAGAGGATGTTTGTGGATGTAGTGAAAGAAGACATGAAGTTAGTTGGTGTGAGAGAAGAGGATACAGAGGATAGGGTTAGATGGAAGCAGATGATTCACTGTGGCAGCTCCTGAAGCATAAGACAAAAGGAAAAGAAGAGGAAGAGTAACAGTGTTTAAAAATAAATGCAGAAATATATAGAATTACATGAAAAAGAAAGAACAAACAAGTTGTAGCTTGTAATCCCATTTTTACTCAGTATTCTAATGGCCAGCCTTTTTACTTCAGGGTTTAGGTCATAAAAGGACAAAATAAAAACATAAGTGACATTTCCAGGTGTTGAATACACTACCAGTCAAAAGTTTGAACACACCTTCTCATTCAGTGGTTTTTATTTATTTTTATTATTTTCTACATTGTGGATTACTACTGAAGATTAACACTTTTTGTTTACAACATAATTCCATATGTATTCTTTTATAGTTTTGAATTCTCAAATATGAATCTACAATGTAGAAAATAATTACATAAAAACCATTGAATGAGAAGTTGTGTCCAAACTTCTGACTGGTAGTGTACATTAAAGTAATCATCTGTCAGTTTTGCCTTTGTTAACCACCTTATCTTGTGTTAAATCTACACTCAGTTTTGATTGGTTACTTGTCCATCAGGCACAGTGACGGCAGCCAATGCCAGCACACTGAACGATGGAGCTGCTGCTCTTGTGTTGATGACAGCAGATGCTGCAAAGAGACTCAACGCAACTCCACTGGCCAGGATTGTCTGTAAGCTTTCTCTCTCTCACACACACACACACACACACACACACACACACACACACACACACACACACACACATACCACAGCACACTGTACTCGCAGTACTTATGTTTTGGTTTGCTAGTTAAAAGCATTAGTAGGTCTGTTGGTTAAGTTGTATTTTTTTAGTGCATCAGGTATTTAACATAGGACATGTTTTAAAGGACTCTTGTCTAGGAGTCTGAAGATAATAGATAAATAGGAAAAAATAAAGTTTTCAGTGCTGTTCTAAGCTGTAGAGCATTTTATAACTAGACACATTTCAGTCTGACACCAGTTTGTCAACAAGCAGTGCATCATGTGTTTAGGCAACAGTGGGGAAAATGAACTGTCTGTAATTGTCAAAATTGAAATCAAACAAGTACTTGTTTGCTTATTTCCTGTTAACAATACATTTTGTAAACTTGATTTTCAGTTGTAGTTTTTGTTAAGTTGCAGCTTGCAGGACTGATGTGTTATGTTTGTTTCACACAGCTTTTGCTGATGCTGCAGTTGCTCCCATTGATTTCCCCATTGCTCCTGCATTTGCTGTGCCAAAGGTGGGTATGAGATGTCATTTGGCCCTTCTGTGTTATTATACCTTTCAAGCTGGTCCTGCCACGAGGTAATGGAACTGTTTTTTTACTATTATCTAGTATGTATTTGTAGTTTTTTAGGTAAAAGATACATAAAATGAAACCATAGAGTCCATACATTTTATAAGCTGGCTACAGTGTGGTGTGTATTAAAACCTTTCTTATTTTAAGCTTCAAAGGAGTGAGAATTACAAAGCTGTGCTCTATCTGCTCCACACAACTGTGGTTATGTAGGAACACTACTTCTGTGTGTCTGCCAGGTGCTGGATGCAGCAGGGCTGAAGAAGGAGGATATCGCCATGTGGGAGATCAACGAGGCTTTCAGCGTGGTCGTGCTGGCCAACATCAAGATGCTGGACATTGACCCTGCAAAGGTCAATGTCAACGGAGGAGCTGTGTCACTGGGACATCCCATTGGGTAAGCAGCTGAGAAGGGCTGAAGGGAAGAGAACAAAAATATTTGCATTTACCTTTTCCCAGAAGGAGAAGAGCTTAGATGACTAATGAGGTGTGTCCTGCTTTCTATAAATATCTCATGTTTATCTTCTGTGATGCAGAAATAGATGCACGACTCTCATTCAGTCTCCTTCACTGCTCTAATCACAACCACCTATCAGCCATGAAAGTCAACTTCAGTATCACACAGGAGCACTGCAGAAACTGTCAGAATGTTTTTATTTGTTCTGCACTTCACTCTGCAGTCAACAGTAAGATTTTTAAACCAGAATGTTAAAATGTAAAAGTACTGTGTTTTATTTCTCTTTCCTTTGTCAGGATGTCTGGGGCAAGAATTGTGGGTCACATGGTGCACAACCTGAAATCGGGTCAGTTCGGGCTGGCAGGCATCTGCAATGGAGGCGGCGGAGCTTCCTCCATTCTGATCGAGAAGCTGTAAGAAAGCCTGACCGGAGCCCTCCCTTTACCTGATACACTCTTTGTTAAACTGTGTGGCGACTGGCTGTTGGTTCCACATGTTCCAAGACATCTGTAAGCTACCATTTGCTGTGAAGAATCCATCTGTTACAACTCTGTCATCAGCTTTAATCAACAGCAGAGTAGGACTCGACTCTCATGGCATCACGACTCCAATGTTCAAGATACTCCTTTGTTTGACAAATTGTCTTGTGCAAAAAATGAATTAATATTTAACTCTGATGTATAATGGTTGAATAAATAGTTTTTATCAAAGCAATGGTGTTTTTATTGGCCTTTTTTGCGTACAGGTTAATGAGTAAAGAGTTGACCTACAATGGAATAATATGGTGTATACACGTTATATTCATGCATGTTTATTACCTCATTTAGGAAATAAATTTTTTCATGGGTTGGCATGTAATTTCCAAATTAGCCACTAGAGGCTGCAAGTTTCTTATTTATGTTGCACTGCTGGTATGGCAATAGGCAGTGGAGCCAGACCTAAATTTGGTGATGCTCAAATTACCTTTAATATGTTGGTAGCTGCAACTGTCATACACTACCAGTCAAAAGCTTGGACAAAACTCCTCATTCAGTGCTTCTGATTTATTTGTATTATTTTCTACATTGTAGATTAATACTGAAGATTAACACGTTTTTGTTTACAACATGATTCCATATGCATTCTTTTAGATTTTTGATGTTTTCAGTATTAATCTACAATGTATAAAATGCTTGATTAGAAATAACTGAATGACAAAGTGTGTCCAAACTTTTGACTGATCATATACCTATTTTTAATCTTGGTAATTGGGAATTAATGGATTAGTTCACTGGTTGTACTCTTCTTTAAATGACAAAGTACTCAAGGACTTCAGACCTGTGACTCTCTCCTCCCTCGCAATGAAGGCTATGGAGAGAATTGTTTAACAACACATTATCGGAGTAACTGCTCAGAGACTGACCCTCTCCAATTCGCCATAAAACTTCAGCCAGACTCCTTTTTACTGAGTTCTCAGCATTCAAAACCCTCCAGCGTCACATCCTGGATTACAAAACAAATTTTCCTCCCACTTGCGCCTGGATGACCAGCTCATTCTGTGGTTACTGGACTTCTTAACCTACAGGTCACAGAGAGTGCCAGTCAGCAACACCTTCTCTGATCTACAACACACCTCTACTGGCTCTATTCAGGGCTGTGTCCTCTCTCCACTACTCTTCATTTTCTACACAGATGACTGCAATTCCATTCATTCATCTACTATCTGTACACCGCTTGATCATCATTGGCATCGCGGGGGGCTGGAGTTTATCCCAGCAGACTCAGGGTGAAGGCAGGGGACACCCTGGACAGATCACCAGTCTATCACAGAGCTGCATATAGAGACAAACAATCACAGTCACATTCACACCTATGGACAATTTAGACTTGTGTGACAACTCTTGCCTAGAGCTGAATGTCAGCAAAACCAAGAAGATGGTGGCAACCCTTTCCAACCAGCAGATGGCGCTGGCTACAGCTGTCACCACCACCATCCATGGAATGCCTGTAGAGCTTGTGAAGGAGTACAAATATCTGGGCACCATCTTTGACAGTCAGCTGAAATTTTCCTCTATCGCTGAGGAGATTGTCTGAAAATGGCACCAGAGGCAGTATCTCCTAAGGAAGCTCAACCCTTTCAGAGTAAGTAAGAACATCCCCCAGACATTCTACTACACCTTCATAGAGAGCACCGGCACCTTTTCCATCACCTGCTGGTTCTAGCCAATCAGCCTCCAGAACAGAAACTGTCTTCAGAGAACTGTCACTGTCTGCTCTAAAATTATAGGACGACCTCTCAGAACTCTGTCTGCAGTGTATGAACATTTAACATTTAGGTTTGTAAACCGGATCATCCATGACCCCTCACACGCTCTCTTCTCAGCGTTGGAGTGGCTCCCTTCTTGTTTCCGGCTTCACTGCCCTGTGTGGAGGACACAGAGGAAAAGGGCTACCTTTGTACCCAGGGCTCTCCAGCTCCTTAACTCTACACTTCTACAAGCTCATTCAGCAGGCGCTTTTATCCAAAGCGACATATATCTGAGAGTAGATACAACATGAGTAAGGATCTAGTCAGGAGGTAACAACCTGATAAGTACCTGACAAGTTCAGGTGTGATAATAGGACCGTAGTGTCTCCAGGCAGTGCAGACATTAAAGGATTTTTTTTTTTGAGTCTGTCTGTCAGTTGCTAAGGTGTTCAGTCAGTGAAGAGCTGGGTTTTAAGTCTTTTATTGTAGACTGAGAGAGACTCTGCAGATCGAACAGAGTTTGGTATCTCGTTCCACCACTGGGGAACCACAAAGGAGAAGAATCCAGCTATTGACCTGTTGTGGAGGTTGGATAAGGGGCCTTTTGTTGGCCGAGTATAGTGAGCAGGAGGGAGTGTAAACCTGAATGAGAGTTCAGGTAGGAGGGAGCTGTTTTCATTCTAGTTTTTAACGCAAGCGTCAGAGTTTTGAACTGGCAACTGGAAGCCAGTGAAGTGATCTGAACAGGGGGGCGACGTGCTGTTTTTGGTTGAAAGCCAGACGTGCTGCTGTATTCTGAATCATCTGCAGAGGTTTGACCGTGCATGAAGGGAGGCCTGCCAGTAAGGAGTTGCAGTAATCGGTGCGTGATATTACAAGAACCTGTACCAGGAGTTGTGCTGCATGTTCAGACAGCGATGGTCTGATCAACTCATAGCCCATAACCCCCCCACCACACACACACACACACACACACACACACACACACACACACACACACACACACACACACACACACACACACACACACACACACACACACACACACACACATGCACACACACACATTTTCTTATCCATACACTATCGTTCGAAAGTTTGGCGTCACATCAGAAGCAGTTTTTATCAATGAAGATAACATTCAGTGAATCAGAAATTCAGTCTAGACATTGTTAATGTGGTAAATGACTATTCTAGCTGGAAACAGCTGGAATATCCAGCATCTGGATGACCATTTCTTCTTGTAAACCTAGCGACCGTGACTCTCTACATGAGGAACATAAAAGGAACAGAATGTTTTGAATGATAGCCAAACCTATCAATCAATACGTAGCTAGATAAATAAATGCACACATGCGCGTGCATGCATACAGACAGACTCAATGCATAGAGTAATGTTAGCTAGCTTACTTAGCTAGCTAGCGACTATAAAGTAGGCTAATTTGATGATACATGATAATAACACACAGGAGTCATGAATATACAAATATGTTGAAAAATATCAATTTGATGACATCAGATTTCTTCTGAGATTAAAAAATGTAGATATTTAGATGTATCAGGCACTGCTTTGTAAAATAATCTTCCTGATTGGTGACACTTCTGGCATAGTGTGTGTGACCAAATATATTCCTGACAGTCACAACTGATAAGAATCACAGGTTTCCATGAGATTCTATAGGAAATGCATGCGGATCATTTTTTACCCACTTATGGAAGCTTAGGGTAGTAACGCAAATATCATAATTTCTTAAGAAGTATAAAAAGTAACTTGAAATTTTTAATGGAATGATATCAAAAACATGTTTTTTGAAGAATACCTGAAATATGAAGTAACAGCTTTCCGTTGTTTTTCATGGTCATTTTTCACCCACTTATACATCTAAGGGTTAAAGGCAGTCTTTTTAAAGGGGTCGGGCTGACGTCACTTAGTAGGACATTATGTAAGTCAATCACTTACAGTATAACTTGTCTTTCATTCCCTATTTTTCCTGCCAGTTAACTTATTGAGTCATTCAGTTGAATATTAACAGGGTCTAAAAGAACTTTGGCCATTAGTGCTTATTCTCGACCACTTATTTGAATGTTACTGATTAAACACGTGGAGCATTTCTCTGTAAAAGGATGGACAATAATGAGTAATGTAAGGACCTAATCTATTATGAATTTTCAAATCTTTTTCATCATGTAAGGTGCACTCTTTGGTAAACAGTGACCACTTGTCATCTGTTAACTTCTGCTGCTCCTCGTCTGAAGCAAACTGTGAAGCAGCATGGGTAACTGGCAACCACTGACCACAACATGACACGTTAAAGCAGGTGGCACTTGTTAGATATTTGTTAGATATTTTCACTGGGTTTGAGGTAGATCATGTTGCCAGGGACCAGAAGTTAATGTTTTGTAAGTGAATGGCAGCAGGTTAAAGAGGAAGGGTGCAAGGTTTAGTGTACTGAAATAAAAGGTATTTTTAACTGAACAAACTGCTCTATGGAAATCATATAATAGAGATGACTGTTTGCACCTTGCAATGAAATCAGGAAATCACAGTACAGAACATTCCACTGAAATTTATTAGGTTTTCCATTTATAAAACAATGAAGGACCACTGCTGGATTAGTACAATTCTGTGCTCATTTTTTTTCACTCGGTTCAACTTATCTGAAAATCTCTCAGTGAACAAAGGATAAAGAGTATGAGTCCTGGCCTACATCGATACCTGTCTACGTCTGCTGTTTGTCCGTGTCATTTTTCAAGTGCTATATAAACTAAGGGACACGCATTGGGCTGGGTTTTGCAAATAGTGGAAAAGGTGTGGCCGTGGCTGTTGATTACTTTGAGGAACGGGGTAAACGTCAGTCAGAGAGAGGAGCAAGTGAGCGGAGAGGCAGACGAAATCAGAGCGCTGAAGGAATTTGTTGAAATTTCAAGGTAGGTGGACGTCTAGTGGGAAAAGCTGAATATGTGAGGGCAAATAACATAATAAAGATCATATGTGAGCAGTTTTGGGCAGGTATTTGTGCATTTTGAGATGCAGGACAGTTTTAATATTAGTTTATGGCTAGTTTGTTTGAAAAAAATGTTTATGATACATACATATAATATGCTTATTTATTTTGTGTTGATTTTTGAGATATAAATTTTCAATGAACAAGTTGCTCAATCCAATTTAGTTTTATGTTTCTTGGTTCAATTAATGCTATAGATTATATAGTGCTGTTCTGTCATGTAGGGTCTTTACCACAAGTACTTAATTTTTTTTAATAATGAAAAAGCTATACATAAAAGCTTAACAAAAACATAAAAGCTATACCCTTTCCAGGTTTGACAGAGTCCCTCTCTAGGCAGTGAGACCACTTTGACTATGATGAATAACCAGGTAAGCTCTATTTGACGCTGAAAAGACAATCTTCTTAAATATTAGGAGGAATTATTTTCATATGTTTCTCCTATTCTGTTTTAACAGTTTATTGTTGGTACAAAGTCTCAATTTGAAACTGCTGGTGATTTTTGTCAAGTGAAACAGAAGGATAATATGACTTTTTCTGTCAGTGATTGTTGCAACAAATTGCCTGTTTTTTTCTTTTCTTTTACTTACAGGTAACTAGTCCCAGCTACGACAACGCAGGTTTTCAGCACAATGAAAAAAGACCCCCAGCATTTGCCCCTCAGCAGCAAATTTACCCTTACCTACCTCAGCAGACCCCCAGCCATGTTATGGTCAACACCCACCAGACTTCACCTCCTGGAGCACCACATTCTATAAGACCGAACAAAAGTAAGGGAATATTTGTTTTATCATAGTTTTGATGACGTGATACTGCAGGGAATCCACTGGTGGGTGAACAATGACTTTCAGTCAGTCATAAAGCAAATATCTACTCAGATGAATAAAAACATGTACTGTGTTTTCACAGAATCGCCAACTTATCTCTACTTCCGCTTTTCTACTTCCTCACATTTAGAAGTGAAAAGGTGAATTTATAAACAGTAACACACAAGACTGCTGGGTTCAGAAACCTTACTCTAGTCTGACTTGGTATGACGAAGTGTTTAAGGCTCAAATAGTGAATGTTTGAAAGCATCTAATAGATATTGCTTGGTAATTTTATGACAACTGTGCTATTGTTTATTGATTAATTATCACCTGTGCTCAAAGTAGCTGCTTTTTGGAGAAAAGTAGGTCAGTGAATTTACCTCAAGAGACATATGCCGGAGTAAAACACGCAAAGACAAGGAAATGACTCCAAAGAAAACAAAGAAATGTCCCACTGTGACCATAAAAGAGATTTATCACTATATTTATAGCTCAATACACAGTGTGCTGTTTGGGCTATGCAAAAAATACAGATGGTTTTCAGCTAAAGAATAAAATACTGTTCATAAGCGCCACCTTTTATACAAAATATGTGAAATTTGTTATGTGTCTACTATTATTATTACTACTGTGAAAATGTCTTTCTCTAAAGTTTTAAATGCAGTTCACGAGCTTAACTCAGTCAACATTATGTCAATTGTAAGCTGTAGTTGTGGGGTTGAAATTGTTCATAAAAACAAAGCAGTGGTTTTATGTTCTTAGTACTGTGATCTAAGACTTTAGATGTACAATTTGCTTAGTTCTTTGTCATTGTAGCATCTGCTAAGCCTGTCATTTGCATGTGTGATACTACGTAGATTGTACAATTTGCATTCTATTTTTGCATAATCAGGTTGACCATATTTATTTTGCGTTACAGGACCAAAGAAAACCCACTGTAAATGCATCGCGTGTGTGTCTGCGTGTGTGATTCTTATCTTGGCAGTGGCCGCCCTCTTGCTCTGGTACTTCTGTAAGTTCATTTAAAGACCTTTGTAGATGCATCAAATTACTTTTTGTCCATAATCTATTTATGCGCTTGTTCGTGTGTTGTCTACAGCAGTATATGTGTGTGTTTGCAGTGTACTACCAGTGTGTGCTGGGAAAGTCATGTGGACCTGGTGGGGAGTGTCTGAGCCCCTCCCAGTGGTGTGATGGCATCAGGGACTGTTCCAATGCAGAGGATGAATCCCAGTGTTGTAAGACATTCAAATCAAGGCTCCAGTCTTACACGCGAACACACACATTGTTAGCCTTTGTCTTTGTTTGAATACTGCTCTCTGTACTTCACAGTTCACCTCCATGGGACCAACTCCATGCTGCAGAGCTACTCAGCAGACAGCCAGGCCTGGTTGCCTGTCTGTGCTGAGAACTGGGATGACAACTATGGGAGAGCTGCATGTGAGCTGATAGGCTACAGGAGGTGAGAAAACAAAGAAAGCATAAACAAATGTTAAATATTATTTAAAATTGATCTAAAAAGTCTAAACTTTTAAAAGCAAAATTTAATACTTGTTGGCAGATTCTTGGATTTTGTACAATTATAGCCATTGATAATAGCACCAAATACACTACCATCCAAAAGTTTGGACACACCTTCTCATTTAATGGTTTTCTTTATTTTTATGGCTATTTACATTGTAGAGTCTCACTGAAGATATCAAAACTATGAATGAACACAAATCAAATTATGCAGTAAAAAAAAAAAGTGTGAAATAAGGTCAAATAAGGTCAGTCAGTCCGGAAAATTGCAAGAGCTTTGAATGTATCCCCAAGTGCAGTCGCAAAAACCATCAAGCGCTACAGCAAAACTGGCTCACATGAGGACTGCCCCAGGAAAGGAAGACCAAGAGTCACCTCTGCTGCTGAGGAGAAGTTCATCTGATCTCTACATCAACTGTTCAGGGGAGACTGAACCAATCAGGCCTTTATGGTCAAATAGCTGCTAAGAAACCACTACTAAGGAAAAGCAACAAGCAGAAGAGATTTGTTTAGGCCAAGAAACACAACGAATGGACATTAGACCAGTGGAAATCTGTGCTTTGGTCTGATGAGTCCAAATTTGAGATCTTTGGTTCCACCCGCTGTGTCTTTGTACGATGCAGAAAAGGTGAATGGATGGTCTCTACATGCATGGTTTCCACTGTGAAGCATGGAGGAGGAGGTGTGATGGTGTGGGGGGTGCTTTGCTGGTGACACTGTTGGGGATTTATTCCAAATTGAAGTCACACTGAACCAGCATGTCTACCACAGCATCCTGCAGCAACATGACATCCCATCCTCTTTGCATTTAGTTGAACCATCATTTATTTTTCAACAGGACAATGACCCCAAAAACACCTCCAGGCTGTGGAAGGACTATTTGACCAAGAAGGAGAGTGATGGAGTGCTGCATCACATGACCTGGCTTCCACAGTTACCTGAGCTAAACCCAATCCAGATGTTTTGGGATGAGATGGACCACAGAGTGAAGGCAAAAGGGCCAACAAGTGCTCAGCATCTCTGGAAACTCCTTCAAGACTGTTGGAAAACCATTTCAGGTGACTACCTCATGAAGCTCATGGAGAGAATGCCAAGAGTGTGCAAAGCAGTAATCAAAGCAAAGAGTGGCTATTTTGAAGAATCTAAAATATAAAACATGTTTTGACTTATTTCATTCTTTGTTGTTTACTACATAATTCCACCTGTGTTCATTCATAGTTTTGATGCCTTCAGTGAGAATCTACAATGTAAATAGTCATGAAAATAAAGAAAAAACATTAAATGAGAAGGTGTGTCCAAACTTTTGACTGGTAGTGTACATACATACAGTGGTGCATGAAAATTTGTGAATCCTTTATATTTCTTTATTTTTTTGTAAATATGACCTGAAACATCTTCACAAAAATAAAAAAAATAATCCAAATGAACAAAATGGACAAACATATGCTAATATATTTAATGGGGAAAATGATTCAATATAAAATATCTGTGAGCAGCTAATATATGTAAAGGTTTGCTTCCAGTATTTGGTGTGACTTTCTTGTGCTACATAACTACAGCTAAGCATTTGCAGTAACTGCTGATCAGTCCTGCACATCAGTTTAAACTTAAACTTGATAATGTACACACCTTTTGTCTAAAAGTTTGGGAGTTTTAAAGACTTCAAGAATTTAAAAAAATTCTAACTGAAAAACATTTATGCTTGTAAAAGATCCACCGAATGTTGCTTTATGTATGTAGATTTTTGCAAATAATGGAATTACCAGGGATCATACTGGGAAGGACACGTGTTGTTAAATTCAAATTTAGCAACAATGTCCTTAGTGTCTGTTGCTACTACAGACTGGCTCTGGCTCACACTAATTTCCTCGTAGCACTTTCCTGTTATGAAAGAAAAGAGGAACATGAAAAGTTTTTACCATACAATGCTCAAACTGAACTTTGAAAAGACTAGCAGCATTGCAAAGCAGAAAGACTTTTGAGGAGAAGTTTGGGTAGATGAATGTCTAAACTGCAGAATCGATTCACAGAAGAAGAGTGCAAGAGTGATTGTTAGCTTTAACCAGAAGAATCCTTCAAGAGTAGCCTACTCCAGTTACAGCTGAGTACAGTATAGCGGTCTCACCTCACCATCACATGTGTTTCCCTGTGCTTCTCAGGTACGATTATGTGACCTACAGCCAAGTCAGTGCTGGTTCTTTGGCCTCTAAAGGATACATGAAGCTGAAGCCTGGAAGTAGCTCTATTTCACCAATACAGGACCAGTTCATTTACAGGTACCCACGTCACACACCCGTGGACAATACAGCAGTGATGAAATGTGTTGTCTGAAATATAAGCTTTTGTCATCCTTTCCTTTGCAGCTCATATTGCTCAGCCGAAGCTGTCAAACTTCAATGTATTGGTAAGCTCCTCTTTTAACTAGGACTGTGAAATTCTGGGATATGTGCAAAGTAGTTCTGACAGCTAAATTTAGGCAGCCACACTGTTCTTCTTCTTCTGCAAAAGGAGAGGCGAACGTTTTAGAGGACAGAACTTTGTCTAAAGTGACAGTTTTTCCTTCTCTGACTTCTGAAAAAAAGACTTATGTTAAGCTTCTCCATCCTCAGAATGTGGCAAGAGTTCAGCAGCTCCCAGCTCTCGTATCGTTGGTGGCACTGATGCTGTAAATGGAGCCTGGCCGTGGCAGGTCAGTCTCCAGATTAATGGCCAACATGTCTGTGGAGGCTCCATTATTAGCCCATACTGGATCCTGTCTGCTGCACACTGCTTCCAGGAGTGAGTCTCTACGCTTCATGTTCCTTCATCTGTTCAGTACAAACTCATTATTGAGTAACCTTCTAAACCCAAAAACCCACTGATGCGTTGAAAAGCATGCTTTTTTTTTAAAGCCCAAATTCCACAATTTCTCTGAGCAAGAAACTGTGAATTAAGAAAGACTGGTTGAACTTTTGACTTTCTGATAGTCCTTTAACACATCATGTGTGATGTTTACTTCCATCAGTTAGCAATAATCAAAATTTGCCTAAAATTGCTCATTTCATTGAAATTACTGTACTCTGCATGTTTCATTGAAAAAACTACCAAAAAATAACTGTGTGCACAAAAACACAAAACTTATTAAAACGGAAAATAAAACATACTTCATTAATAAAATAATTGCAGCATTACTCAGAAACAGTGTACTGAGTAGCAAGTTGTTCAAAGATACATTTACTATGGTGGAACATCTTTCTAGCCATGGTTGTGCTGTTTCCATGGAGGTGCAGGACTTTATATTGCAGTGAAAATTTAGCACCAAGTCAGTAAAAATGTGACAAAAGCAAAGTTCAGAGTTCAGGTTGTTTCGGATACTTCCCTGATTATGTGTACTGATTACTGTATTATCAAAAAATCATGAACATAGTGTATCTCAGTGCAATGCAGTACTTGTGTGCGTCACATTTACAGCCTGACAATACTGACATGCACTTCTAGACGATTATCAGTTCTCTGTAATTGCACTTTGCTGCCGCAGTGATTCATGCAGTTTATAGGTAGAAAGGCTACTGTGTTACTGAAAGCAGCAGTCAAGTCTGCATGAGTTTGTTCCATAAATGTCCATGTGTGCTGTGGAATTCCCAGCGAGTAGAAGGACTTCTTGGACTAGGTGGTTAGCACTGTCGTTTTGCAGCTAGAAGATCCCTGGTTCGCATCCCGGCCTGGGATCTTTCTGCATGGAGTTTGCATGTTCTCCCTGTGCATGCATGGGTTTTCTCCAGGTACTCCAGCTTCCTCCCACAGTCCAAAAACATCCACCCATCCATTATCTATACATCGCTTAATCCCCATTAGGGTCGCAGGGAGCTGGAGTCTACCCCAGCTGACTTAGAGTGAAGGCAGGGGACACCCTGGACAGGTCACCAGTCTATTACAGGGCTACACATAGAAACAAACAATCATATTCACATTCACACCTATGGACAGTTCAAGATAAGACAAGATAATCCTTTATTACTCCCCATGTTTAGAGTTACCAATTAACCTCAGCATGTTTTTGGACTGTGGGAGGAAGCCAGAATACCCAGAGAAAACCCATGCATGCACAGGGAGAACATGGAAACTCCATGCAGAAAGATCCAGGGAAGGAGGGGATACGAACCAGAGATCTTCTAGCTAAAAGGCAAAAGTGCGAACCACCAGGCCACTGTTCTAATTTGTCTGTAGGTGTGAATGTGAGTGTGCTTGTTTGTTTCTCTGTGTAGCCCTGTGATAGACTGGTGACCTGTCCAGGGTGTGTAGATAATGGATGGATGGATGGATTTTTTATTTGTTTACAGTTTTTCAACTGATACTAAAGAAAATAATCATGTGTCATCTTTTAGTCTGTTTCACTTTTTTCTGTTTTCCTTGGCAGGTACTCCAGTCCTAGTATGTGGAGAGTACATTCTGGTGATGTTAAGTTGTCTCAGATGTTTTTTGGTGGCAACTCCGTTCACCGAATCATCAACCATGAACATTTTAACACAGAAACCAATGACAATGACATCGCTCTCCTAAAGCTCAATTCACCACTGAGTTTTACAAGTAAGTCCTTGCCAGTTAAATTCATATTTCAATAACTGGATGACGTTCATGTGAGCTGTGATTTCATATCATAGTAATGATAGTAGTTAAATTCAGACATGTTTGTGTCTCAGGTAGAGTGAAACCAGTGTGTCTCCCCAACTTTGGTATGGCGTTCTCAGCAGGAAGTCCAGCATGGATCACAGGATGGGGAACTGTAAGATCCGGTGGTGAGCCAAAACTCTGAGTGAATATGTCCAACTTTCCATGTACAGTTGCAAAGGACAAAATACTATATACTGTGGAAAACCTGCAAATTCTTTCTTTCAGATTTCTCATCAGATCATTTCTTTAGATGTTTTAGGGGTTAGCTACTTTTTAAGGTTTCAAGTACAAGTAAGAGAACAGTACTTTTCACTCTCGATTGAGTTAACCATGCGTGTGCAATTATGAATTTCTCTCAGGGCCATCACCTGACACACTAAATCAAGCAGAGGTGACCATTTACAGCAGAGAGACCTGTAATGCACCTCAGGTGTTAGATGGGATGCTCACTCAGTCCATGATCTGTGCAGGCAAACTGGAGGGAGGAGTGGACAGCTGCCAGGTTAGTCTGACTGCCTTCTCTCTGTCACTAACTCATGTATGAACACAAACATGGACACACTAACCTGGGACACTTGTTTGTCTTGTGTGCTGCAGGGTGACAGCGGAGGGCCCCTGGTAGTTAAAGTAGGAAATGTTTGGTGGCTGGCAGGGGACACTAGCTGGGGGATTGGATGTGCTTGGAGAAACAGGCCAGGGGTCTACGGCAATGTAACCTACTTTATCAACTGGATATATGAACAAATGCAGGTACAGTATGGCATGCATTAGAGTATTCCTCCAATATGCTTCAAAAGGGAAATCTGACAATTTAGTTCATTAACATCTAATTGAATCATTACTATTAAAATTGCCATATTTAAATGTCTCATTTTGTTGGAGCAAAAGAAAAAATACCCCAAAAAAGTTGAGTTTACAGGGATATATCCACAAATTCTTTTGGTAAATGTACAGTGGAAAAAAACAGGAGTAATCAATTAGTCACATGCTTGTTTAGTGTTTTCTGTGTAACCAAGACTTAGATTATATGACCCAGAATTATGAAATAAAATAGAGGCAGCACAGAGCTCCTGAATGACTGCTAATATCTGTTTTTATATCATGTGAAACTATCTGATCCAACATAAAACATAAAAACATGTTTTACTTTGTAAGAAAACTGCACATTGAGTATCAAATAAGCATTATGATGCCATAGAAATGTGCCATTTTTGAAACAAATAATTGACTAAATAGCATGCAACCTGTTTGTCACAAAGCTGCAGCGGGAAAGCCTTAGTTAAAGCTCGTCCTGCTTCTTGTATGTCAAACCATCAATTTTAGTGAGTTATGGCATTGCATATTTACTACAACAGCTATTGTTAAGCATTCTTATCATAATTGGGAAAACAGCACCAAATTCTTTATGCTGTGTGGTTTTTGCTATGTCTGGTGGGAGCAGCTATAAAAATGTCTGGTGTGTCAATATGCACATGGCCAAATAAAAGATTCTTAAACAAATTAGCGCAGGTTAAAGCTAACAAAGCTAGCTTAGAAGAGAATCAATAACTGCTACCACCGTAGCCTCTGAAATTCATATGAATATATTTACCTCACTTGCTTAAATAAAACAGAAAAGCACAACAAGACCCCGTTTTGTTTGTAGATACTGTGCTTTAATATGTGCAATCTAGCCATGACTGCTGTATTTAATTTTGTATTTTTGTTTAGGTTTTGTCAGTTTGTGACAATAATTTACAAGAAAAGCACTCAGAGAGGCTGTTCAGTTGTTGTATCATTTCCGACGGATGAAATCTTGCGCTGAGCACAGGCTTGTGTTATGCATGTGTACGTTATGTACAGATACCAAATCGCGTGACCTAAATATGTAGCGGGCAGCAGGAATTGATGTGACTTGGAAACACCCCCACAGTTTAATCAGTTGTTCCTTGTATCATTTCCAACGGATAAGTCCTGATAAGTACGCAGCGGTCAATTTGTATTAGGATCGCAATCATGTGATCGTCAGCAGGCAGCTGACCTAGAGTTCGCTTGTTGTCATAGTTACAGCCGCTATCTTGCAATGATACAGAAATCTTTAACAAGTCGGTGGATACAGACTATAAGCCACATCACTGCCAGAATCGAATCAGTTGGTCCTTGTGTCATTTCTGACCTTCCCTGAAAATTTCATCCAAATCTGTTATCCCGTTTTTGAGTAATGTTGCTAACAGACAGACAGACGTACGCTGATCGTCACATAACGTCAATGATCAGCTTTTATCTGTTACACATTCTGGCAAGGAGCCTTGATACAAACAGAAAGTCTATCTTCAAGCCAGAAATGTAATTCTTTCTCTTCTTTACCATCCACAGCACGAGTGACGGAGACGGCGGTGTTCTTATCTGATCACACAATTTGCACTTTGAATCTGAAGCTTCAAGGCAACTTACTAATCAGGAAGATTTTTTTACTGTACCAAAAGGAAAAACTAATTAATGTCATTATTTTTTTATACTTGAATTTCAAAATGTATTTAATGTATGTATTGGAAGAAAATCAATCATTCTATTTGTTCAAATAAAGCTAATTGTATTTAAACAGAGAGTTGAGTTGTGACATTTTGTGCAGCAATAGTAGGGGCTGACGTTTGCCTTTCATTGTGTTCTCCTGTCCAGTCCATGACGAACAGTGAATCCTGCCAGTCAGGGTGGGACACCAGAGTCACAGCACACATCCACAGCTCGCTCTGTGAATAGGTTAAAGCCTCATTAATTCCTGTATCCGCCTGCCGACTCTCACTGCTTAAAGGCGAATGGCAAAGTCAGAGCACAGACATCAAATATTGACTGTCACATGATACATGATTGTTACACCAATTCATTCTCTATTCAGTATCTATGTAAAACACCAGTGGGAAATCAGAAGCAGCCACCGCCAGTGTTTTATCGGGATGTTTCTTTTTTTTACAGCTTAAATGACACAAATTATCAGCACGCTGGAATTGCACGTAACCACCACAACAATAATATGTAGGTTACTGGCAGTGGCAATAAACTGTGAACTTTAAGAGCCCGAGCACACAAGGAAGGAGTTATCTACTGATAGTGATACTGACGCGTGACACTTCTGAGAAAGGTGTGTCTTTCCCAACACTGCTCCATTTTCTTAAACTATTTCCTCAATCTGAAAACAAGTGTGTTTCCATCACCTGTATTTTCCTGTTGTGGTGTTTGTAAGGTTATAGCATATCAGACTCACCAGAATGGCAGCTGAACAGTCTACTCAAACATTGAAACTTGCCCCTGGTTTAAGTTGAAGAAGACACTTGTGCTAGTAAAGGTCTAAACATAACTTACTTAACGTAGTGATCTGCATAAATAAAATACACTACAACAGAAACGAGTAAAATGACTTTTCCTTGTTGACAGATTTTTTTTGATGGTGTTTCGAATATCCATGCCACCATGACATCTGGGCTTCAAAATGTTTGAAAAATCAACCTTCTCTTTTGCAATTTTCTGCTACATATTCATCACTAATAGGTAATGAACTATCAAAGGCTTGATTGTCTCAGCTTACACATCAATGGTAACATTTTATTTCCATTTATTTGCTGTTTGCTAACCCTACTCTAATCACAGTAACAGGGTTGCTAATCCATGCTAATGTTAGCTTTTTCTCAGCAGTAGAAGCTAGATATTGTTACTGCTGACCAAGAGGACCAACTCTGATGGAAAAAAATAAATAAAAAAGTAAAAAGAATTTGTCTTATCCTGATAATATGCATAACATGGTTGCATGAGGTGGAATGAGACATTCAATCAAGGCTGACTGTCATGAAAATATGAAAAAGAAAAGAGAGGACATAGCTTTGCTCTACTCATTCTTTTGGAAAACTGATGTTAATGCGATTCACTGTTTTCTTCTACCAGCTGAAAAGGTTATGCTAACAGGGCTGTTGTGGGACACACGTTCCAAGCATAATAATTATTTTTCAAAATATTATGTTGACTAAAAAAAAAAAAAAAAAAAAATCCTACAATTACAAGCGGCATCAATGAAAAAAATAATATGAAAAAAAGGAGATTTAAATTTTACTTTCACTTTCTTTGAGATTTAATTTGGTCATCTGGGAGGTGGGACGAGAGAAAAATGGCATTTTAGGGGGATACTCCTGACTTATGTTTGGTATTTTTAGAAACATTTTCAAGCATTCGTTTCTCCTAGTTTTTATTTTTAGATTCGGTCTCAGGACAAGTAAGTTTACACAGCAACTGCATGGTTTAGCATTTTGTACACGAAATATTAGAAATCCTTGTATGAGAACAACAAAAAGCACACACAAGCACAGAAGCTGGGTTTCATCCTTCGGTACTTTGAAGAGGTTACCCTCCACTCTGCTGTCAGGATCCCAAATGTACGTTCCATACACAGGGCATCAACATTAACAGGGCTGTTCTTATAATACATGTGTCATTAACAGAATCCCTATATCCACTAATATGTTCATAAAGTTCCCAGAGGAGTCATAGAGGGTTTTAAGTTACGTAGACTGAAATGACCTGTAGTTAAAGTTATCTGCCTGGTTATGTTCAGTTAGCCTGATCCTTATTTGACAGCCACCTATGGACTCTAGAGACCTTTTTATGTTGTGCAAGTCAGCCATATCCTCTGCCAAAGCCTTCAAGGCTATTTCCATAACAGGAAAAATATAACTCTTGCGAATTTCCCTGGTAGTTCTGTGCACCACCCTAAATGCCCTAGATCTGGTTTACATAAGAGACCTGTACAGTCACACTGTCGGTCACGCTGCATTTCAGCCAATAAACACAAACAAGAGTCACAGGATGATCACTGACCATAATTTGTCCACATGCAGAATATTTAGCAGACCTTAAAATGCTGCTGTCGACATTCTAAAGTTGACCTTCAGTTCCTGCTGCACGTCCACATAGTATATGTTCTCAAGACTGGGATATCCATATTTTCCCTTGTATAATGTCTCCAAATGAATAAAGAAACACAAGATCGAGTAATGAAGTGCTGTAGCCAAGGTCATATGCTGTTTCAGAGTTTAGAGTTAGTGAACCAACATACACTACCGTTCAAAAGTTTGGGGTCACTTAGAAATGTCCTTAATTTTCAAAGAAAAGCTTTTCTTTTTTTTCAATGAAGATAACATTAAATGAATCAGAAATACAGTGTAGACATTGTTAATGTGGTAAATGACTATTCTAGATGGAAACAGCTGATTTTTGATGGAATATCTCCATAGGGGTACAGAGGAACATTTCCAGCAACCATCACTCCTGTGTTCTAATGCTACATTGTGTTAGTTAATGGTGTTGAAAGGCTAATTGATGATTAGAAAACCCTTGTGCAATTATGTTAGCACATGAATAAAAGTGTGAGTTTTCATGGAAAACATGAGATTGCCTGGGTGACTTTTGAACGGTAGTATAAGTCTGGTGTAATAATGTGATTTACAGCATACTTATCAATTGCCAAGGATGTACTCAGGTTTTCCATATCAGTTGAAAAAAGCTGGAAATGATGGCAGATATACACTGAGAGCTGATTGAAGGGGAGTGGAACCAAAAGGTTGTTCTGGATTTATGTCTGGGATGTTTCCACAGTCACCACTTATTCTTTTACTATAATCAACTGATAAACAAAAAAAATTCTGTTGGATTATTTTGCTTAAAGCAGTCACAGTAAATATTAGCAACGATGCCAGACCTAAATGTTTTGGAATGGCAACAGTTAATCCTGTAATATTGACTCTATTTCAGATTTATATAATAGGAAACTATCTTCATATTTACTGATTAATGTGTTACACGGATTCAAGTTATGCAGTGTTTTCAAATTAACCCGTTTTACTGGTGATATTGGTTTCAAATAATTCCAAGTGAAGACTAGGAAATTTTGTTGACTAGCAGTGAAAAGCCTTTTAGGGGACAGCTTTGCCCTGATGGATTTTCAGATTGTTCACTGTCAGTCGTAGATATGTGCTTTTGATATGACTTTGGGGATCTAATTAAATATATTGCAACAAAGAAACTTCTCCAGTGTAAATGAGATTAACAGTGATGCATTTTAAGACATTCCTTTTCGTTGTTTTGTTCATTTTACTTGAGAAAACCTGTTGGATGAAGACATATTGACATTTCTCACCCATATACTTTTTCTTCTACCTGCAACTTTAGAAATGCAACATACAGGGTTAAATGGCCTATAAAGCACACAGGGTTGTTCAAAAAGAATGAACCAATTTCATTATGCAATATTTTAATAAGGAAAGGCAATAGAAAACTCCAGCCAAGTCACAAACATTCTACTCTCAGTCAACTTTTATTTGATGTTTAAAGTCATCGAATGACATCGAATAACAGCAATCAACTCAGTAGATCGGAATATGCTGATACGCCTCTGGGAGGAATTCTCTTATCACGCTGATGTTGCCCATGCTGCAGGTGGTGGCCACATTAAACACTTGTAAGACAGGAAATAAAAGTTAATTGTGAGTAGAATAGTTGTGACTTGGCTGGTTTTCTGTTGCTTTTCCTTATTAAAATATTGCATAATGAAACTGGCTTATTCTTGCTGAATAAGCCTGTATACGTGCTTGTCAGCATTGAACACCCAGGTGTATGAAAGAGATTTTGTTCTTACTTGTCTGAAGAGACCAAGCTGAAACTATTTGAAATTTAAAACACCCTGTGACCTGTAGCCAGGTTTAATTGTAGAAAAATTAAAATAGCTCCAGATTTTAGAGCATGAAGCTTGTCTTTTATAAAAGCTTTTCTCAGTGAGTGGCTTGGTAGTAGAGGGCAGCACTTCTCACAGAAGATGTGTTAGTCTACTTTTAGAGGGATTTAAATATGCTTTTACTCTAAGTGGAATATGGTGTTTCTCATTCTGTATGTATACTTTTATATTTTTTCCCAAAAGGGTGCAGCAGACAGAAATACATGACAGCCCTGTTCACTGCACTGTATGAGTGACCGCAGGAATCATCTAAGACATTACATTTGAAACTCCTTTTAAAATGATCCAGTCATCCAGGGTCATTTTCATGCATAGGACACTGGTGAACCAACACACATGTACCATTAGAACACAAGAGTGATGGTTGCTGGAAATGGACTTCTGTACCCATATGTAGATATTCCATTAAAAATCAACCGTTTCCAGCTAGAATACTCATTTACCACATTAGGAATGTCTTCATTTTGCTTCTGATTAATTTTATGCTATCTTCATTGAAAAAACTGCTTTTTTTTTTTTTTTTTTTTTTTTAAGGACATTTCTAAGTGACCCCAAATTTTGGAACTGTAGTGTATATATAAACAATAGCAAGAACAATATAAACCACAAAAGAACATTTTAACAATACAGAGATAAACTAAAATAAATAAACAAGTATAAAATGTATATATGAAAATGAAAAATAATATGTAATAATATATTGTTGGGATGTGTACGTTTAAATTATTCTGATCCATATCGTATCTTAGAACTGCTACCAGTGATTGTTTCTTTGATTAAGACGAGCTACCCCTGGTTAACTTACATAAAATAAATTAATATAACAACTTGCCAGTCTTTTGAACGGCTCTTTGAAAGAAGTTAGCTCCATGAAGATCCGGCCCCTTCAAAGAGCCATAAATCCCATCTCTACAGTATTCACATTGGAGGACAGCGTCTCCGGTCTGTAATTCCGGCAAACGACCAGCAGGTGTCGCGATGTGAACACGTGAAGCCACGAGCTCAGAGACAGGTGAGAGCGCGCGACACTATGAAACAAGGCTGCGCGCGGAAGAGAGCGGCAGGATGTTGTCGGTTTATAACAGGATGTCCAGTTGGAGGTGAGCTGGTTACAGTAAAAAACGTTTGTTACCTGTTTTCATTACCGTTCGTGTGTGTGTGTGTGTGTGTCTGTAGGTGTGTGTGTATTGACTACCTTTTTTTAATATAAAAATGTTAGCAAGCTCGTGAGCAAACTGGTCCTGTTCTCACGGCAGACATTTTGACTGAGAAAAAAACGTGCAGGTGTTATAATAACATGAAGAATAGTTCAGTTCAGGTAAGTGTTGCTTGAAGTTACCATATGTCAGTGAGCCACCGTTAAACCGCGGGAAAAGGTTTACAGCTGTAGTAAGCAGTTCAGATGTTTCAAGAACCGAAAAGAAAAGTCCAATTGCTTTTCACTGAAGGTGTGATTACCACGGCCCGTATGGTGGAGAATGTACATACATATGTCAGTATTTAATGATTTTATGAAGTGTAATATATTTTTGTCAGTTTTTTTTTTTTGTGGTTCAGTTTTCATTTAACATGGTTGATTAGACTTCTGCACTGGTAAAACTGGGGAATTACTCGAGGTCCACAGTGTAAACATACATGTACCCATATGTCTGTGCAGATCATCAGTCATCCAGGTCATGGTAATCATAGAAGCTTTTGGAGAAATCAACTACTCTTCTGGACTTCTCACGTATCGTCCCCCACTCCCACACATCCCTAGAGTTGCTGAGCTGTTCCATGGTAGTCGGTGGTGGACTGGTAAAGATGCGACTGTTCAGGATTCCTCAACAGTTCTCAACTGGGATGAGGTCAGGGGAGTTTGGTGGCCATTCTTACACAGAAAGCCATCTAAATGCTCAGAACACCATTACTGAGTCATACAGGCAGTGTGAGTAATCTCACCATCTTGCATAAATACCAATTCCGAACATCTGTTAAACATTTACCATTCAGTCACAGGCCCAGATTTCTTCTTCCTGGCCAACACTGTAAGTAGTACCTTTTCTAGAATGTTGTTGATATAATATTGTGCAGTTACAGTGGTACATTGAGGCACAATGTGCAACTCTGAGAGACCCGAAGCAGACATAGCCCCCCAAACCATGGGAGCTACTATGGGCGCTGAATTTCACTTGCTCAGAAGATGAGACTTTTCTACAATCATCTGTATAAATATGGTTGTTTTGGCTGTTGGATGTCAGAAAGTAGAGAAGGCATTCATTAGAGAAAACCCAGTTCTCCCAGTCTTTTGGAATCAGAGTTATTGTACATCTTTGTGAAAGCTAGTCTCTTCTTCTTTTGCAGTTTGGTGAGTCACGGGGTACGTTGCATCTTGTAAGCTTTCAGCCACAATGTTTCTGTTAAATAACGATGCACAGTGCTCTTAGAAACATCTTCTCCAAGATTCATCAGCCTCTCACTGTGTCACTGGCATGACTGGTGTCTTTTACCTTTGGCCTTTCTCATCAGGTCCTTGCCTCTTGCAGTTAGGTCAGATGGACGTCCTGAGCAAGGCAAGTCTTTGAAGGATCCTTCTTTGTTGTACCTTTGCCACCACTTCTGCAAAGGGCTTGAGCTACCTGATGAGTTTTTCCTGCATTTTGAAGAGCAATGGCCTGGGCATGAATGTCAGACTCAAAGTAGCTTTTCCACTGTCACTCTTGGCCATGGTAACAACGCTTCCAAAATTTGGTTGTGAGTGTAATGCATTTTGGTCAAGCAAGAAATTTATATACTGGGACCTGACCAGACAAACAACCAAACAGTACCTGATTGACCAAACAATCAAACACGTTGTCTAGTGGGGAGAATGTGTTTATTGAAAATGGAGTTATAGTTATCCAAATACAGAATTAATTCAGAATAAGCAACTTTTGTTGCCTTTCATCGTGCTGTGCTGTACACGAGGCATGGATATTGAATTAGATTTTTGCCAATGTGATAAAAAAAGGCTCCTTAAATATTAGAACAAAAACAAGATTTTGAGAGACAATAAAATTCACTGAAGCAAAGAATTTAATCTCAAAAGTAAAAGTTATAATTTGCAATGAAATTATTTGCTAAGAGTTTAGGGTAGGAGGAAAGAAAACAGGTGTATGGATACTGATCCGCAAGATGATCAATGAGGGATATTTTGGATCCACTAGCAAGTGTCTCCAGAGACTGTGGGCTCCACTCGACAATGAGGCAACATCAAAAATAGCTACATGTAAAGGAGACACAACACATGCCATCACTTTATAGAGCAACTGAATGCAGGGACTGAGAGGCAGAGACAGGAGTTCTGTCTTTCTGTAGATCTGGACAGAGTTTTTTCTAAGTAATGACTGATTGTATGTGTGCACTATATTTTAACTGTAGCGTACACCTCAACTAACAAACACTGTTCTGACATTCAATAAAACACAAAAATGAACAGTGTGGTGTAGATCAGTTCTAATTAGAAGCAGATGTGTGCAAATATGGTATATTTTATAAAGAGACTGCGAGCTAGTAAGCACTGTTACCAATAGTAATCTCCAGAGTACAAGGAAAAAATGTTTAGTTTGTTAACGTTAATGTTTCTGTTAACTTTGTATGTGGTAAATTTTTACATTTTGACTGAAAGCACATGTTCACATGCTGTAATATAAGGTTATTGTCAGTTGTTTTCTTTAGGTAGTGTCAGTAAATTACCAGCAGGTGACAGTGTTCTGTGTAGACAGCATGCATGCGTTGAGAGAAACAGCCAAGTTTTCCAGGATCAAATCAAATGTCAACAATCTCTTCATAGGGAATGGATACAGAGAGCTTTACTTTTGTGGCCGTGCTACAGCTGACACAAACAGCATTTGTACACTTGGTCTACATACTTGGTGCTTTTGTTAACTTGAAATTTACCAGGCCCGTATGATTGGTGATTTACTGAGGTGGTAATAGAGTCAGAAACAACTCAGAGTTTAATTTTAATGAGGCAGCACATAGCGGGTTGTTAGTATTTTGATAGAATTTATCTTTAAAGTTGAACCAAAAATATACATCCCAGAATCACTTCTAATTTTTAGTGAAGAATCTCTTAGTTTGTGGTGCTTTGGTCAATAATAATAAAATTAGTGCTTGGATTTAACTGCGGTATTCACAGAATAATGGTTGTCTGATCTCATTCAGTACTCTGTTCCACCTGCATCACAAATACATCTTGTCACATATTATCAGTAGGAATATTGCAAAGATAAGACTTAGACATTGTTACATTTGTTTGTTGTTTCCTTATGATTTTTCTGTTTGTAGTATTTGTGTGCACATGCAGATTTACATAAATAGAATTTATTGAATCCACGGCTCTAATAAGTCATGTTTTAAAGAAATACATTTTATTATATACCTAAAAATTCAACAGAGAAAGGGGCTATTTCTTTATACCTTCAGTAGATATGGCAGGATTGTTCCTGTTTAAAGACATTTTTGGGGCCAGTGCCAAAGGAACATTGTCAGCGTCAAAATGAATGAATGAAATGAGAATTTAAAAAGAGCCGTTGAATGATCATAGTTTTTCTATCAAAAACTTTAACAGAAATCTATAGTAGGCAGTGTGTCACCAGCACATGATATCTCTTGTTATAAAAGACTAATATGTTGCATATAATAGTCTGAATGCCATGGTGAGAGGATCAACAGTGTCATTTATCAATACTACAAGCATAATTAAAATTGAAAATGTCTTTGTTACTTTGATGTAACGTTGTGATACATTTTTTGTTATGAATACTGTAAAAGCTGTTTTGAAGTAGAACAAAAAAACTTAAGATTAAATTCTCAAAATTAGTCTAATGTGAAGTATGTGTGTGTGATAGAGGATGGAAAATATGTCCTCCTGATACCCAGATAGCACCATCTGCTGGCAGAAAATTGCAATGGCTTACTTGTGAGAGCAGTGGGGCCTTCAGCGTTACTAATGCAGTTAATTTTATTTATTTATATGTTATTTTTTAATATTATTTTTAATATTTCTTCCATCTATTTAGTCTGTGATATCCTAGTCTTGTTTAAATGTAGGGCTTTTAATTGCATTTCATCAACAAAAAAGGTTTTATTTATTTTTACCACTGATAGATGATAGTGATAAATGCTAAATGATAAAGGCATTTTTTTTCTCGAGATGATGATTTTTGAGGCTTCAAACAGTGTCTAGGTCTCTATTCAGATTCGTTCTATATTTCTAGGAGCTTAAAAGAGATATAGTAAAGTGTTTTATTTCTTAATTATTTATTTTAATTCCCAAATGCTTTGAAAGGAAATAAATATTTCTTGTAAAAATGTGCTGAGAAAGGAAACACATAGCATGGAAACTGTTAATGGATACTATATTCACTGATTTCGTTGATCTTTTTCTTTTTCAAATGTCTCCTCTGCTTTTTGATCTCTCTCCATCAGCTTGGCTGTCTAATCACTGCTCGCGGAGGTTGGCTCACTAGTTGGCAGATGCTCAATCCCAGAGCCTGCATCTGCTACCTGTTTGTACCAATTATCAGGCCCGTGATACTGCACTGACACCTCTTCAATGGGTTAACAGATGCCACAATTAGCCACTCATTTGAATAGCTGCCTGCTTAGCGTGAGGACCCTTGTTGCATCATCTCCAACTGTGGGGACCGCCTTTCATCTATTTGCCTTTTTTCTTGTTGCCTCTCAAATGAGGCGTGGGAAGGCCAGGGAACCCCGGTGTGTTGAGCAAACAGTCTTTTCAGTAGATCCCTAAATTAGCTCTTCAGACTCACTGTTGCAGCTGAGGGGTAGACTTTGCATGGCAAAATGTACTACATACATTTGAAATGAGGGGGCGCTCTTTCATGTAGCCAATTTGGAGCTACTTCCGGCTTGTTGCGCTTCTGTTATTGAGAACAGGTTCTGTATTGTAAGAAGCCACTGTCCAGCCTGTGTGTTCCAGGAAACTTCAGGCGCAGTTGATCATCTGTAACATGGTTTATTGTTGTTATTATTCTATAATTTTCGCCTTTTTGTCTTAAATTTTGTTTTGCAGCATGACACAGATCCTTGATGATTTAAGATACAGGAAGGTTGTTCATTGGTTGCAGTTATCAGGGTCTCAGAAGGCCTGAGGTGACAAAATTTACATGAATTTAATAAATGATAAGTGTCAGGGGTTGTCCAGTAAGGATGCAACACTTACGATGACACGTTTTTAAAACTATGGACCAATGATGTGAGGGCAATGAAACAAAAACATAAGGAGATTTTTACTCATTTGTCTGGCATGCCACCTCTGCAATTAGCCTATTTTATGTGGACACTTCAGTGAATTAACCACCACCATATGGTTTTTATATTGCCAGATTCTAGTCTAACTTACACAGGTATTGCTATCATCATTTTATGGTGAGAAACATGTAAAAACATAACAATTTTAAGTTACTGTAGCTATTTTGAGTTGTTTTTTTGTTTTTTTTACAGTGAAGCACTTTGGTCACCATTTGGGCTGTTGTAAAGGGTTATATAAATAAACTGTGATTGATTTGAAACTTTGAACTTTGAATTTCATAATATGTTTTTTTTTTTTTTTTTTTTTACCATTCATACAATGGCTAATAACGAAAATCTGCAAGTATTATCATAAAGGATCTGGATAACCTAGACTACTAAAAAATAGATACAACATGGATGGCTAGCCTTTCTAATGACCAAGCTAACAGCAAAAAAAAAAAAAAAACAAAACTAGCAAAAAATAACTTAGGGCTTGTAGGATATCTGAATACTCTGAATAATTTTTTGTGTCTGATATGTTTTCTCGACCAAAAAAAGTTTAATTAGTTGTTTTAGAGAATTTCTATGGTCAGTCTCTGATTTAGAAAGATTAAATCTGCCAATATACAAAAAAATTTCATTCCAAAAATTGATGTCTCCTGCATCACTGAAAAGTGCCCCCATCACACTCGAAGTCCAGTCACTGGACCATCACCAACTTCTAAATTAGTTGTGATGTCACAAACTCTGTATGTGTTAAATTTAGATTTAAAATGAGGACAGGGAAACTTTCTCTCCTAATAATAATAATAATTATTATAATAATAATAATAATAATAATAAACTTTATTTGTAATGCACTTTTCATTTAATCAAAATCTCAAAATGCTACATTAAAGATATAAAAGGATAAAAACAAAACAAACAGGAAAAATAAAAATCTCAGAGGCACGTTTAATTAAAAGCTTTGTTAAAAAGAAAGATCTTTAGGCTTTCTTAAAAACATGTCTGTGGAGCTCTCAGGTGGCCAGATGTGAAGGGCAGCTGAGTGGAAGGTTCTATCTCCCGTGGTCCGGAGCTTGGCTCTGGGCAGGCAGAGGAGGTGACAGTTATTAATGTGGGGGTTTCTTTTGGACGATTGGTGGCAGAGGAGTTCTCTGAGGTATTCTGGGGCATTACTCTGAATGCACTGATGGGTGAGGAGAGCGATTTTGTACTGGATTCTGAATGAGATGGGGTGTCAGTGGAGTGAATGGAGGATGGGTGTGATGTGATCTTGCTTCTGCATTCTCATCAGGATCCTAGCAGCACTGTTCTGAATGTATTGGAGCTTTTGCAGGCTCTTGCTAGGGATCCCGATGGGGACTGTGTTGCAGTAGTCCAGTCTGGAAGAGACAAAGACGTAGATGAGTTTCTCTGCATCAGAAACGGTGAGGGTGAGGCGGAGTTTGGCAATAGTTTGGAGGTGGAAAAAAGAAGACTTCCACAGATGTTTGATGTGGTTGTTGTCTTCGTTATTAAATTTTATTAAGTATTATAATGAGTTTTATTTTTACTTTGTTTTAATTGAATTGTGTCCTGAATTATTTTCAGAGATTTGATCTTTGTCTTAGCAGATAAAGGCTTCAGTATACTCACTTCATCTTCAGTAAGTATATATAACACATCAACTTGTAATTGTAATAAACATGCGATCACACAAATAAATCAATCACTGTCATTGTATACATGAAAACCATGGTTGCCTGTTGTCACACCTCTTGTAATATAGCAAATACACTGTGTGGGTAATATAGAAATACATATGATGATCATGAGACATTACATCTCTTTCTTGTAAAAACGAAAAAGAAGTTTAGTGTAAATTGTTAGAATTGGGTCTTTTTTTTTTAAAAACGTGATTTTACTGTTTTTTCTTAAAAACAGTTCAATAATTAAACTAAATAAAAAATTGGTATTGTCCTGAGTCAGTGACCTGCAATCCAAACATGATCAGTATTTACCAAGTCCAATCTACTTTTCTATTTTTAGTTAGAAATACCAACCAGAAAATGCAATCCAAGATGAAAATTTCATCCGAACGCAATGTTCTTAATTTAAAACCTTGAGCTAATGTATGTGCTGCTGTGAAAAGCAGCCAGTCACTGAAGAGGACAACAATGTTGACGTTAAGTATGAACCATGGTGGGTGACGTGTAACAACAAAATGACAGCACTGTTACTAGGGGCTAAGTGCTAATCTTGGGTGGGGAAAAAAACGGAATACTCTGAGGATATTTAGCTAAAAAAGAGGCTTACTGGTGTGATTCTACCCTAGTTCCCACCAACACTTTGTCAATATGCGAATGCGATATGTGTAATTGTGTGTGTGTGTGTGTGTGTGTGTGTGTGTGTGTGTGTTACAGTGTGATAGAAAGTATAGAAAGTGTGTGTTTGTGCACGTCTAAGCCTCAGAGTGTGGATGCGCACACACAAACTGCTGTGTGTGAGCATGTTACTGTAATCCTGCCTGTGTGTGCATGGATCAAAACCACATGTGTCATTTTTGCACAAAGAGTATGATCAATGCAACATTCTTGTACAGCCAATGAGGAGAGAGCCCTTGTTACTGGGCAGTTATGTGTTTATCTCCCCCCTCCTCTTCGTTCTTTCGTGAGGTCGATGTCACGCGTCAAGCCTCATAGACTCTCAGATCAGCATGAGTCTTTACGACACACCAGGGTCCTGCGGTTGTGATGAACATCAGCACTATCACTGGTTTTGTAGGTCAACCAGTACTGAGCTACGGGGGCAGCCCAGCTCACAACACATGCACTTGTGAGCACTACTTTTATACACAGAGCAAACGTCATACAGGAATTTCTACACACAAAAATTATTGGCTGGAGTTTAGGTGAAATCTCCACTGATTTTTTTTTCTGCAAGTTTAGTCACTCTAATTTCATTGTAAACAGTAAGAATTAGTTTACTCACCTTTTTTTTTTGCTGACAAAATGGCATATATATAATGTTTGTCAAGCATATTATTAGTTTTATTAGTATTGTGAATTATTGTGATATGATTATCATTGACTAGCATTCCACATTAGTATTTATCAGATTTATATCGACTACTCACTGCAAATTCTATAAATCTGACTAAAAAATGCCTTGAAAGCACATCTACAGAGAAATCTTACACTTAAGAATAAGAAAGAGTTAGTATTATGTGTTAGCAGTTGTAGATGAATGACCCAAAACTTCAGCTTCTTTACTACACTGGTAACATTAAATCAAATTCTATTTCTACTAGTAGTGTTGCAATTTTTTTAAAATGTTAATTTAAATAATAATAATAATGATAATAATAATAATAATAATAATAATAATAATAATAATAATAATAATAATAATAATAATAATAATAATAATAATAATTATTATTATTATTATTATTATTATTATTATTATTATTATTATTATTATTATTATTATTATTATTATTATTTATTTATATATATATGTGTGTGTGTGTGTGTGTGTGTGTGTGTGTGTGTGTGTGTGTATGTATAAACATTGTTAATGTGGTAAATGACTATTCTAGCTGTAAACAGCTGATTTTTAATGGAATATCTACATAGAGGTACAGAGGAACATTTCCAGCAACCATCACTCCTGTGTTCTAATGCTACATTGTGTTAGCTAATGGTATTGAAAGGCTAATTGATGATTAGAAAACTCTTGTGCAGTTATGTTAGAACATGAATAATAAGTGAGTTTTCATGGAAAACATGAAATTGCCTGGGTGACCCCAAACTTTTGAATGGTAGTGAGTAAGTAGTTAACTAAAAATATTGTAAAATTTTCTGGTTCTAGTGCCTCCCTCTTTCCAATTTCACTGTAGATTGAATACCATATTATTTTAAACTATATCAGATACAGGTTTGAATTCCCACTCACCTAAAAAATGTCTAGCCACAAACCAAATTTCAAAGTAGTCTAAATATTAAATTGAATTTAAATTTAATTTAGTCATTGATTGTTGATCAAATTTCCCTTGCATTATAATCTTGTATTAATTGACAATATTAAAAGAAATCAAATTTAGAAGAAAAAAATCCAGACTTTGAAAAACTAAAGTTCAAGATAACTTCTAATTTGGGAAAATCCTTCAAATAAAGCAAACAAAAAAGACAGCAGAGTAATTGCTGCAATTTTTCTCTCTGACATGTAAAGATATAAAACAGTAAAAGATAATAATGATGCTGCTGTAAATTGTAAACAAACTGAGTACATTTACTCACGAATCTAGTACAATTTTGAGGTACTTGTACTGGATTACAATTCATGAGCCAGTGTATTCAGTTTGTTTGAACCACTGCACTATGCAGTGTTTCAAGTGGCTAACAAGACAGAACAAACCCAAAGCAGTGCAGTTATTAATTTTCACTGTCAGTTTAATTTGGCAGAGATCATCAAATAAGCTGGATGTGAATTTAATTGTAAATAGAAATTACTACAGTAGCTGAAAATAATGTGATGCTATGAATGGCTTGTTTCAATCGTACAATCAAATTTCTTGTTTAACGAAAATCCCAAATAACTTTTTTATACAAACATTATTTTTGGTCATTAATTGTTTTCACAGGAAAAAAATAATATTTTCAAGAATGCAATTACAGCTTTGTCCACTACTGCAGATTCGGTTAATCATTGACAAGAACAGGAATATAGCAAATATGGTAACCTTTCCAAGACAGCTCATTATTATCCATACTGTTGGCTCAATGCCTGTTTCAATATTTAAATGGACTTCTTTCTTTAATTTGGTTTTAATTCTCAGACTGTGTGTATCTGAAGTTTGTTAAGCCTTGTATAAATCATCTACAGTTTGTATCAAGATGAAGGCTTAACATCAAAGTCAAGCAAGTCATTGTTAAGATATGCCTTAAATAACTATTCATTGTAAGGATTGTATATCACAAGAACAATTCTGTTTTCCACAGTCCTGATGTTGTACAGGCCTATTCTGTACTCCTGCTGCAGTCCAACTTATGACCACATGGTGGGATCAGTCCTCACTGACTTAACCCATGAGTCCAGCGTCACTGATGAGCCGAATGTTAAGAAATCCTCTTTGCTGGTAAGGTTATACTTTAATCTTAACAATCTCTTTTCACCCGTTATGTAAAACAAAATACATCAATAACAATGAGCTGAAAAACATCTGTCTGAACCCCTCACTCAAGTAAACAATAAGCATAACAGAGGGATTTACAAGTAAGACAGCTAGTTACTGACAGGATCTCCTTGGACAGTAAAAACACATCCATCTTATTCTCAGGATGGATACATGTATTGTGCGTACAGAAAACATCAACCTTGTTTTGTGTACTGTACCGGTGAATTTTTCCAGCGAAATATTAAAACTACATTTGAAAAAGTATATTCCCTGTTGAGGAATTTTAACCGGTGCCGTTTTTTGCAGAGTTAAACGTTTGTTTCCCCAGCGTTCGCCTTTGGTTAGTCAGTGTAGTATTGCTGTTGACAATTTTGTATTTAGGTCAGTGTGGCCCCCTCAGGGTCTGACAAACCACTTTCTACCCGAGTCCCCGTGATTGACACATTTTCTTATAGCAAATGAAGTCCTGCTCCTCCGGTTTTAAATTCTTGATGAGTAACATGTTATAAAATACAACACTAAATGCTGCTGTTTGTGCACTCTCGTTTAGATATCCCTGAATACCATTTAGTTGTCCCCTGAATACCACTAATAATGCCATTAATAACAATGAGTACAAAAACGTTACAATTATTTATTCATCTCTCTGTCTTTCTGTGCATTGTATTTATCTGTTTATTCCACGCATGTTAATTTCATCTCTTTATAATACACTGCAAACAGACATATGTCCCCTCAGGGTGTGTACGATCTTGTTTTGCATAGACTGCAGCACCACATGACCCAGCTAGCAGAGATGGCTACCTGTTGTCTTCTGTGCTGACTCTCATCCTCACCACTCCTAGACAACATGGCAATAATCAGCAGCCTGGCAAAAACCAGAATTACCAGGACATCCTCTAAGAACATAATGCCTGTCTTAGACACTGGGCATCTGGTGGCATTTCCTAGCTATATGCTGCATACAGGGGAGGGGGTCGAGGTGAGGAGAAGGAAGGGGAGGGGAGGAAGAGACAGCAAAGTGAGGGAGGGAGGGAGGGAGGGAGCTTTAGACTAGGATTAAGGGGGGAGCTGTGAAGGGAGGGAAGAGAAGGAGAAGAGATGACCTGACCACATGCTCTATCCGTAAAGCGCTTTTCTTCTGCGCTGGCCCTCTGCCCTGGACAGCCAGTCCAGGTCAAACCCAGAGCCCCCACTGAGCAATGTCCCATGCTGCCTTCCACAGCCATTGTGATCTGTAGGTCTGCTCCGTCAGCCTCTCTAGCCTGATGTTTCATTTTCAGGAAGGTCTTGGTGAAGGGTCTGTAACTTAATTTTTGACTCAGCAGTAAAACATTTTCTTAATTTTCTGAAGAACTGCAATCCATGAGGCAGAAAATGAAGAGAAGTATATAGAGGACTGCTATGACTACCACTGATAACCACCTCAGCCTCCCTTAGCTCCAAAATCATGCCAGATATTTTCAGATTTTTTTAGACTTGCTTATAATCATAGTTTTTAACTGAAATCATACTTTATATTTCTTTGTTATTGACTTTTCAACAAATAAGATGAATTCACGTCTGCTCTTGCTAAGCACATGCAACATAAAATAACTTGTTTATGCCCCTTAATCTAATGTACAACATGAATTTCTGCCAACTTCTTGTGAAGCTGTGACAGAGCAACATTTGGCGTTTTTACGTGAGAAATTATGTAAAAGTAGTAATGTGCGATTTTTTAATTGTCGGTCAATCAACGAGTTGATTAACGGACTCAGTGTTGCAGCTCTACACATAGAATGAATATCTGTGGAACTAAAGCTAATGTCAGCAACCTTTTATTCAACCCTGTCTAAAGAAAATTACATTCCTATTCAACTAAACAGCATTCTCAATTACTAGCATTCTCAATTACTAGCATTCTCAATTATTAGCATTCTCAATTGGGAGCTAGGTTCTTTTTTCTGACCTTGGTGGCAAGAATAGAAAATGCCATGACTATAGATGATGTACAAAATGAATGACAGTGAAAGTTGACATTCAGAGACCTTATCCATTATCCTAAACTAGATGGACAGCTACAGTAAAGCTACATTAAACATACATCTATAAACTGTAGGTAAAGTCCTAGTCTTGTAGCATTTCCTCATATCCATCAATATCACTACAGTCAATACGTTTAGTGGTAAATATTGTTTTCTTTCATTATGCTACATGAATCAAGTTTGTTATTATTCTGGCAGTTTTTTTTTGGAGATTTGGTAAAATTTGCACACATAATGACATGATTGCCCCTCAGAATGGTGATTGAAACAATTGGGATTTATGACCGAACACAGCTTCTTACATTGACAATCTATGACTGTTGCACGATTGCAACATATAACCAGTCCAGAGTTAAGCTAAACGCTTTTTTTAAAGTGATTTCTAGAGGTTAGTTCCCATTGCTTTCCTTTGAATGTCTGTCGAAATTATTATAGACTGCAGTGTTTGAACTCCCCTCCCGCCCTTCTAAACTCCCCTGAAACCTCCCAGAGAGTACAGCGTTTTGCACAAGGTGACTTCCAACTCCTGACAGGCTTTCTGTCGAGGAAACGTTGAAGATGCCCTGGGGCAGATCGCCAGCACCAAGGCCAGATGGGAGCCCCGCTCTCTACCTGCCATCCATCCCCCACCCGGTGCCAGTCCCCTGACACCCCCTCCTGCCATCTGTGCCGAACTGCCCCTAGCTGTCAACAGTTCAAGAGCGGGTTGTTGCGTTCCAGCCTGCAACACAGCTGTGCAGATGTTGTCAGGGCGAAAAGATGGCGACGGCGGCGACAGCAAGGCTAACATCTGTGCTCCCTGTGGGAACAGCAGAGCAGCACTTTGCAAGAAAGTCAGTCACTGTGATACTGTGTCAGTGAGCTGACAGACGTGGTGTTTAACGTCCTGTGTGGAATCATCAGTGTTGCTCCTGGCTCATAAAGGCTCCGGAAAACCACACGCAGTCATACACCCAGCCACCACTGCTTAATACTCTGTCAGTTTGATAAATATGTTCGGCGGATTAAACCCAGATTAAGACACTGTAAACTAGATAGATTTACATCAACTAAGTAGATCACAGAGATTTGCTGCTGAAAGCACCCCAAACACTATTATCATTATGTTTTTTAAATCTGAATCCCTGCATGTTTTTATCTTTATTAGCGTGATTGAAATAATTGAGTGGAGGTGAACTTGCTCTTATATTGGCATCCTCTGCTGTTTTCCTGTGTAGCTTGTGGATCCTGATTTTCCTGCCACTGGATGCTCTCCCCCACCTCACTCTCTGCATGCTGCTTGATGCCGTCTGTGGCATGTGTCAGGTATAGCCCTTCATTACCACCCTGCTGCTCGCTCTCTCTCTCTTTCTCTCTCCCTGTCACACGCACACACAAGAACAATGCATTTATGATGCGTTCATCAGAATTGTGTGTATATCTGTGTGTGCGTTTGTGTGTGTGAGAGAGAGAGAGAGAGTGGGAGAGGGAGAGAGCACAGCAGAGAAGGGGAAATGAATAGAAGGACTTCATACATTTTTATGACCACACCGATAAGGTCAGTCATGTGCTATGGTTACTAAGCAACGCTGCCACCCCATGTTGGACAGTTACGGACCAGGAGAGTCAAACTCCAAGATGTTTACTATTGCTCTGTGAATGACAGTCGCCTAGTGTCTTGCTTCCCACATATCTCTGATCAGTGTAACATCACAATAAGATGAACATAAACACATCGCAGTGCTGCATCACGAGCCTTTACAGCGAAAAGTCTTGTAAGATGGAACAAGTCATGTATATTATAATATAAATATTGTGGAACACGACACAGTGTTTTGTTTCTCTAAAATATTGGGAAAATGAAATTGCATTTTTAATTCAAAACATTCATTATTAGTTTATGATATCTATAATGAAGATGATGAAGTTTACACTGGGATTTTGATCATTCAAATGATGTAATACGTAGAAGATCCCTTTTTACTGTTGCTATGTCAATGCTCACAGTGTCTTCTTTTTCATGAATACTGATGCTGGGTAAAAAATACAACTATACCATCTACGTTTTGTTTTTTTTCCTTCCTGGTGGGACGTACCCAACACTTTTAGGAGCAAATATGAAGTGGGATATAACCAGGAAACTGGGGGAATCTCTGTTGTTGACTGTCAGGGGCTGATAAGGTCAGCATACAGAGGTTTTGTGAATTTGCTAAGAAAATGTGAAGAACATCTCATGAAGCATTTGAAAAGGTTTAACAAAGTAAAATTGAGAAATAAGATTTTGTTGAGCTTCTTTTATTTGCAACTACAAAATTAAGTTATATTTAGCAGTAAGTGAATCAGTTTTATAATGAAATATTCTGTTAAGCAAGAAATACAAGATCTTGGAATTTAGACGATATTTGATGTGCCAATATTTTGCAACTTGCTTTGCGTAGTAGCCCATACCAATAAATGTACTTGTTTCATCCAATTAATTGAAGACAATATCAGGTCTTTCCTATAGTTGAATTAACATTTTATTTAGCCTACTCTTATTATGATGGCAGATTCTGACATAAAATACAGTGATTTTCAGATGTACACTTTCACTATCCAAAATAAGAAAACTACTGCAAAGTTAATGTAGAGCATGCCATATTTTTTGTAACATTTTCAAACAAAACAAGTCCAACTTTTAACCTATCAGGCATTAATCTGTGTGGAAATATTCAATGACGACGTTTCTTTTTAAATTGTTTTTTGGTCACTGATGATGACATGCTGTTATCATGCATTTCTAGTTTACTGCGTTTGTTCTAAGTTGATAAAGTGCAGTTGAACCGCAGAGTAGACCTTAGGATCTTAAAACTGTCTTTTTCCTGTAAAAATTTTCAATTGTTCACCTTCAGCCTTGAATGATGTTAGATTAGAGAGCCAGAAAGTTTAGAGAATGTTGCAAAGTGCAACACATAATGTTAGAATATACATTTCTCCTTAAATATCTAAAAAAAACATAGCCATGTTCAGTATGTCAAAAACTGCCAATGCTGTATAGGCAATTTATTTAAAATTTTATTGTTTCCAGCGGGAATCAACAGGAAAGTCCTGAATGTAGTAAATTGAAGTAAATCTTGTGAATCACTGCCTCAGTAATCAACTCAGAGTTAACACGTTATGAATTTTGCTGCTTTTTTTGTGTCAGAAGCACTTTGTAACTGCGTGTTTTGGTTTGTCTGTGTCTGTGGGTGCTGTGTTTAACATTGTAATATATTCGTTGTTTGAGTGTGTGTGTCTGTGCCTTTGTGTGGGTGTGTACATCACGTTGTAACTCTATGTTTTAGGGAGTGCTATAAAAATAAAACTTTGCTCGCAGTTTAAAAAAAAAAAGGAAATCCCAGAATTACCTCTAGATGACCCTGCTGTCCACTCAATCAAGACTGGACAGGAGAGCATTGAGCCGTGAAATGCAAAGCAGTCAATGAGTGGAATCAATGAGTAAATCTGCTAAGGTGGGTCATCAAGAGGCTCTGCTCTGTCCACTCAATTGGTCACTGCCTTACAAGGCAAGGTGATTATGGAAACCAATAAGGGCAAATTAGTGTTTTTCAGCCTGGTTAACAAGGACCCTACCTAGCAGTGATGTATTTCTCTGTTCTTTGAAGGAACCAGCTGACGTACAAGGAAAAGTTGGCTCTATGTGTGTCTGCAGAAAAATAGAGGTATTTGTGAATATGTCTCTGCTTGATTAATATTTCAGCAACCAATCACCATGCAGGAAAAAAAAAAACTTTAAAGACTACTGTACCTGCATTTCTTCCTCATAACATGGTTTGAATTATTCAGCTGTGTGACCCAGGCAGCAAAGCTCCCTCATTCTTTATGAGTTGTAGATTGAGATGATCATGCCATCATTGGTCATGTTTAAGACATTATCAGACATACTTTTTGGGTTGTTTCAATATAATCAAAGTATTTAAGAGTATTTTGTTAATAAGATCCATTAAAGTTTCCATTTAGGAATCCAGGTCTTTGTAGTTCTGACTAATGGATATGATTATTCCTCACTGTACACTGTCTTCTTACTAGGCTCTTGTTGAAATACGTACATTATATTGAAAATGGGGTGCTACAAACCTATACCATAAAGAGTAAGCATAAAATTGATATTGATGACTTTCGGTGGTTAGCACTGTCGCCTTGCGGTTCCTTGCCTGGGCATTGATCTTTCTGCATGGAGTTTGCATGTTCTCCCTGTGCATACGTGGGTTTTCTCCGGGTTCTCTGGCTTCTTCCCACAGTCCAAAAACATGCTGAGGTAATTGATGATTCTAAAGTGTCTGTAGGTGTGAATGTGAGTGTGATTGTTTGTCTGTATGTGTAGCCCTGTGATAGACTGGTGATCTGTCCAGGGTGTCCCCGGTCTTCACCCTAAGTCAGCTGGGATAGACTCCAGCGACCCTAATAAGGATTAAGCAGTGAATAGATGATGGATGGATGGATGATTTTCAGTGATTTTCAGGTCAGGGGCTTGTGATGGCCACTCTAAAAGCTTCAGCTTGTATTTCTTACAGTAGTTCATGGTGGATTTTGAGGTCTGCTTTGGATCATTGTTGTCTTTTTCTTTCTTTACTGGCTGCATGACATCTGCATCCGGAATTAGCTGATATTTAGTGGAATCCATCCATCCTTCTACCCCTGCAGTGTTTTTTCTGCTAGCTGCCACACAACCCGATAGTATATCATATTTCCACATTCATGGTAAATAATTGCAAGATATTCTTTTCATCGAATGCTGCGTCTTTTTGCTTCTTTTTTTTTGAACATTCATTTGGTGATATTTTGGCCTAAAAGCTCAGCTGAACTTAATCTGTCTACAGCACCTGTTTCTGGAACCACTTTGGCTCATCCAGATGTTGCTTTGTGAACTTCAGATGTTGGCTTTAGTGATGAGGTGGCAGGGAAAGTTTCCTACTGGTAACACTGTGAAACAGTACTGCACAGTGGAACAGTAAATCACCAGCTAAAGGAGCTAAAGCCTCCTGGATTCATATGAAGGTTTTCCTTGCTTTTTTTTTTTTTTTTTTTTTTTTACCCAATTTTGTCTAAATGTGTTCTTTCTCTTCCAGAGCTTGTCTTGACATTCAGTGTTCCCCGCCACTGCCATCTTTATTGGGATTTCAGACAGTAGAAACAGCAAGCTGTATGCACTTTGATATCTTTCTGTAGCCTCAGGTATTAACATCATTTTCAGATCTACAGTCAACTACTGAGAAGAGTCTGTGGTTGTTGAGTGTTGCCTCATGGTTTTCAGAGTCACTTATGAGCTTTAGAATCAGATGAAAATTCCTAATGACCATGTCCAACCTCTGTTGCAAGTCAGTCAAGGCCAAATGAATTCAGGCTCAACAATGTAAGGGAGTCCAAACTTTAGCACATGCCACAGTTCCAGTTTTCTACTTTTTTAGATTATAAAATGAGGGGTCTTAAACACATCTGTAACTTCATGAGACACAATTTAAAATTGAAAACCTTTGTAGTACCCTGTCAAACTTTCCATCCATGACTGCAGCTTCACAGCTCATCTATCGCTATATTCTGCTCATTACAGCTGTACCATAGTTACCAGTATAAATAAGCTATTGAGTGTTTTTGGTCCAGCCTGGATACTCAAGACTTGACAAGTGTTTGTCACAATATGTGCTCTGTGAGATATTTATAGGCCTCGTTCTGGTCTCCATGTTTAATAATGAGTTCAGGCTTGCTGTTATACTCACAGTTTGCTTTCAGTATGGATAACCTCTTTTAAACGTTCTCTTCCTGGACTTCATGACTGTTATTCTGTATTTCTGTATTTTCAGCATATTGTTTTATGAGATAAATCACAATGGATAGGTCTGTTTTTTCACTAAATGCTATTTTTGGATGTAATCATGGACTTGGAAAACACTGATTGACATTTTTACTATTTTCTGAAGTTTTAGAGACCAAACAATTAATTGATTAATTGAAAAAATAATCAACAGATTATTCAACAATGAATATAATCATTAGTTGTACCATTAACCAAGACATTTGCTTAAATTTGCCTGGAACAGCAACCAGAGGTTAAGAGACAACCACATGGTAGTTCCCAAAATGGAGCAAAGAAAGAAAGAGCTAGGCTTCATTAGGCCAACTGGATTGATTGGTCCAAAGTGATCCTTTGACTTTTCATCTACAGTTATTTTGAGTAATACATTGTTTCTTTGACATAATAGCAGGAAAACCATTGACATTTATGGCTTAATTGGACAACTTCATGGTTAGTGCCAATTAGCAGCAACTCATATTATGGATAATATTAATAGTAAATAATAGGTGTAATATAAACTGGATACTTGACAGTTTTACAGATGGGCCTTTCATAATGATGGTAGATAGGGGGGAAAAACACTGCTGTTCCTACAGCCCCACCAAACCAATAGCATGGCTAGCAAAACGAATGGCTGATTGTCATTCTTAGAGTTTCAGACTGGCCAAGTTGGTGAAACAACAGTCTCTAGTCATATGTTCTCAATAAACTATGTAAAGTGTATAACATCATATCTGCATCACCATCATGCATTATATATTCTAATATTTGAGAAAATCACTGCTTTTAATTGTTTGTATTTGATACACATGCCCAAGATAAGACTTGCCATCTTGTCACTTTTTGTGAAATTATGAAAAATATTACATCTTTATATTTCAGATTTAAAGGCAAAACAAAACACCTCTTTATAGATGCAAAATGCATCTTGCAGAAACATCTGTGACTGTTTAATGTGTAAATAACAGAAGGGTTTAAAGCAGATAATACCTTTGATTTGATCATAACCTCACAACATATCATGGGGTTAAAGTACGGATTAAGGAAATACGGATTGAGCTCTTTATGACCATACAGCTAGTGATTTTAATCCAATCTCTGTCCCAGCCCACTGGGATAAACACTGAAGAGAATCAGTTACCATATGGCAGAGTTATTACACATCACCATAGAAAACAAAAGGCAATAAATCAACAAATAGGTTAGTACCAAGTAAACTGGTACTCTTGTCTTTGTGTTTTGTCAACAACATAAACCACAGACTGTCTACCAGTTGTTAATAAGTTAGCAAAATTGTGATAATTGAGGAAAAAGTTTCACACGTGTTCTCACAAAAGCAAAGAATCTCTGCATGTGTGTCTGTGGCTTTTCTCGGCAACCGCTCATCAAACTACTTCAAATTTGGTGGGTGTATTGCTGGGAATTTAACAAAGTGCATTGTAGAGGTTGAAGTCCTTTGTCTAAGCAGTTGACAAACATAAAAATATATGCGTGTCATAGAAGTTGTTCACTACAGTAGGTCTGGATGCTGAGGCAGTCCATAACATCATGACAACAATGGCTTGTGGCCAATATGGTTGCATCAAAGCATGGATTCCAGCTCAGGGCAAGTTGCAGCTTAAAAGACCTCATCCACAACCATCTTTTTTGGTTTGTTGTGTCTGGTACTAAGGTGCTGGCAGTGGATTCTTTCCGTCCTATAGGCTGTGGAGTCAGGCCTCCATGGATTGTTCCAGCAAATCCTGTGGATGCTCAATCAGATTTGGATTTGGTAACACGGGAGTCCAGGCTGAGGCCTTGGGCTCTTTATGTTCCTCGAGCAGTTAGTGAGAAGTTTTTAAAATGTGGCAGGTTGCATAGTTCTACAGGTGGAGGCCACAGCTTATGCCATCGGGGTGTGGTGCTTGGCAGTGTTGTGCACTTTATCTGTTGTTGTTTTTAATGTTGTGACTGCTGAGTGTATTGAGGTGAATTGAATCCATATCATAAATATTTTAAGCTTAAGGTCAAGTACCTGAGTAAAAAGACTAATTCTCTAGTTCAGCTGAAGGGTTGCCAGGATGTACGGTTATTAAATTAATCTTTGTGTCCTTTTGAATTAGATGTCCTGTATTTCTCTGATTATGTATCTGACACGTTGTTCAGTCTGTCATTATTATTACTATAACACAGCTGTGATGTGGAAATTAGATGACTAGGTGATTGAATAAAATACAGGAATATTAATGAGACAAGTTTTGATATTTGTTTTATGATAAAATAACATTTTCAATTAATCCTTAGAATAATTGAAATTCAATCAGTTATGATAACATTAGTCGACTATTTCAAGAAAAAACTGTTTTAGGTGAACCTTTGTTCTAAGCAATGTTGGTTATACATGAGGTGTCAGCTCATTTGACTTTTAATGTAAACATTTTGATCAGCCAACACAGTAAGTGTCGAGTGGGAAGCAGTTTAGATGAGCATTCGGTTGATGGTATTGAGAATACGACAAGCAAGTAACAGAGACCAAGCAATTAGCCTGCACTAAACAGGCATATTTGAAATGGGCACCATACTAGTAAAGATGAAACACCAAAGTGTGTATTAAAATATCAGTAGTGTAGATGTTGATGTGTTAGCCAGTTTAGCCAGTGAGATACCTTGTATTTGCTGGCAGTTACATTAGGTAGCTACCTGCAACTGAAGCAAAATATGTAGTAAGTTTCTAAGAATAATCTATTTGAAAAGGGTGGTGGGGTGTTAAGAGTGCCAGGCTGGAGACTGCTGTAAAGACAGAGGAAGAGGAGTCGTGCACTTTACAGCGAACACAACCCCATAACTGGATGAACAACAAACCCCCCCACCTCACTGCTGGGAGCCAAGGAGACTGACAGAGAGGGGGTTTAGGCAAAATCCAAACAAAAATCATACTTTGTATACAATGTGCGAGGAATAGTGCATGTTTTCCTCTCTGCTATCTTATTCCGCGTGGCTGCAGTCAGTGATAATGATCTGTTTTATTTTGGGGATGCCTGGCTGGAAGCGCATGCAGAGGGGCCAGACAGGCGGTGACAGGTCTTATATTCCTGGTGCAGAGCATGTTCATGTGCAGGTCTGATGTGGATGCTGAGTCTAAGAGACAGATACTGTATCTGGGCGGAGGGCTAAAGCCTGGATCGCCTTTGAACATAAATGGGCCAAGCTAAATTCAAACAGTCACATTGCAGTGGATGTCACTGCAGTTACTATAGTGTCAGTGCCTGCAAAATCATTTCAAATTCAGTGTAGGATACAAATGTGACTTTCTTATCATAACACCATGTCTGAGAAAGATATCACAGAAATTTGCTCTAAGAAGATTGGAAAAGAAATATTTGTCTCTGTTCCCTTTGTATATCACAATAGTCCAATTAATCATTTGAAAAATTCCACAGTTGACATTTCAGTTACATTCTTCCCTCTTATAGCAAAATGCATATTGTTAATTGTAAAATGTTAAAATGGAAGCCACCTTTAAAATATATTTACAATGCATGCTCTTCTCCTTGTAGCAGTTTAGTTTCCACATATTAATCCACAGCCTCCCCCTCCTGAGTGGTTTGAATAGAGATGAACTCATGCAGGGGGCTGTGGATGTCTGACATGGCCGCTGTTTGATGCCCCCTGGTGCATTGGGGGGGTCGCTACTTATATTTGTCAAGGTCAATTAATGAATGCAGGGGTAAAGCTGGCAGGGTCCCCAAAACGCCCCTGGGGCTCATAAATTATCCAGAAAACACATTAAAAGACAGGACTTGATCTCCTCCAATTAAGATAATTTAGATTTTTTTTCCCCCTCACCAAATGCCTACATAGCATCCAGTCAGGTGTGGCCTACATCCCTCCCTCTCCCTGCCTCTCTCCCTCCCTCCTTCCCTCCCTCCCTGAGCATCAGTCCTCCAGCCTGCTACACCACAGCAGTGCCAGCAAACCATAGAAGGATGTCCTGCATGGGCTAATTTTCTCTTGCTTATGTTAATAGTTCTCCATCTCTTGAGTTGGGCACCTTGATCCGTCGTCTCTGTGATAAAAAAACAAAAGAAAGCAGGGGTTTTTAACGCTCCTTCTGAGGCTTAGCTGTGCGCCCCCTCATCCCCCCACCCCTGCACCTTTAAGGCAATGGAGAGAGAGAACAGCGGCTGCGGAGAAGGAGGCTAGGGTTTTACTCCACAGTGCTCTGAGGCAGGGCAGGTTATAAGCGCAGGGACCAGTGTGCGCAGTTTGTGTGTGCGGCTGCGGGGGGAAGATGCGTGTGCTTGTTGCTCGCCGGACGGAGAGAGGCGGCGAAGAGAGAATGAGTTTCCAGCGCAGCTAACAATCAACTCCATGCGCTTTTTAATCCTCGACCAAAAATTCCAACTTTTACGCATTTTTCTCCACATACCTGAGATGACACGCTCGGCTCTTTTCCGTGCATAGACTTCAAATTTATTTATTATTTATCGATTATTTTTTTCTTTATCCTGATTTTGGAGGCTTTTTGTTGTTTTTCTTTCTTTTGTTTTGTTGTTTCATTTGTTTAACCGTGGAGTTGGGTGTGCGCATAGGCAGTTTGTCCTATGCGTCTCCAGCCTCTGACTCAGCAGCAGCAGCAGCAGCAGCAGCAGCGGCACAGCTCACCTGGACCGGAGCGCACCGAGCCGAGCTCCCTCATGATCCACGCAGAGCAGCGCTCCGATACGGGGGGACGGCTGCGCTGAGGCCCGGCGCGGTGCGGTGCGGTCAGTCCAAAAAAAAAAGAGAGGGGGGAGACGCACAGTTGTGGATCATATACTATCTCCCGCTGTACCAGGAGACAATCAGCAGCAGGAAGAAGCTCAAACCTCCTCCTCTTCATCTTCTTCCCAACGTGAAGGATTGAGAGAGAGAGAGAGACAGATAGGGTGAGAGAGAGAGAGAGAGAGGGAGAAAGAGAGGGAGAGAGAGAGAGATTTGCAAGCTCCCTTTTCTTTCATTGCAAATTGACTTGTTGAAGAAATAAAAGGAAGAAATAAGAAGAAAGAGTACGGGGAGAGAAGAAGAAAAAGCATAAGCTTGGATATTGAACGGAGCGGGGCATGTGGATATTGGCTCTTATCTTTTCCCAGTGCATCTTGAATGGTAAGTGATGCATTTGCGCACGTCGAACTTCAAGTTTATGTTAATTATCCCACAGGACCGAGCGTAGAAAAATTAAAATGAATAGTCTTGAAGCGCTTCTGCATTCAAGATATTGATTATTTATATATTTATTTATTTATTGTCCTGGGAAATTGAATGGAAGAACAGGCTGTTGCTATGTCCTGTGACAGGCAGTGAGGCTTTTTTTTGTAGGGGGCTGATAGTTACAATCACTCTAACCTTCATAAAGCTTTAGTATAAAAACGTTTAGCTCCTCATGCATGTACAACATTTAAGAATAACCCCTTTTGAATCAAATAACAGAAAGGATTGGTAAAGAGAGAGAGATAGAGAGGAGAAATGTGGGTTGAATGATAGGTGCAGCCTGTATTGCATGAAGACCGTAGCATTTTTAAACAGATCTTTATTTTAGTTTTTCTAAAATTAATTTTCAGAAGATTCTAGGCCTAAAATTAAATCCTACAACTATTTAGTTTTGCTCTCAGAAGGTATCAGAAAAGGTTGTTTATTCTCTGTCAGCTAGCTGCACTGGGCCTCAATCTGAGTGCAATTTGCTACATCGTTTTTTAGATGTCTAATATACATATTAACACTTTTTAAATACCTTTACACATGTATTGATTATGAAAAAAATGTTTTTGTTAAATAATTTAGTTGTATCATATCTGCATGTTTACCTGGTGTAATCTGCATTTGTTTGTTTCAGTCTAAAACCTGCATTTGAATTGCATTCAGACAGAACAATTATTTGCTTAATGAAACTGAAATAATTTCTTCATAGACATTAACATTAATTTTCAATTCAGAAATGCATTCGTAAACCAGAAAATGCCTTAATGAAAATATAATATATTGACTTGCATGCTGTAGGTAAATATTTTCATTATTTCAACTATTAAATAAAATAGCTTGCATGTTTGTTTGCATGTTTGTGTGCTTTCTGTTAAATATATCGAGTGTTTTCTAGAAAAAAAGAATTAAATAGGTTGGCTGTGCTTTTTTTTCCGGCATTGCACCCGCCATATTAGAAGCACAGACATGGAGTCATTTTGGATTGGGAAAAAAAGAGACAAGCCCTTATCACCCTTGCCCAAGTGCACAGCTTCTAAAAAGCATCCAGATCCTGTTTTGTGCACAGTGAATTCCTCAGAAGATTGGTTTGATAAGGGGCTGTTGTGTCTTTTGGACTGAGGGTGACTGATTTCTTTTTTTTATTATTTTACAGCGAATACAAGAAGTGAGGAAGGGGGGTGCAGTGAGGAGGATAAGGGGCTGTGGGGTAGGGGGTGGGATGTACGCATGTTGGGGGGCAGAAATCAGCTCGGAAGAAAATTGGAGTATTTTGAAGATCTTTTGAAAGGTAGACGGAAGAAAAGGGGTTAAAAAAATCTAAAGTGGACACAATGTGAACTGAGAGTAGAGGACGATGCGTCAAGCAAAGATGACAGGAAAACCATTTTGTGGCCAAGCTGAAAGGTTCAGTGAAGGCAGGGGTTATTTATAGGAGAGAATGGAGTAAAGTCAAATACTCCTTTCTGGAACGGAGGCAAGACAATTTCCAAAAACAGACAGGACACTGTTGTTCATTTCAAATCTCACTCATTGCTGTGCTAAACCTCTGTTTGCTGAGCACGATCCATTGCTTTGCTTGTGAATGGCTTTTTTCAGTCTCTTTGGTCCAGCCAACAGCGTTGCAAAATGGCTGCTGCTAGAGACATCTACATAGAAACTTTCAATGGCAGCAACAGCACTTGTAATTGTGGTGAATGCTACGTTTGTGGCTGCGGCTGATGTTGTGCCATTTGTATCAACAGACGCTGTTCATTTGACACTGACCTTTTCTATTGATTCAAAGATTTATATGTTGTTTTCTGGCAGAAATTAGAATTACCCATAGTGCATTATAACAATTCTCTCTTTGTATTTCTTTCTGTCTGTAGCATGCTAAATTGACAGCAGGCAGAGTAAAAGGGCTCTGATTGCTGATATTAGACCATATTGTTTTTGCTGCACATTTGTTTTCAATAAACAAACGTACATAGATTCAACTTAATGAGCAGCTTCCATCTGAATGCTACGTTTTGCACCTTGTCTGGACAGGGAGATATAGCTCCCTGAAATAAAGGCTTTTAGAGCTCTGGTCCAGTACAGGCTGCTGAGGTTGTCTCTATGGAGACCTAGGTAATGACGGTTACTGCAGTGTGGGCTTTTGGCTTGAGAAACACTGCACTCTGTTCAGGTGACCTGTGCAACGCTCCCTGATAGATTTCAGCCAGTCGCTCTCTTGATAGTTATGTGAGTACGATTTCATTTCAACACTTGATCACATTTAGATGATTATTTGCTTGAATGTTTAAATCGGTTCTGTTTCCTTATCATTTTTATGACTATTCATGTAGATGTTGATAGTTGCATTGCCTGTTATTAAAATATATATTTAAAGATTGCAACTTTGGTCCATGTATCTGCACTGTAGCTCTGATATGCAGTGGTCATTTACGAATAGTACCTGGTGTACAAATTCAATTTGGCTCTGAATTGCCAGTTACCAATGTGTGGACACATTTGCAAGCTCATCTACAGTAGATACAAACAATTCACCGCTGTAGAGAGTAAAATCTGCTGTGCAGTTCACTTCAGTGGTGCTTGAGCTTTTAAAGTGCTCTTGCAAAAGTGTCTATTAAAATCCAAATGGAATAGGAACAACATATTCCAGTTATGAAGAGATAAAATTGGGGAAATGCCATAATGTTGATTTTGCTTAGCTATGCTGAAGGGAGGGGGGATCTGACACATGCTCAATTGGACACTAATAAGCTGTGTAAATATACAACGAAGCTCCTCAATTGGCTTTTAGCATCACTCTGTGCATGGTTATTTTTAGCTTTCAGCTTTGGACGGCAAGGAGCTGCTGGAGAAAAGTTACCTCTGCTTATTAATGCCGAAGCATTTTCAGACTTAGTCATTTTATCAAACATTATTAATGTAGAAGCAGAATTTAGTTTCCCTCTGCATTTTGTCTAGTTCACATCATCGTAGCTGCAGACGAAACACAGTAAATGGTGTACTAATTTCTTATTACTGTACAACTATTTTGGAGGATACATCAGGCATCTAAGTACCTGTCATCAGCAGATTGTAACCCAGGCATAATATTAATCCTGCTAAGACAGAGATTACAGTCAATCAAGCCCAGAGAAGAGAGTTTGAAGTGTAATGAAAATAACTTGACATAAATGGATGTAAGTCAGCGGCATGTATCCATATTCTTATACCAGTTAGAGCTATTGATCACTATCAATGGTCATTTTCAAGTGTAAAGTGGGTCCAGTTCTCACCTCCTTTATTTAACTGGACTTGTTAAAATAACAGGTAGGCAGGCTTAGGTAGTGGGTGGTTCAGATATCAGTGCATTAGTAACCTGAAGGATTCTGCTTCAAGGCCACATCCTGGACTCTCCTCCTTTGAGTTTACAGCTTTACATGATTCCTGACATAAATAAGTATAATAAATTAACTAAAGTTAAACTAACATTCACCCATTTCTTCTAATCCATACATGAGTTAGAGCAGGATATGCATTTGTGTGATTTTTCATGAAGTGCAGTGAAACCATGTTTGTGCTTTTACCTGCTTTGCATGCTACCAAATACTCTGAAGCAGGCCACTTTAAAGAATCAAAAGTTAGAAATGATACCCTCCCCTGCCTATAGCCACCATTGGCCTTGTTTTCATATCACCAGGGTCACATGGCTCCTAAAACTTTCCGTCATGTACTCCAAATTTTCCTTTTTTAATCACTCTAATGTGTCTGTAAAATGTTCACTGACAAAATATTTCTCCAAAGTATTTACTCTAACAGTTCACCAGTAAAATCAGCTAAACATCTTTTATGGTTATGTTTACCATTTGCTCAATGTTAGGAAAAGATTTTGGTCCGTCAAAAAGACATCAATTAACGTAATCCAGGGAGTACTTATTTTTCCTCAAAATTTATTTGACCAAACAAAATTAGCAGTGTACAGTATAATAACATGATTCCAGCGAGACAGGCCTGGTGTTCACCAAGATAGAGCACAAACTACTAGTAGGATCTATGTAGATATTTCTTGAGGTTAAAAGGAAATGTGTTTCCACTGTTTGCCAGAGTTAAAACATAGGTTGAAAATTTTGATGTTGCATACCAAGTTAGGTCTTCTTTTAGTGTTTTAACTGATAACCGCCATTCAAAACAGCGTTGCATAGAGGTCACATTCAGGCCAGCAGAAAACTAGGTCTGTGCAGACTTGTGTCTTTTGGTATACATCTGTCACTTCACGTTGAGTCAGGGGGGTTTGACAGAGTCACAGCAACACGCATTAGCAAATAACAACTGAAGTCAGCTCCTTGGTTGCACATTAATGTTAGCACACCAGTCACCACAATGTAGGCTTTTGGGAACATGGGTTTAACATGCTGTGTGATTCCTCTTTTTTCAGTAAATACTAGTCATGTCTTATTGTCTTGTTAGCCTCCATTTCAAGCTTAAAAAGAAACAGTAAAGTCAATAAATAGTATTTATTTTCAAACCTGAAATCGATCTATTATGTGCGTGGTGTTCGCAATTGCTTAGAACTAGATTTTTGCATTTCTTGCATATTTGCATTATTTTACAAAGCATTATGAAAACCTACTCATTCCATAACATGTACCTCAGTATGTTGAATTTAGATTAGAGCTCAGATTCTTCATTGATTTAACATTTTTGTGCTCTTAAAGTTGCTGAAGTCAGATCCACTAAAATATTTTTTTTATTGTTGTTGGTTTGTTTTAATTATACATAAGGCATAACGTATAAGTGGCTTGCTGTTTTCATGGACTCACTAATGATATGTCAGTGCCATTGGGTCAAGATTTTTTTGTCACTCTACCACGTGTGCTTGCGCTTTGGCTTGGCTGTGAGTAGACTCAAGCATATGTTAATGGATGCACATTGAACTGTTAAAGGTTTCATTTAACCCAGACCAGAATGCTTAAGGAGATGATAGTGTGTAGTGAGGCAGAAAAAGAGGAGGAAGAGAGGGGGAAGAGGGACACAGAGAGTCAGCTTGTGTTATGTGGTATCTAAAGCTCAAAGAATCATATCAAATCAGCTTGGTTTTCCATGCAGAAACAAAGCTATTCTAGACAATTTCCAGTATATCAGGCGGTTACATTAATAAACACCGATGAAGACGGTACAGTCTTTATTATTACTGGTCCACTTATAGTTTTGTAAATAATGAGTGCCACAACCTTGTGTACTGGTGTAAGTCGTAAGTGTTGATACACCTCTTTGTGTAAAGTCTTGTAGTTAAATAAAGTTGAAACAAAGATTCCTGCTGCTTTTTAAGGTAGTAGGTAATTCGGCTGATATGAGAATAGTATGAAGATTTATTAAACGTCAGCAAAATATTACATTTAATTTAAAAAGGCCAATTCAAAGAGGCTAGAAAAACACTGCAATTATTATATAGCCAAAAACTCCAACAGCTATTAAGAGACTTTAAAGGTTGTGAATGTTTTAAATATTACTCAAAAATTGTCATGGATGCTCATCAAAATTTGGCATTCATGTCCAGCACATCCACCACTTCACTTTGATATTTTTGTTGACCACTCATCATTCACTGAACTTGCATCCAAAAACAGGAAGCACATTTTGGCAGGATATTGGCTTTATTTTTTATTTATTTTTTTTTAACCTTTCATTATAACATTACAACACAGTAATTATCTGATGCATCACTACAGTCTATTGTGATGAGAAAAAATATTACTAGAAGTCTTTGACAAAGTATTCTGTTTTTTTTTTTTTTTCAAAATTGCATCGCACAAATGTGTCATAAGGCAGCATTTCATTTTGATGAGTAAACTATGTAGCAACAATGGACCAGAGTTACCTGTAAGTGTTAACCAGACAGGTGACTTAATAAGATGTTGTGTTGTTAGCGTCTGTAGGCTTTCCTTATAAAATAGGGCAGTAGGTTAATGCTGTGACCAGGGAAGTACTACAAGGCATAAGCTCCTTCTCTAAATTAAGGTCCTGCTCTTTTCTCATTGTTTACTTTTGAATTTAACCTGGAAGATTTTATACAACAGGCAGTTGGAGATATCTTTGACTGGCAGAATTTAAAAGATACATGGTTAATTCAGTATTAGTAAGTAGTATATAGTATATATCACATTATGTGTGTGTATAGATAGATGGATAGATGGATGGATAGATGGATGGATGGATAGAGCTTAGTTGTGTTCACAGAAGTTAAACAGGGATCTGTTTAGCTGCTGTTGCTAGTTATGGAGATATTAAAAGCCAAAGTGAACATGTAGGAAGATCAGGCATCTCACTTGTTATCAAAAGCCACATCTAAATAAATCTGTGGCCAACAGCTTGTCCTCATACATGACCAATTCTATAAAAAGCCACGTGTGTGAGGGTCAGGGAGGTAAAGGCAGGAACACATTGCCTGAGTTCAGTACTGACAAATAAATATTTACCTGTATATTTAATTTTAACCTCCTTACTCCCTATCATTCTTGTTGTCTTGGGGAGGTATTCTGGATTTAAATATATTGCCAAACAGAACTGATTTGCCACTGGGGTTGTGCAACTGTTTCCAAACAAACCCTACAGAGGTCTGCCTGCTGGGGTTTTACTTCATGGATAGGTCTGTGCACAGAAAAGGTCTAATATGTTAACAGAATTTATGTGTATCCTCAAAAAAAAGAGAAGGACGTGAGTAAAAGAACATTTGTAACAGATACTCACATTGTATAGCATGGTGGTAGAGAAATGTTTATGAAGTGAGATGAACACAAACATCTGAAGCCCACAAATATTTCAATTTTACTCTCATAATTTTCTGTTTGTCTTGCATTCATGTTGTATATGCACAAACCCTGCGAGGTTGCACTGCAATGATTGCTACGTAGAAAAAACACCAAAAGGGCTTCAAAGAGGCTGAACTGACATAATATACAATACACAATACAACATTTATGAACTCATATTTCTTCATCCACTGCAATGCTTCAACAATTTAACAAGGTCAGTAATAACAAATACTGTTATAGAAATGTACCTATTGCTGCTCTGTGCTCCCTGTTCATCACAACACATTGTCCCATTGTCTTTGTTCATCTATAGACTTCAGTAGAATGTGATTTTATAGATGTGGATATTCAGCCAGTCTTGCCTTGAATATGTGACTGTGTTGATTTCTGTGAAAGCAGTCAACACATCTGGTAAACTGATAAATCTGGAAATTATAATATTAATTTTTATTGTCATTATCAGCCAAACTTAAATTCTGTGGTAATTCTATGAATTGTGAAGGCACAATATCATTAATGAAAGAACAGTTCATTTTGAAGAAAACAAGATCTTGCAAAATTCTAAAAGCTAAATATAATAATGTAGCATTTTTATTGTTTCATAATGAAAATAATTGTTGCTGATTTTGTTGCATTATAGAAAAAAAATTGTGAATACTAAGGCATAGAACACTATCAGTGAGAAAATATTAAATCAGGACCTCACTGGCAGTTTCCTCCCCCGTGGCTGACTATTGGACGTGTTCATTAGGCATAACCAAACCATACTGATTAGCATTCAAAATCCAGCTCTGTTCCTGTAGCCTGAAATGTGTAACATTTTCAAACATTCTGGCAAATGTTTCATTAAAGTGTTGCTAGCCCCCAGCTCCATTCCGCTCCAGTCTCCACTCTATCAGGCCTTCCCCAGAAGTGATTATGCTAATTGCTGTTTGATCAGATGATTAAATTATAATTTGATTAATCCCGGGCACTAAACGCTCTGAATACGTTGATGTGTATTTTGCTGCCTGCCAGTGTTTGCAGGGCCCCTTGTCACCAGGCTGCCATTCTGAGACACACAACCCAGGTATAGGACAGGGCGAGATATACACAGAGCTGCACCGGGAGGTAGTTACGAACATGAATAAAACACTGGTTTTTATGTACAGTGGGTTAGTAATCATGGAAAACATGATGGTTAATAAAGGCTCACTCTCATCTGTGTGCAGATTGAGTGCAGCTCTAATGCAGATAGCTGCCATTTCCTCAACCATTGCCTGTCTCTGTTACTCTCAGTTGACAGTGTATCCATCAGGGTGATTTATAGTGGTATGGCTGCAGACAGCTTTGTGCAGGACTAAATGATTAGGTTCTATATTGTATTTCTACATCATAAGGTGCATTCTTCATTTGAATATCATGACTTCTTAAGCTTCTTGACTGAATATAAGTTGGGGAGTTGAAGTATTGTGAGATCCACAAAAAGAAAAGGATATTTCAAAATAGTGTTGCAGAGATCCACACTGGTCCAGCAGATTGGCTCTCTATGTGTTTGCATTGTAGCACTAAGGAAGGACTGCTTCCTGCAGTGGGGTTACCGAAGATAAAATACTACTGCCTCTGAGGGAAATGGAGGGCTGTTGAGGGGAGGGGAGGAAGGGATGAGGGAGAGAGTGTTGGAGGGGTGAGGGTGTGTGTGTGTGTGTGTGTGTGTGTGTGTGTGTGTGTGTGTGTGTGTGTGTGTGTGTGTGGGGTGTGGGGGGGGGGCACAAGAGGATGGCTGTGAGCGGAAAGGCAACGATGTCTAGTCATCTGACCCACAATCCCATTTAACCTCAGGACTTTGATTTGCCCTCCACTGTCAACTGCAAGCCTATTTTTCCTCTTTATGATGCAAAAACAACATGACAATGAAGCAGAATTTTTTCATTTTATAGTTTCTTACATTCAGAAAAATCTATAATCTTGAACTGTGATAATTAATTCAGGAATTATTATGTTTTACCCTTTTTGATTCTGTTATATGAGGTTCTTTTTTATTATTATTTGAAAATACTTGTTAATGCAACACATTAAATACCATCATTCTACGTTAATCATTATAAGTGTAAATAAATGCATTTAGTGTCTGTAGCTATTAAGGGGGTCTCTTTTCCAAAAAACATGTCATCTGAAATTTGTATCTCCTTGCAAATGCACAGGTACTGCCCGCTAGAGCCTTGACTTGGGTGCTCAACACATTTTGTTGATGTTTCTTGAGTTGCTGGAAGGATTCAGTGGTCAGCCATCTTCTTTGCACTAATAGCATCTCACTGTGTCACCAGTGTGGATTGCTAGTTCATAACCTCAAACGAGGTCCAAAGAATCTGGTGGAGTTGCGTGTATTAGAAAAGCAGAGAGCATTGCTGTCCCTTTCCTTTGATACAAAGAATGAAATCCTAAAATATCTACCAGTGTAAATCAACACATAACCTGTGTATTAAATGGGCATGTGTTTTATATAAAAACAAGTCAGACCGAACAGGGGCAGACAGGGTTAATATAGTAGTGCTGTCTGAACTTAACTAAACAGTTCCCTCTCAGGTTTTTGGCCTGTGCTTTGCTCTCCAGCTCTCATTTATATCAGGATGTCTATTTAATTTCATTTGCCTCTCAGTCATATGTAATCATAAACATGATTTAAGGATAAATAGATCAGTCATTAATTGCATCACAGTTCCCCCCACTTGCTTTTTTCTTTCTTAAAAAAGAAATAAAAAATCTATTGTAGTTATTATGTTCAGATGCATGTGATTTGTATTCTCAATGTAGACTATAGGTTTCTTTGCTGTGCCATGGTGTAAGTGCTGTAGCTGATCTTCAAGCCGTCAGCCTTCCTCCTCAAGCTAATCTTCCTGTTCATCCTTCCCTGCTGAGTTTAATGTCCTCCTTCTCAGCTCACCTGAGATCCTCTCCCTCTCTCTCTGTCTCTCTGTCTCTACCCGCTCAGTCAGAATTGTACTTGACAGTATAGCAAGCAGAAGTGGGAGGAATTTCACTGAAACAGAAATAATGCCACTCTTCCACTCTCTAAATGTGTATATTATGCTACACTATATTAGATACAAATTTAAGTCAAGTAGCGTAGAACTGTTCAGAGATGAAAGTCGAGAGCATCTCTAACCAAAAATCCTCTCTCTGAAAATACACTGCAGCACCTTGTTAAATGAAGACAAAAACTGTACATCCCAGATTTTCATCACCATCTCTGAAACCTATGCTTCACTCATGTTTACATTGTTGAGATGAACAACTAATCTATCAGTCACTGTGATATGACTGATGCCCTTGTCTTTTCATTTTTGATCCCTCAATCCTTTTAATTTCACACTTCTCAGCCAAAACATGAAAACCGCTGACAGGTATCGTATATTACACAGCCATTACAATGCAATGTTCTGCTGGGAAACCTTGGTTCCTGGCATACATGTGGATTTACCACACATCTACACATTGTTCGAAATGAAGCATCACGCACACCAGCAGGACAATGTCCCCGCTCTGCAAAAGCTGCTCTGTGACAGCTTAGGAAACATGACAAAGTGCACAAAATTTTGACCTGGATGCTAAACTTACCAAATCTCAGTCTGATTTGGCATCTGTGGGGCATGCCGGCACAAGCCCGACCAACAAAGGCCCCAACCCACCTTCCCACAACACCCATAGGATCAACTGCCAACATCCTAGTGTCAGACCCCATAGATCCTCTGATGGTTCAGAGCTATTTTGTCCCAAAGAGATCCTACACAATATTAGGCTGGTGTTTTTAATGTTGTGGCTGATGTGTGTATTAAAGGAGAAGGGAAAGGAGCAGGAAATGTTTAAAGGATTAGTCAATGCTTTAAGGAAATGCATGAATTCGATTTCTTACCGTAGGGCTGAGAATGCCTGACTTCAGCAAAAGTAAATAAAGTCAACCTCTTAAGCTTGCTGATTAACCCTGCATTATGGTAGTTATAATGTAGAATATCTGGTTCCCTGGGAAGCTCAGAGTGACGTCAAGACTCAAGTTCAATAAAACAAACTAGCTGCTAGCTTGATATTTACCTTACAGTCAGAATAGTGGTGCAGATTTCCAGTCCTGTTGAGAAAGCAAAAAAGTGAATATCGTAAAATGTCAGACTGCTCTTTTAAGATGCAGACTTAAAACACAAAGACTCTATCGCCATGCCAGCGGCTCAGTGAGGCTGTAGGCCCTGAAGGGGTGCGCCTAAATTCTAACATCGGGTCAACTCAACCATGATATTGGCTTCTCACAATTACACAGTATTCTAAGCTGTTTTATTGAGTCATATTGAATCAGATAAGCTGCGATATCAAAATACATGCTCTGTTTATAGAAAACTTGGCTGCATGTCAAGTCAAGCTTCCTTAAATAATAGCCAAACACAAAGGAGCCAAGTTGTTTTGACTGCACTTTTGAGGAACTGTCATGTAGCTGCAGTCCAGCGTACAAGAGTAATACCGAGGGCAGATGGGCAAAACCAAAATCACGTCTGCAGCACAAAGTGAAGAATTAGCCACTCAAACTGAATCATCTTCTGTTGTTTGAAAGTTTGAAACACTTTAAGATGTTACACAAGAACACATCATGAGCAGAGAGTACATGAGACTTGTCTGTGCCGCAAAGCAACACAATTAACTTGTTCAACAGCCTGAAAAAAAACACCACAAACTGCAGCTCAGTAAATGTATGAGGGCCAAGAGAAATGATGCTGCCAACGTCATCTCACTGAAACCCTGTCCTTGTCCAACTAAGTTATCCATAACTGTGATGCTACAAGATGCGTTATTGTGCTATGCAATGTCAGAGTGAAATCGAAGATAATTTATTATGGGCTAACAAGTTTTGGCACATGTAATTTATATTTTCCTTCTCTGAGATGTACTATAATAAGAATGAATAGTGAAAAAATAAAAAGTCTTGTTTGTGTGCAAAGATTTGTACATGGAGGTTTGGGTAACTTTTTTTGTTTTTTTTACATACCTTTGTACCTTCCTTACATTTTACTGGGATATACAGGATATGGTGGTATTTGTGTTATGAGAGGGAAAAATGTAAACGCTGAGCTGCTAGTGATAGAAGTCAATGTAGCATGTAGGCTATAATAATGAATACCCTTCTATAGATTTTTGATGGAGTCCCCAAAGACACTTTGGTAGATACTGGCATGTCAATGGACTGAACAGAGATAATATGCAGATGGTCGTGGCAGACTGGTAGTTGAATAAAACCGAGTGGTTATTAAACCGCTCTTGTAGTTGGAAGAAGGTCATCTCAAGATAAAGTCTTTATGCAGCCATCAATCCATAACCAGGTGAGTGAGCTTTAGGGAAAATAGCATGAGTTCAGGCTTTTTGAGTCAAAAAGTGACAAAGCAGTGATATACATTATAAACAAGAAAAGCACTCGGAGAGCGCAGTACTCCGAGGCTGATCAGTCGTTGCATCTTTGCCAACGGCTGAAATCTTCAAAAAATTCATAGAAGAAATCACAGCACTATAGAATGTGGCCATTTAATATACATGTACCCACAAACAAAATGAACTTGCGCTGAACACAGGCGTGTTATACATGTGTACGTTATGTATGTATACCGAATCACGTGGCCTAAATATGTAGCGGGTGACGCGAATTGATGGGACTCGGAAACACCCCCACAGTTTAATCAGTTGTTCCTTGTATCATTTCCAACGGATAAGTCCTGAAAAGTGGTGGTTGATTTGTAGATGAATTGCAGTCATGTGATTGTCAGCAGACAGTTGACGTAGTGTTCACTTGTTGTCATAGTTACAGTGATGCCATGCTGCTATCTTGCAGTGACACAGAAATCTTTAACAAATCCATGGATCCAGACTATAAGCTGCATCACTGCCAAAATCGAACCAGTTGGTCCTTGTGTCATTTCTGACCTTCCCTGAAAATTTCATCCAAATCCGTTTGTCCGTTTTTGAGTAATGTTGTGCAGAGACGGCCAGACAAACAGGCAGACAAGCGTACGCCAAACGTGACATAACTCTGCCGTTCCCTGGCAGAGTAATAATTTACTGTAAGATTGTGTATCTTCCACCTTCTCTTCCCTTTTTTCACTCACTCTCTTTCTTAAACATAAACAAAAATACAAATACAAACAGAGTGTAGGTTGCAGGCCCCCTTGCTGTTGATAATTTTCATTTTCAAACTATCACTTCCATATACAGTTTTTACCATATGTTTGTGAGTGGAGCAGGTAATCTGAATGAGGACATTAACCTGCACCGATCACACTGCGCTCACCATCGCAGGTATACATAATTCGAGATCATGCAAATTCTTCTTGGCAGCCAGCAGGAGCCAAGTCTTCTGGTTGGAAAAAGAAGTCCAGTTGTATAAAAATTAATTCAAAAAACAACCTTAGTTTCTCACTCTTGAACCTTGTCCACACTTGATGTGTCTGCTTAGTAAAAACTTTCCTAATGAGTTTATGGTTTCAATTCAATACAGCATGGTGTTCAGTTTGTAAATTGGGGTCGAGTTTACAGTAAAAACACTTCAGTCTGGACCAACAAATTGGATCAAACAACAAGTTAGTTGGTGCCATTCAGAGACTTCTAGGATGTCTCTAAGCCTGTGTACAGATGTCACTGTAGTTATTAAGAACATTTGGACTCCATGGATTTAATATGCCTAACCTCTCTGGAGGTTAGGACCCCTAAACCAGAGACATTTGGAAATGCTCCTCGCCCTGTTTCGGTTTTGAAAAGTCTGGGCTTGTGTTGTGCACTGAACAGGCAGAAACTGAGGCTTTTGGAAATGAGGATACGGGTACCTGTGTTCACTCTTTGATTGGTCCTGATTGTTGTAAGTTGTTGTTTCCTGATTCATGATTTTGCTGTATTCAAAAAGTCTTAAAACTATTGACCAAAAAGTTATTGGCAAAATGTCCACTGATGTAACAAATCATGTGAGAATCAGGATCATTTTCTCATAGATTTCTAAACAGTGGCCTCTGACTTGTTTTCTCTGTTTTGAACTGTTGTGCAGTTCTGGGAATCTTACTTTTCACCATTGCCTTCTCTAACAATGCAACCAACCCCATACTTCCTGTTTACATGGGCATATCCACAGTATGTGAACAATGATGTAATGTGTGTTTTCAGGTGTGTTAGTATGCACAGAGATTATTTCTGAAACTGAGCTAAAAAGCTTCTCTGAATGGATGTTGTTTTTGTTTAAAAACTCTGTAGTAAAATGGGAAATCATTGTGAATGTAACCTGAGTTAACTCTGTAATGCAGTATGTGAGCTATCTTCTGGCTCTGGCTCTGGCTCTCTGGGAAGTGGTCATCGTCTACATCAGGCCCTGATTCACACTTTGATATTGATGTGGATTAAAATTAGAAATTGCTACATTGGGTGAGTGCTGTCATTTCAATGCTGTGTCACTTATGAAGGGTAATGGAGCATTATGAACGTCTCATATGGCTTTTTTCCCCCTCCTAATATGCTTTTGCATATTAGTGTCAGTGCAGCAGCAGCTAGAGTTTGTTTACTCACTCATAGGAGTTTCTCCTCTCATTATTCCACGGCCATTGCATTTATTTTATTTCCTCTCTCCTCTACTGTCTCAGTCAATTTGCAGCATTTGTCCATTTGTGCCTTGGTGATGTAACTGATTAAGGTCTTCAAAGTACCCAGTATGTGGGAACTCCCTCCTCTTCTGTTGGTGCTCATGTAAATGAGCGTTCATATGCATCAACTAACCCACTCCACAGTGACTCTTTTCTCACCCTCCAGAGAGTTGACATCAGAGGAGGGTATCATTGGTTTTACATAGTGGCTGCATGGCACTGAGCGCACCGCTCAACATTATTCATGAGGGCAAATTGGGCGCTGGTGATTTGGGAGAGTGAGGGGATTCTGTTCTTGGATATGTGCATCTCGGCTCAGCACAGCACTTCTCTTTACCGCTTATTGTGTAAGCCCCTAGGGCAACAGAGGAGGGGGTGGAGGTTGTGGGGGTAGAGGGGGGTTGGATGCTTACTCACTGTCATCATAAGGCCGTCCTGTCCTCCACCCCATCTCCACCCCTCCCTATCCAGCCCCCTTTTCCACTCCCCCAGCCCCCACACTCCCCTCCCTAGGCGGTCTCTGCAGAGCTGTGCCTTAATTACCTGCATCGCCTGCCATGAGCTGTCAGTGTGGCTCAGTGCTTGTTTGCCCCAGTGGAGTTGCCCTAATGTCTTGATGCCCTGGTGCCCGTTGGAGTGCCACAGAGATCTCTGACCTGGTGAGGGCCACACTGTGGCTGAAAGCCAATCAGACTCCAGTGTTTAAATGCATTAGTAGCCTTGAGCAAAAAAGACATGTTGTGGCTAATAGCTAATTCAGTGTGACAAAATCATAGAAGAAAGGGTTGTTCCAGAAAGTCAAGCAGTCAACCGGGATAATATGAAATATAATAAAGCATCAATGAGTTTTTCAACAAGAAAACAAGAAGCCTCCAAACACATTCAGGTATAGTTGATTAATGGTGTTTGGTTGAGACAAACACAGGCTGAACAAAAAGCCCCTGACACATCAGTGGGCTAATGCACGGGCTAATGCATAGGCCTATTTATGTTGTGTGTTAGTGGGACCTGTATTGATCAGACATTTACTTAAATAAATTGCCTGGGTGGTTTAGAAGGAACCACTGATTGGCATTGTCAGAGAGGAGGATCACAATCCTTATAGAACACACACTACAGGGAATATAAATGGTTTGTTTATTTTTTGGAGAAATTATAATACTTATGATCTTTGCAGAAAATGCTGATTTGTTTTTCTAGTATCTTGATGTGTGAAACATCTCCATATGAAAGTGCCTCCCACTGCATATACTCCATAATGGTGGCAGGCTAACTGAGCAACAGTTCTACATGTATTAACTCCATGCTGCCTCGCTTGTCAGCCAAACCATGTCAGTCTCTGTGTTTATGGGCTTTCAGACATTAACGCCTCCCACCCCACACACACACACGTCCTTTTGACAAGCCGGTGTGCACTGTCCTTGACCGAAGCATGTCTGGTGCCCTTGAGCTCCAAACGTAGTAACAGAGGCTCCACAAAGGGAAGATTGCATGAGGAGTCACCTGCAATCTACGATTAGAGGCTTCAGCAGGGCCTGCCACCAATAGGTGCTGACATCTGGGACTGTGCCAAGCATTATTTCACACAGCAAGAAGAAGACACCGACTTCACTAACCCAACAGGACCCCTCTCCCCCCTGCCTCTCCTCTGGGAATTGCTAAGAGAGAAAACACACAAAAAAGAGAGTCCATCTATTATACATGTGTGGGATTCATAATTGAACAATATCACTTTTTCCTCTTTGTGGTTTTGGCTCAGGGAAAACTGATGTCGATTAAGACAGGCTCTGGCAAAGGCTGGCATGTGGTGGCTGTTAGAGGGAGCATGTGTGTGTGTGGGCATGATGGGCATGGGGGTGGGTTGGTGTTCCTTCAGCATAATGTTGTAATGGTATGTGTGTGTGTGTGCCAAAGCCATACCAAGGGAACTGAGTCAGAATGCATTTAAAGATTTGTACAGTTTGTGCAAAGGAAGAAATACATATAAAAATAAGCCAGCAACAACTTGTATTATTTGAAAAACACGTGTTATGTGGCAAGAGGACATAGTATGGAACTAGAAATGAGAGGATGTCAACAGTCCAATCATAGTTTTCAGGTCTATTCAATAAGCAGTTGCAACATCTAAAGCAGATTATTCATTTAAAGTAAGATTGAGAGAAGCAGCACTATCAACGGGGACAGAAATCCTATGAGATACAGACCAAAGTGTTGCTGCAGACTGCAGCCTTTATCTACCAACCAGGCTGACTGCTGACTGACTATCGATAGGGTCCACATAAATCTTTCATCTCCCGCTTCAAGATTCGGCGAGCTCTTGTTTTGATCTTACTCATGTGTTCCAACTATTATCAATAGAGCCTCAAAAGTGTGCTTCATCCCTCTGCAAACACTACGTGTTACATATCTGTGAGATGTTCATTTGTATGTGTTACATCTTACTATTTCATGACAGCCGTTAATGAGATTATTATTTAACGGTGGTGAACACAAACACACTTGATGACAGCCAACAGCCTCCCACATACTGTCTCCTTTGCTTGCAAGCATGCTTTATGATAAATTGTCTTGGGCTGTTAATTTACAGCTGAATATTCAAATAACATGCCCCCCAAATAGAAATTATGTTTATGTAATTTCTGCTTTATTAGATAATTCTCAGTGAAGAGTCATATGGATTAGATGTGTGTAGTAATAAATCAATTCAGATGCATTACTAGCTGAGTGGTCCAAGCAGATTAATGTGAAATAAAGGCAGATTGTTTTAGTCTGAACAAACAGTCCTTTTTACTCCATAATCAGGACAGAGGAGAGTATATGTGTCGTTTTCTATACATTTACTGCACTGCTTGCTGATTGCAGGGAAGGTCCAGTGGATGATAAATACAGACCAGGAGTCCGTCAATGGAATGCTGGCTTCATGCATTGCTTTTTTTTTTTTTTGGGTACCTGTTTTCTTGTGTAAAGGTGGAGCAAATCTGAATGTGAGAGGCAGGGTCAGAGGAGTGTGAAGGAGAGATGAAAGTTAGAGACTAATACAAACAGAGAAAACAGAGCAGGGAAAATGAGGTGCAGAGGGAGAGGAATGAAAAAAGGTGTTCATTTAAAGGAGGTTGTGAAAGACAACTACGATAGAGCATGCCTTTGACCTTCTATATTTCTCCCTTTTCTTTACGTTTTCTTCCTGTCTCTCTGTTAATAGCGGCCTGCGTGTCACTGTCTGAGTGCTTTCCAGCTTTCCCGCCTTCCCACTCAGCGCCCCCCCATCCTTACTGTTTTCTTTGGCCCTGCACTGAAAAATAAATGCGCTCCCACTGTATCTAGCTGAACTGTTGGGATCTGGCAGGGTTTTGTGTCCATCAAGCTTTCTCATCTGAAGAAATCAGTCACCCAGAAATGGGTGGTGGTGGTGGAGGCAGTCGGAGATCTCAATTTTTTATGAGTTGGTGCAAAGCGGATTGAGACAAAAGTAGTTATGAGACGCCTCTCCTCTCTTCTCTTCTCCTCTCCTCATCACTCAGTCACATTTTAACACACTCAGACCAAAGGCTGTACGATGGTTGTTTGCTCTCATTTAGACAGCGATCCTTAGATATGCAGTTATAGCAAACTCTTACTGTACTGCGGAGGTAAATTAATATGAATATACAATCTGAATATTAATAATTTAATCTGAATCGATAGGACTAGCATCTAAATTCTATCTAGTATGTTTGTTTTGTTTTTGACCCGTCACTGAGGCATTATTCTTTCATTTAAAAGCTCAATTTCTGTCTAAAACCTCTATCCCACCACATATTTAACCTTCTTTTTCTGTAAAAAATCTATAATATGGCCTTAAGAGCTGTAATAGCTAAGTCCAGTCTGCAAAGAATAGCACATAATGTCGCTTGATAGAATTCTGACTTGTATATTCCCACCCAGTTTTAAATCCTTATATTATACTCTTATTTGCAGGGGAGAGTCTAACTGTGCACCACTGCTGGTTTCAGCTGCTTAATGTTACAGTATGGATAATGAAGCGCACCGTGAATTGCTTGAAACTACAAGAAGTGAAGTAGCATCCCAATAACAAACATTCCTGATTTTGTGTGTTTTTATGGGGGCCATAAGGCCTGGTATTTGAGAGATCATTATTAGAAATGTATGCAGATGGTGAGAGCCAATCTGTCTGTTTTGCAAGCAAATTAACTGTGGTGAAACAGTCGTCCACATAAAACAGTCGAGCTCCCTGCTATTCATAACAGATGCTGAGATTTTATGATCTTCTTGATAGCAGATTTTGCTACTTGGAAAAAAAACACTGACAAGCTGTTACTCTGTGTGACTACATGGCTGTAAATTAACCCCTGAGAAGTTCTCCATGTATCATTACGGATAGAGAAAAATTCTAAATTATTTATTATGCCTGTATGTAATGATTTTGGCCTGTTCGCTGTTGCTTTGCTATATATGTACTTTATTTATGCTGCTATATTACAGCTCTTTCTGCTGCTAATCCTGCTGAACACAATCACTGTGAGAAAACAAATAATAAACGTACAAAGTATTATACTTAGTACAGATGAAATTCTAAATGAACCATCAAACAGATGATGGATGAGCAGACAAACAGTTAGTAACCACACTGTAATCATACGGTTATCAGTATTTATACAAATGCTGTGAAATTTGAGTAATGGGGTGATAGAACCTCAACAATTAAAGCTGAAGAGTATCTGCACAAACAATCGGTGGCTTGAGGCAGTTAATGTTCAGGTTTCAGCATGAGCAAACTGGCAATCAATACAAATATTCTGCACAACAGAATTGCGTGTCATGGCATCTCTGCCTTTTCTTGCAACCTCGTGAATAAAAACTATTGTCTTGTAGCTGTTGACAACTACAGCCGTTTGCTTTTCAACACCTCCAGGCCTGGCCCTCTGAGTACTGGATGTGTGAAGTGAGTGAAGCTAGAAATGTGCAGAAACATGTGTACACCGCAGTGTTTGTTTGTCGTAACAGGTTGAACGACCAGTGGGTGGAAGTGGCCGGTGACTTGAGAACGCTCATTAGGAATTTATGAAGCGCTAAAATGTTTGGTCTCCAGGGAGGGGGGATTGGCAGCTGTCGCACATGCAAGCAAGTTGGCAGCAGGAGGAGGGAGCCCACATTAGCAAAGAGCAGAGACTGTAGAGATACAGTAGAGAGTCCTAAAATATTTACAGTACATGACTGACAGTGGCAGCAGCTTTGCAAGGATGTGGAATGTGGAATTATTATTTGCAAGATAAAATTTTTCACTTTGTTTGTAGTTGCCCTGCAGATGGCAGAACTAATTTCAATCACACATACGCCAACAACACATTTAACAGCCCGTATTTTGTTTATCTACAACACAAAGGTACAAGTAGGTAGTATTTCAGCAGGCATCATCAGAACTGCAGTCTCCAATTTGCCACCGTATTCTTTGTTCCAGTCTCCCATTATCATCTCTGTATGGCTCTTCAGAAATTAAATTTCATCAAACTGAATCTTTATTGTTTTAGTTACAGACTTCATCACAGCTGGTGTCTTGTTGTTATGAGATGACATTGCTGCTCCTTAGCTTAATGCGCTGCACTTTACAGATGCACGTTCACCTGTTTGACTACATATGCAGCATAAAGAAACATTCTGCAACAAGTCAAGTACAGGGCGTTCAAATCACACATTTACAGCTTGTATTGCATTATGTTGCATTTGCATTGTAAATAAGTTCAGACAATTTCTTCATTTGATTGTGCTTTGTAGATTTGTATGTTTTCTTCAGTTACAATGTGTTAAGCTTTCTTGGACACTGTATATTAGGTCAGCCTAAACTGTGGAAATCAGTGGGAAAAAAAGCAACAGAATCATTGCCATGAATGTGTAAATATTGCGTAGAATTTAAAGCTTTACAACAGTGCACAGGTTTGATTTGAATGGACACCTGGACTAAACATTTTTATGTTCACTTTTGTACTTACAACTGGCCTGAAATAAGCGTTTCATGATCACATGTTTTTAATAAACTGGTGCCTGGTAAAAATAAAATAAAATAAAATTCTTAGATGTCAGCAATTTGTGAAGTGATAAGAAGAATGGAAAAGCCTACAATAACAACACACAAATCATGAAGAAAAATAGATAAGATACTGAATAAATGTCCTTTTTGTTGTGCCACAATGATTTTTTTTTTTATTATAACAGAACAACCAAAGAATGTTGCTGCCTTGGAGTCATTCCTTGTGTCCTTCCAGACACAGCCACTGTTGTTGGATGTACCGACACCTTTCAGTTTAGTGCATAGAAGGTCTAAAAGGCAGAGAAAGCTGTTAATTGCAATAAGTGATAGCAATGGCCCATAAAGATGATTTTTTTTTTTTTTTATATAGATGTTCTAAAGACACGGATCTGTTATCTCATTTTAAGACTTTATTTTGCCCTGGATGTTTTAAACAATTCCTCCTCCCAAGCTTGGTATCTAGCCAGTATACATATGCTGGCTGCATGCCGACAGTGTGGGCTGTCCATTACAGCACTGAGTTGCACTGTCAGTTTTTATCCAGAGAGTAACTTACTACAGGGAAGTGCATCACATTACATTGACTTGCTTCATTAGTTAAGATGACTTGGAAACATCTTCTGCTGCAGACTGTGTAAATGAACATGACAAATTGACTGCATACCAGCTTTTAGGCTGTATTATTTTTGCCAATATCCAAATTGTAATTATGGAAACTGATTCTCAGTGAGTGTTTGACACCACAGCAGCATTATAATTGTTATAATGATGCATTACTTAATTAGATTCAAAATGAAACATTTTACATGCTATGGAAGCTGTGATAGCTTTTAATTTTGTTGAAAGCATACTGTAGGTGAAATTTGGTTTCTTAAGAGGGGATGTATTGATGTTACACTATGTCAGTGTAAACAAAAAGAGAAAGAAATCCTGAAAAAAGTGGAACCTGCTTGGAATGATTAGTTACACTTAAATAATGATGAGTTTTTCCTTTGTTCATTTATCAAGAAAGGCTTCTGCTTTTGAAAAATTACTCCTGAAGCTACTGAGGAGCTCACTACTTTTCTGAAGACATTATTGGTGTGTGTTTGCCGTTGTAGATTTTTAATTGGTGCAGAAAACAATTGTAAGTTTCCTGTAGTTCAAGTGGACAAACATCAAATGTCTTGTTTTGTTCAGTATTTCATGATTTTTGTTCCTGTAATAAGCTGGACCCTGACAATTTTTGGCATTTTTCTCAAAATTTTTGCTAGTAAATGAGTTAAGCACAGAATTGATTACCAAAAGAGTTGATTCATTGTTTCACGTTGAGTGTTCTGTGTGATATAAAGATGTTTAGGAAGGGTGTGGCTACAGCTGTTAATGTTGTGTAGACAGGTCTGGCTCGCTCTCTGCTCTGATAGTCTACTGCTTTTCTTTGAGAGCTTTGCTGCAATGTCTCCTTATAGACAACAAGAGACTCTCCTGCACCTCCCTCCACTGCAGTGAGCACAAACAGTTCAGTGGGATAAACACGGGAAAACAGAGATGCAGGAGCCCAGTTGTGTCAGATATAATAGTTTCTCAGTCGTGTTTTGGGATTTAACAATAGTGTCTACAGTTTGTCAGTAATTATTTCAAGACCATGCAATGTTCAGTGTTTGATAGGAAGCAAAAACTCTTTAATTACTTGCCTAACATTTTTTTGTATTCTCATTTCTGTCCCTGCAGTTTTCTGTGAAGATCTACGTTCCAGCTTATATTTTGTCAATGCATCTGTGCAAGAGGTAGTGTTTGCCAGCACCACAGGGACATCGGTGCCCTGTCCCGCCGCAGGTGTGCCCCCTGTCTCACTGCGCTGGTACCTGGCCACCGGCGAGGAGATCTATGATGTGCCAGGGATTCGCCACGTGCACCCCAATGGCACCCTTCAGATCTTCCACATCCCCCCTTCCAGCTTCAGTAAACTCATCCACGACAACACCTACTATTGCACAGCGGAGAACCCCTCAGGGAGAATCAGGAGCCAAGATGTCCACATTAAGGCTGGTCAGTTTCTTTTCTCTTGACTAACACCTGTTGCAACCTAAACAATTAAAGTCAATTATAAGAAGTTGCTTGCCTTGTCTCAGTATTAGCAGTTTTCATTGCTATACACAACACACCTCTCTGTCCCTCCTCCTAGTCCTACGAGAGCCCTACACTGTTCGGGTGGAGGACCAAAAAGCTATGAGAGGCAATGTGGCGGTCTTCAAGTGCATTATCCCTGCCTCAGTGGAGGCCTACATCACTGTTGTGTCCTGGGAGAAAGACACAATGTCAATCAATGCTGAAAGTAAGTCATAGTATCTTGCTTTACTACAGTAACTATTTCATAATGTCTGAAAGATGAAAATCCAAGTAAACTTAACTGGAAGTTTGAATTAGACTAAATATTTTGTAACTGATTGATGAGGATCTTGATTGCCTTTAGTTGTGTTGTTCTTATAAAATTCCTATTGACGTATCATAGATTGTCAAGTGACATTTAGATAGTGGCATATTTGACCAGAAATCTCAATGTATCAGTCCCTGATATCAGGTCTGGTGTGGTCAGATTGTTTATTGTACCAAATAGGGTGATCGATTAAGCTTTCTTGCTATTATTAGAATGGAATAAGTGAAAAGTTTATGCAATTGTAGAAAGAGGGATTTCTGTTCAGTTTATGGGAAACATAAGCTTTTGAGAAACGCTGCATGATTAACATTGGCACTTTAGTGTGATATGTTTTCCTAGTTTTGTTGATAAATAATACACTGTGGTGCCATAACTGAAGTTTGTTCTGGCCAAATGACAATTACAAGTTGTGTTTGTCATGAGATGGACAGAGGTGTTTTGAGACCTTGTAATCTGTTGTGTGCGTGAGTGTGCATGCGTGCATGTGCGTGCTTTTGTGTGTTTGTATGTGTGCGTTTCCATTTCTGTCTGACCCAATGACAGTGAGGTCCCGCTCCTCTTCCTCTGCCCGGTCTTCCACGAGAGCGCAGGCTGCCAGCCGTGTCACTTAGTCTCAGTGTATTGACCCATTTCTCTAGCTGATAGGAAGCACTGCAGCGCTCCGATCATTCAAATCACTTAAATGGAACGCTCGCCTGCGTGATTGTTTCCCAGCCCTGGGGGGCAAATTCACTTTATGTGGGGCATTTAGCAAACTCAATAGACAAGAGCTAATGTCATTTTGTTTTTGGATGGAGGGCAAATGCTGGCTAGTGAATGCTTTGTTTTTTTGTTGACGTTTCACATTTGTCCGCTGAGGCGAAATCGGCCATGTTGAAATCTATAGCAATCTCTTAATTGTCCATAAATGGATTTGCTGCAAGCATGGTTTTAGACACAGGCATATAATTCCCACATTGTTGGTCTTCTCATTTAGATGTATTTGTTTGTATGGAGTTTTTGCTAGATTATTTTTTTTTGTTTTGTTTTAAGTGTGGCTACAAGTTTGAACACGCTTTTGGAATACTAGATCTTTGGGAATTTGCAACCTTTTTCACTCGTTATCTTTACCGAAAATGTTCTGCACTGTCAAAACAAAGTGTTTATCTTGAGCTGTAAAAATCATCCCATCTGTACCCATCAGCCATGTAAACGCTGTCAGAAAAATCTTCCAGCCACCAATCCACTGCTCTTCTCCATGCTAAATTATGGATGACGGAAGCCTATGAATCCATGAGCAAATGGTCTTTATTCACGTCTCAGTGCACGCATCCCACTGACGCACCGTCCATTCCCCTCATCCTCTACTACACACGTTTTATGTGCACTATGTGTGTGTGTGTGTGTGTGTGTGTGCGCACAAATCTATATGCACACTAACTGACGGCTCAAAGCAAGATAGCTCAACCCCTCATCTCGATGACCAACCTGCAGCATTTCAATATTTAATGACAAAAAATAATATCAACACTTGGACTTTAAACAAAAAACTTGGTGAAATATAGCTTTTCTGTCTCTGACATGAATAATTGACCACATTTCTTCAGTTCCAGGTGTAGCATGGTGTGCAGGACCCGTCAGACAGGCCCTCTGTAAGTCTCACTGGACTTGGCCTTTTTGAGTTGTTGCAGGGTTGACCAACAAAGAACCACTTTAAGAACCGTGTCCATTAGAAAAGAATGGAAAATTATGATGAAAAATGCATTCAGTCAGGACATCCAGTAAAAGCAACAGTGAAGTATAGTTGTCTGATATAGTGGTTTTATGGTGGTCTGCTGTTTTAACTGAACTGCTGCTGAAAATAACTATTTCATGCTCCAGCATTTACTCTTACAACTTTTTTGTGTTACTGGGACTCGAAGATAATACCTGCTAATGAAGCGGGGCAGTTGACAGTTACAAATAGATTGTCTTCAGTTTGCTTTGGGCACATTTTCTCATTTTCACCAACTTGGAAAAGTCGGGACCTAATTAATAACTTGTTAGTTAAGTCATGTATTGTTTTATAATTTAACCTTTGTAACCTGTGCAAGCACTGCAACAGTGACAGAGACAATTTGACCTGTAATTGGCGCTCTATAAAGAAAATTGAACTGAACTGAACTGAATTGAATTGCAACAGTTTTTTCTTGCTGTGGTAATCCCTTGTCTCTATTGGCCATCAAGAGATCGCTCCTAAAATGCTCCTACCTAAATGATGTGGGAAAAATCACCAGTCGTATCATTGCTTAAATTTATTGTAAAATATATCCTAAACGGGCTGCACAGTGGCTGCTAGAAGATCCCCAGTTCGCGTTCCAGCCTGGTCCAGGGATCTTTTCTGCATGTTCTCCCTGTGCATACATAGGTATTCTCCAGGTTCTCTGGTATGGCAAAACATGCTGAGGTTAATTGATAATTCTAAATTGTCTGTAGGTGTGAATGTGAGTGTCCTTGTTTGTTTCTGTGTGTAGCCCTGTGATCGAGTGAAGGTTGGGAACACCATGGACACATCACTGGTCTAAATAATAAGGGATTAAGCGGTATATAGATAATGGATGGATGTATATATTCTAAACTTCATCTGAAGGTCTAGAGTTAATATGAGGCTTTTTGCTGTATGAATTAGTCCATATAGGGTTGCAACATTGCTGGGGAAAGCACATTTTCTTGGCCAGTATGGAGAAGGCAGTGTTCGTATGAGCACCTGACTGTTATGATGAAACATTGTTCATCCAAGTGTGTGTGAACAAAGTCTACCATATCAATACAAGGATGCCTGCATTTTTGAGTCTCTTTGTCCAATGAAACTGCTTGAAAAATGTCACTGAAATACAAGAAGTGACAGAGCTGACAAATGTTTTAGGTTTATGTTGTAACGGATTTGTACTAACTTTTGCATAGAAGCTGTTATATGTTTGCTACGTGCAGTAAATGCACACAACATATTGTCAGTTTATGTGGATATCAAAAAGAGTTGGAGCATTGTACCAGAGCAAAAGCTGTAAATTATCGGTTAGGGATGAAGAGGATTTCAGTTATAGTTTAGAGAGAAGAGTCAGTCAGGTCCTACTGCTTGTGATGGGTTTTGCCCACTGATACATATACCCTTTGCTACTCACTTACTTCATTGACAGGAAAATGTCTGCAATTTATTGACATAATATAAGTATGGGATCATTGTGACATATTTCACTTCACAAATGTGCTGTACCAGGTGCAACCAACACATTTAGGTCATTACATTAAGGAAACTGTGTATCAGACAGCTACCTCCTGCCTCACCAGCAGTGCTAATCCTTGTCAACAGGCCATCAGAGGTCAGGGCAAATAAGAAGGTGATATTTAGTAATCTTAATCTTTAAGTAATCTTAAAGTGTTGTTTGTTGTCTGTGTTACAGCACTTGTTATTGTAAAACACTTTTGTACCTTCAAAATTGTATGTTTGTACTCATACCGTCACCTCCTTGTAATTGTTTTTATGATGTGTGCTGCTGACATTTTTCCCAGGCAACCCTTGTGAAAGAGATCCTGATCTTAATGGGTTTTTATCTGGTTAAATAAAGGTTAAATATAGATAAAATAAAATAAATAAAATAAATAAAATAAAATAATTTAACATCAGTTACAAACAGGTGTGAAGAAAGCAAATATAGTTTTTTTTGTTTGTTTTTAGTTTCACAAAATGAATATAAACTTACACAGCATACTGACACTTGAGAGATAACCACCTTTATCTCTTAGCAGTGGACATCTGCTTTCACTCATTTTTGTCTCTTTTTGTTCATTTTGGTAAGGTTGTTTGAAGCTTAGATTGATTTACTATCTTGATTTGCACTTGGGGTTGTGGCAGTTTCCTCCTTTTTGTGCGAGGGCATATAAAACACAAGTATTTGTGTTTTGTGTTATTTATTTTTACAAAATCTTGATCATTTCAAGGATGAGGGTGTAGATATAATAACAAAATATGTACACTACCATTCAAAAGTTTGGGGTCACCCAGACAATTTCATGTTTTCCATGAAAACTCACACTTTTATTCATGTGCTAACATAATTGCACAAGGGTTCTCTAATCATCAATTAGCCTTTCAACACCATTAGCTAACACAATGTAGCATTAGAACACAGGAGTGATGGTTGCTGGAAATGTTCCTCTGTACCTCTATGTCGATATTTCATTAAAAATCAGCCGTTTCCAGGTAGAATAGTCATTTACCACATTAACAATGTCTAGATTCATTTAATGTTTTCTTCATTTAAATAAAACTGCTTTTCTTTCAAAAATAAGGACATTTCTAAGTGACCCCAAACTTTTGAACCGTAGTATATGTACAAGAATTTGGACTGATTTGTAATATTTGATTTATGCTGAAATAGTACTGAGAAACTGTGCCCGTTGAGAATCTATGATGGTGGACTGGAGTGGCAGAACTGCGTATATATTTGTATATAGGTGTTGGTGAACCGTTGTAATGTGTGGCAGAGGGCCAATCAAAGGTAAAATCCTGCCATTAAATCTTGATCAAAACTAAATTAGGAGAATTAACCCATACTATCCCATGTCAGTTTAAGCCACACTTCACGATACAGTAGCAAATGGAGCTCCCTGTTTTCAAAATGTGTACAGTAAAAAGGCCTAGATCATTGTTGCGGTTGATTAGATTCGGATCATCAGCATAGCTCACCAGAAAACATGGGAAAATAACATCACGCTACTTAGTGATGGACCATACCTGGTTGACATGTCCGTGCTTCCTCCAGAGTTACTTTGAGGGACTGTCTGGCTGTGGCTGTGTTGCTGTGCAGGGCCGTTCCCCAGGTGCAGCCTGTGCTGCAGTCACTGAGGAGGCCTTGTAGTCATTTGCCTCGGCCTGATGCTGCCTGCTCTGCATTCAGCACCAGTAGGGCAGAGAGGGGGCCGACCCCCCAGCACCATACTGCAGAGACGCTCACACACACACACACACGCACACACACACACACACGCATACAAAAACACACACGCCCACACTCACACGGGGGCTTCTTTTCATTCAGTACACGAGCTAAGCACAAGGGCCGTCAGCCATCACACAGATTCTCTTTGCTCTGCTCAGCCCTCCCTCATCTCTCCTCTGTTTCTTTTTTTTTTTGTTCATGCTCCCACTGTTGGCTGTTTTTATTGCTTTCTCATGCACATACAGAGAAATTATTACATGGGTCCACATGTGTCTAGCATCCACTGTACATATTTCTTCTACAACAACCCTAATAATCTTAGGATATGCAGTTAATATCTTATAGTAACCATCACAGTCTTGCTGGGTTTGGTAGCATGTAGAGACAGTTGTTTAAGGAGATTGCAGATGGCTCTAACACTTTCAGTCTGGCTATTTGCTGAGCCATCTTGTGCATTTCACAGATTCTTTCATGTTTGTTGACATTTGGGATGTGTGTTGGAGTTATTTCTGCAGCTAGTCTCGATCCCTGCAGCCATTGCCGAGAGGGAGAGGAGCCAGCCACACTATGTCGGTTTAATTGGCTGTGTATTATGTGCCTTTGAAGTAAATATCAAGAGTTACTATCAAAAGGCTGCTGGACGCTATCATGCATTTCCACAGTGCCTACTGTTTCTCCTCCACTTCTCCTCCATTTCAAGGCGGCTACAAAGTCAGGCTGATTTGGAGTCACACAGAGGTATGGAGTTTAGGGCTGCACAGTTGATTTAAGCAAAACTAAGCTGACCTGTGTGTTTTCAATTCATCCTTGTCACTATGGTTACTCTCAGTCAACCCGGAGATGTCCTTGGAGGCAGCTGCGTTTGGGCACGCTATGTTAACAGTTAAAACATTATCAGGTTACATAAATGTTTCATGACCATGTAACTGTGATATAAATGGAATTTAAAGGAAGGTTATGCATAAACATTTAAATGATTTGCATTCCTGCTTCACAGCTATCACTGTTGCCCTACTGTAAACATTTGTGTAGAAGGTGGGATTGGCACTAATCCTTTGCTATATACTGTGTGTTGTAGCCTACAGGTAGTGTGGTATAATGAATGGCTTTTGTTGGAAGCAGCCTTGCAGCTCGCTTGCTGTCGGTTTTGCCCTTTTCTTAGAATACATATAGGAAGCGCAACCATTGGTGCAGCACAACCTTGAGCGGGAGGCTGGGGAGGGTGGGTAATGGTTTTACTGGTCTCTGTGTGGTGAAGATGTAGAGGGGGACGGAGAGGAGGTGAGGAGGAGGGAGAAAAGAGAGAGGATAGCTAACTCTCTCTCTCTCTCACTCCCTTTTCCCCTCTCCATCCCTGCCTCGCTCTGTCGACAGGCAGGGTTGGGACTCTGACGTGTGACAGGCTGGATGTAGAGTCTTTTTCCAGCATTCGTCATTCTGTCTGCCCATGATTGGCTGGAGTATTGTTATTCACACAGAAAAATGGGTCAGGTGGCCTGTGGAGAATGGAGTGTTTGTATGGACGGATGATCGGACAGCACAAACATACACACACACACGCGCGCACACATGCATACCTACACATGCATCCCACACAGAGTAGGATTATACTCTGCAGCAGAGCAGTGCTGGCAGATAAATAACAGATAAATGAAAATAAATCCAGGTTATGTGGTAAGCGTCTCTCATGTTGAATTCAGTGTGTCCTCTCACAAGCTGCGAGCTGGTTCTCTCCTCACACCCAGTGGCAGGGGCTTAGTGAGATAAATAAAGGGTTGCACTGAAGGAAAAAAAAAGGGAAGAAAATCAATACCTGTGTGCATGAATCTAGCTGCAGCTGCCACAAAGCATTATGGGAACATGACGGGTAGATACACTTGGGCTGGACAGCGTGCAGCAGCATGATAAGCTTAAAAAAATAGAAACACACAGACCTACTGAGCATGAAAATGAGATAACGAACAATAAATAGGTAGATAGATAGACAGACAGACAGATAGATACATTTAATTTACCAAAAATACATTGCAAAGAACTTTATAAAAGAACGTCCAATCAAGAAAATGTATTGCTTGATTAAATAAAATATACAAATGATAAAATAAGAAATACTGTTTATATACATTTCGGTTAGTGAATAATGTAATAATTAGAACTCTTGCAGTTTAATACTAATATGAGCAGCTTTCTAGCAATAGAGCTTAAGTAATACTGGCTGCACTGCATCCCTGCCCCCCTGTACTGAAAACCAGACTGCTGTAATCACCTCAGAAATTTCTAATAAGTCATATTTCATATGATGAAGGCATCATTGTGTAAGACCTTACACTGCAGTGTAGCAATGTTAGAAATGCTCAATTGCAACATTACAGGTAGAAAATGTGATCATATATACATATAAATATACATATACTTGCATGCTCTGTGTGCTCACTACATTTCTATCCACATCGTCTGCTGTTCCAGTCTTAGCCTGAGACTGACAAGGATATTAATTAAATTGGCTGATGCCCTTTCTCTCTCTTCCTTGCACTGGTGCTGCAATGATCACACTCCCACCTCCGTACTGTGCTGTTTGCTCACCAATAACCGCAATTTGTTCTTTATTAAACTCTCAGGGCTGGTAACAATTAGGGTGTGAGCTGGAGGTGGTGGCAAGTGTGTGTGTGCGTGCATGCATGAGTGTATTTGAGCGCAGGCAGGCAGGAGAAGGAGGAGGAGGGTCGGGAAAGAGATACTAAACACTGCTTAATCTTTGATAAACAGTGAGGTCTCCTTTGTGCCGCTGCAGTTTGGCACATCTTCTCCAGGCTGAGCAGCGCTGTGCTGGGCTAGCTCATGGCTGCTGCTTCCACAGCTCCTGGACCTGGATGAGAGCCAGGTCATGCATGGCTCCCTGCCAGGATACAGATTAGCTATAAGCGCAACATGAGCTAATCGTGGAAGGAGCCACCAATTAATTGGCACTTAGGCATTCTGTGGACTGTATGGACTTGAGGCTGGATGTTATCAGTGGATAAAAGTGATTGGCATGGATGTCACTGGCGATTAGATATATTCTCATGTCACACATTGGCAAAATATATATTTGTTGTGTGGGTGCATGCGTGATAACTGCATCTGTCTTAAAAGGAGCTAAAGCTCCAGCTGTATGGAAAGCGCAAGCTTGAAGGTTGAGGGGGCTGGGTTGGGAAGGATTTAAAGCAGGTTGTGCACATTTGAATTTCTGGTCAGCTGTTTTAAAAAATAGTAGTCCTCTTTGGTCACCTTTTGTCTGGATAGGAAAGAGGTAACGAGGACATTAATGATGCATTCCAACCTTTGAAATACAAGGTAACATAATGCATGTTGCAATTTTGGTGCAGAACATCCAATTCAGCAACACATTATGGTGTAAGGATGAGGGGAGCTTATGTATTAAGGGATGAGTTTCAGGCCTTTGACAGATCTTCATTTGAATGCAAAAACATCAGGGTGAGATAGGACAATCTGAAATCAGAAAAATCTAAAATCAAACAAATCTGAAATCAGATGTAGCACACAGCCAGATTACCGTCAGTCACAGAAATGCCTGTGGCTGGCCGGTGGATGCTGTGAATCTGTCAGTGATAGGAAAGAAAGGTGATTCCTCCACCTCCTCTACCTCAGCATCTCAATCTCCTGCACTTTGACGTTAAAGAAAATTTTGACAAAATGATTTTCGGGGAACACCTTTGACTGGTGATCAAAGCTGCTAGAAATTGCGGCATCGGTGTAGGAACCTGCAGAGAGGTTGTTGTGCATATAAACATCTGTGTGTGTGTGTGCGTGTGTGGTACGCAGACAGCGAGGAAAGGGAAAAAGTGCATTGCTGTGTGTGTTGGTGTGTAGGAGGAGGAAAAGGGGGAGTTGGCTGTGAATGGTTGCTCTTATCGGGTGCATGCAGCTGCTGCAGTGTCTTTGAGAGACAGAGGGGCTGTCCATGCTTGCCACTCACTCTGCCTATTCACAGCCTCCCTCCCTCTCTCTATCCCTCTCTCTAACTCTCTTTCTATCCCCGTCTGTGCTGCATTTTATGGCAAGGAAGTAAACGAAAGAAAGAGGAGGGAAAAAATCATGACTTGGGCTTTAATGCAGACTCATGACGTGAAGGCCCACAGTTTCACATCCTGGTGATGATTCTTATAACAAAGGACAGGCAAGAAATTAAATGTCATTGGACATCACCACATCACCCCGGCTGACATGTGATTGTCATGGTTTCCCCTTTTGTTTTCACAGACGCTTGAGAGTTGAAATAAATCATGGCTTTTTACGCAAATTAGCCGACTTAAATACTAAATGTAGGCTGTACTATAATCTTATTCCGAGATGTCATGTAAAGAAGATTTTACAGCTTGATAGGGAGAATGCAGAGGAATGTAAATATAAATAACAAAGTGCAAAGTAAAAAAAAAAAAAAAAAAAAAGACGGCAACCTTGGCAGTCCCACAAGTCCATCAGAAGATAATGCCCCCCACCCCACCAATGACGCTAATCAAAACTACGAATAATGAAGTGAATTAATGCAGTCGGGAGCCGATGCCAGTGTAAAGGTGACCCGTGGAAAGGTATTTCCAAGATGAGCCACCATGGGAAATCACCTTGATAGATGGACGTCTTGGGCAGCTAGGGAAGCGATATCCTCGAGCAATGCATGTTGCATGCAGAGTGCATTCTGGGATTTGTAAACCCCCCACACCTTCTCCACATCTCCCTCCCATCGTTGCCCAGGTGCGCTGTCATGTATCGCTACACTCCTGCAGCAGTATTTTTCAAGCTGTGATGTGTAACCTTGACTCTGGTAAAAGAATGGAGGAGCAGATGGTGAGAACGGATGATTAAGAATCAGTTTGGACCAGAAGCCTTGAGAAAGACAGTTTAGGTGTTTATTCAAGGAGATTTTAAAGAGAGACTTTTTTGTAGTTTTCTCACTTTATTCTATCACTACAGTGTTAATTTAGCCACTAGACTGATTAAACAAAGATCAAATAAATAAATAGAAAGACATGATGTTCTAAATTCGTTGCATTTCTTTAGCTATGGTAAACTAAAAGCTGCATTATTGTAATTGTAAAATTACAATGAAGATTTTTAGAAAGATGATGTAAATATTTTTGCACAAATTAAGGCAAGAAACTTTATTACATATTCAAGGCCAAAACAAAATTCAATCGCTTCGTTTTTCCCCTCTACTTTCCTTTCTTTCCTCTATTATGATTTATTTACATTTAAGAATAGATTTGGAAGGAATGTTGATTATAAAAAGCATTTAATCATTGTTTTTCATTTAATAAAATGAAACCTAAAACTCTTTATATTTATTGTAGGTTTGCTTATTGTGGTGATAACCACAAATTGCTATTATTTAAGTGTGGCATTAAAAATAATTTTACAGTATTTTGTTTAAGATATATTTATGTTTAAATTAATTGACTTGAAAGAATTTCTTTCTGCATGTGAACTTCCAGTAGTGAAAACATTAACTGGAAATTTTCAGTTGGTCTTGCCAGCAAATGGTTTACATTATTTTGTCTAAGGTGAGGAAACCCAATTTTTTGGAAATGCTTGCATAATCCTTTAGTTCCACTTGGCAACTATTGAGAGAGATACAATACCGAGAGAGTCTGTGTAAAAATAATTCAGAGGACAAAGAAATTAAACTGATAAGTTAATGCATGAAGCGTCGTTTGCATAATCCGAGTTAATCCATAATGCAGAATACAGAGTGAGCTGTCTAAAAATATCTCTGACTGCCTTCAGAAAGTGAAGGAAACATGTTTAATTAGCATGTTCGGAGCTGCTGCTCTTTCTGCAGCCACTGAAAATAACATTACTATTACAAGTTTGTGCTTTTAGTTGCATTGTCCATCACTCGCTTAAAATAAGAATGTAGCAATATTAAATGCCGCTAAACTATTCTATTAAAACTCTTGAATTTAATGTTTTTTGTGTATGGTTTGTTCGATATGCAGTGATGAACCCCAAACAGAATTTTCCTCTTGCATACAGTAAATAGTCATGTTGTTGCTGAGGGCCTGAGTTGATGCTGTCAGCTCTGCCTGATTGGCTGGAGCTTGCTATGACTTGCCATGTGCTTGGCCAATACGGTTTGCTCTGGCTTTTTTTTCTCCCCACCCTAAATAAATTGCCTGGAGAAATTGAACAAAAAATTAGAGAACGGGAGAGAGCCTTTCATCTAATTGAGAAGCTCATATTAGCTGTGGTGGGAAGATAAGCTCCTCTCTCTCAGCAGCTATTAAGCTCACTGTACGTTAGCCAGTTTCTTCTCCTTTTTTTTCATTTTACTTTAATTTTTTTTAAGTTGTCACCTCTGTGCTCTCAGCGTTATCGAGGTGCAGGTTTAAAGTAATGTGTAGTTTACTGGTGTGTATCTTTGTGTGTACCAGGTCTGACACGCTACTCTACCTGCACACATGCACAAATTGTCAAAATGGAAACCAGGTCATGTGACCTTGGGCAGCAGCCATTTAAAAATGCAAGGAAACACATGCATAAACACACACACACATATGCTATTTTCCTCAGGTGATCAGCTTTGTTGATTCTTTAAAAAAAAAAAATACAATTTCAGCATTGTGTATTTGTGAGCAAGCGTAATGTTTTAAGCATGTCTTGTGTGTCAGTATCACCTGTTAGGTCAGTGAAATTAACTTCAGCGCAAACATATATTTATGCAGCCACAAATATAGTTAACAAATGATTATGACACTTTTCCTTTTACTAATAAATTAACAAATCTATTAAGTGTGTAAATGTGAAGTTTACAGTACATTAAAAATTGTGTTGTCCCTTGCGTGCCAACGCAAGTGTGTCATGTGTCAATTAATGTGTCCCGACATATGTTCTAATTGACATTGTGGCTAAACCTCTGCTTAGATTTATCTTGTGGTCTGATTGTTGGGGTGTAGACGCTCTTCCTGATTACACTGTGTCTTCCACTGCCTTGATCCTTTCAGCCCCCCACCCCCTTTCCAAAACAACACACACACATACACACCCCTCACCACTTCCCATACCAGGATTACATTTCCACCATCTAATCCTAGTTTGGTGGCCTGGGGGGGGGCAGCGTCACACTGCAACGCCCAAATGTCTTGGGGTGATGGTGATATTGGGAGGGGGGAGCAATCAAGTGGTGTTACACTGGCGATTTGTTAATCCTCTGTCAATAAGGCTGAGGAAAGAGAGAGACCGGTAAAAGGTTTGCTCTGTCAAGACTGCTGCTGCTGCTGCTGCTGATGCTGATGCTGCTGATGCTGATGCTGATGCTACTGCTACTGCTGCTGCTACTGCTACTACACTGGCTTACTGCCTCTTTCAGTCCAAGGCAGCCATTTTGTGTCAGCAAGGCTGTGTTGCTAGAACAGTGCTGGGTCTCAGTTCACACGGAACAGGAAAGCTGATCAGAAAAACAAGCTGCATACTTCTTTTATTTATTACTATGTTTTTTTTCTGGTTTGAGAGGGAGAATTCACAGAAAAGATGTGTTATTAATATAGAAACCCTTTTGATAGTGTATAGTAAATTGATGCTGAATGCTATGTTGTATCCCGATAGTAGTAATTACAGTTCAGAATGTCAGAGCTGCCTAAAACAAGCAAATAATAGTTACGAAACAAAACAGGTTCTTGTTTAACCTTCTGCCATTTAAGCTGCAATTTATTTCATAGCCTACATTTTGAGGTGGACATGAGAAGGTCCATATGTGCACACACACACACACACCTCTACTCTCTCCACATGCAGGTGTGCTACTCATCAGCTACAATCATTCTCCTGGAACTCAAATAGTTCCTTATCTGTGTGAAAATAGTGGTGCTGTGGGGCCTGAGCAAACACAGCACCTATGTAAGAGATCAGTCGGCCTATTCTAAGAGGCCCCATAATGTCCGGCGTCTTCCAGCCTTGTTTGCTCTGTGTTTGTGGCTTTGGCGTCTGGCAGATGGACCGTCAGGGATTATACCTGCTAACGAGGAGAGGTGGAAGAGGTTAGAGGGTGGAGGGATGCAGTAAGAGGTGGAGATTTGGAACAAGTTATGATGTAACTGGGACTGGATGTGTTTTTAAGTTGACAGGGGCGTCTGGTTTAAGTCTTACTGAGTATTATTTGTTATTTGCAAGCTGTTGATTGATTAGTTTACAGCTTTTGAGACCCACTTCATTTTGTTGTGAAGCCATTAGTAATCTCTTTAATTTTATTGGCAGTATTAACAAATCTCAGCATATTTATTCCAAATGTTCACACAGCATGGAAAGCAAAGTTCTTGGGACACAATGGAAATGATAAATTCTGAATAATTATAAAGTGTGAATGTAAAAATTGAGTTTTAGAGTTTACATTTTTGCTATAAAATCATAATATTTTGCATTTTCTCTATTATGTTTAGGATTGCCTAAACATTTATTTGAGTTTGCTTGGTATCTTTCAGACAGTTCTCTATTTTCTAGAACATAATCAGCTTTAATTAACTGACTGGTGCTCTGTCCAGTAGGGGTGTGTCCTGGGGCCCACACACCCCTACTGGACAGAGATGCTCAAGGAACTTCCAGTGTGATTACACAAGGCGTATGTCCAGACAGGATGGCCTAATCCCTGACCACCCTCCACCCCCCCTACGCCCATACGCACACACATGCCCCCCTCCATCTCCACCCCTTAACATATGGAGATGGAAGGAATTAGTGCAGTGAAAGAAAATAAATGAGTTAAAGCAGCCAGCAGCTTAGATCCCACAGTATTCATTCTTGGGTGACCCGTCTGTGATTTTCTTAGAAGTGGTGCACTCGTGGAGGAGAGCCTGTTCTCCTCCTGTTTGTTTTTCCTTCCAAAAATGCTGGCCCATTTTGTATCTGAATGCGCACTTTAGTGTGATTAAATCATTCACAAGCACTTAATGTGCATGTTTTACTCTCATTAGAGATGGGCGCAGGCCAGGATGTGGGACTGTTTTGAAAAGCACACTGTTTGGGATGATACCACCCACAAAGCCACAGTCTGACCCCGACGGACTCCTCGTGTGACCCCACCAACACGCCCCACCCCTGATTCAGCCCAGATCTTGTTAAATAGGATTAAGCTGGCTACCTGCCATTCAGTGGCTTGGACAGGACCTCTTATCTCCTGTCTTCAGATGGCTGCCAAGAACAACATAATGCACAACGACCTACATTAAACAATGCCACATGCAGGTTTTGCACTAGACCTGTATCTCATGGTCAGTGTAGATATTGTCTTCCTCATGCTAATTTCCATTGGTAAGTGTAGGTCACTAGGTCATTTACATGCCTAATCAGGACCTAATGACTGCCCTCATGCTAAAAAGCACTGTGGCTCAAGCCAATTAAATGTTTTGATGCTGGCCATGACCAGTCGTGTGTGTAAGTTTGTGTCTGTGCACACTGATCTGGCTCGTCTAGGTTCCAGTCTATACTGCTTGTATGCTTTGTAAAGCATGTTTTAATTCCCTGCCTCTTCACACCACCTCTTACTGTTCAGAATTCAGTAGGATGGGACGATAAGAGAGACCAGTGAGAGCAGTGGAGTCTATGTCCTCCAAAGCACATGACAAGTCTCAAACACCCTCCCATACTCTCCCTCGAAGCAGAGACACCAATTCAGCAGCGTAAGAGGCTTTGTGGCCAAATCCCTAGTTGATCTTCATAAAGTTTGTGTCTTACAATTAAGTACAGATGGTTTGCAGCTGGTTGTAAGGCTAGTAAATAACTTGGGCCTCTATTTTCGCCAGGGATTTGGTTGGGTAATCCCTCTCTCTGACAGTTTACCAGATTCAAATCATTCTAGGCTTTGCTTTCCTTCCTCCACTTCTACAGTCGTTTTTTTTTTTATCTCCTACTCTCCCCCCTTATTCCATCAAAAGCTCCTTATCCTCATTTGAATATGCTATCATTTAGTAGGAGTACACACATGACATGACTGTATCTAAGAAAAGGAATGTGGGTGATGCAAGAATCTCACTCAATTACCCCTTTAAACCTCTTTCATTCTGAGAAAGCCGCTGTGTAGGTTGGAGTCAGTGTTTACAGGACTATGAACATGCTGACAAATCCTTAGTGATAGTGTGAACCCCAGGACAATTAGCAACTGCTGATGCAAATATTAATGGGAATCTGTAAAATAAACAAATGACAAACTACCACACTGCATGTTCATACAGATAAATAAACTGTCAAGGTCAAATGCAGGCGAGGCTCTGTTCTACTAACTATAGTAACTCAGTGCAGTCTCTCATTTAGCATGTCTTCCAGTGGCCATGTGAAGCTGTATGTTTAGTTGTAAATGTCAGTGGGGTGTCCAGTTTTCTTACTTTTAGAATACAACCAGTGAATTCAACATGTTTGCTTTCAATGGCCCGAACTAAAATACATTTGCAGAAAAATATGTTGTACCTGGTGTTCCGAATAATAATTACATAGGCTTGTGTTTTGTTGTTGCTTGTAGTTTAAACACTAATTTCAGTTAAACACTGGCTACAGGCATATGGCTTAGTATTCTACTATAGCTTCATGGCTTGTATAATGCATGTCAGTGTGCATAGAGGACCCCTTTTAAGCAGATCTCTCTCCCGGGACAGTGCTGGGGCCCAGAGGAAGACAAACTCTAATGAGGACATAGTGACGGCACTCACACATCCTGGAAGAGCTGTGATCATCACTTGGTATAAAGCAAATGCTCCCTAGGAAACAGCTTGACCCTGCTGCTCCTTGTTTCCCCATCGTGCCATTGCTATTATTCAAATATATTTATATATTTATATCATTATTTTCCGCTGTAAGTGGAAGGAGCCAGCACAGCAACACCTCATCTGCATAAGACAGTAGCTAACTGCCCTAGAAGCGCCTCGGGATACGAACAGATGGGAGTGTTTAGCAACCTTACCCACCTACTCCTCCTACCCAAAACACACACACACACACACACACACACACACACACACACACACACACACACACACACACACACACACACACACACACACACACACACACCCTCCACTTCTTCCCCTGTGCACCCCTACTGCTTGCTACCCCCCGCCAAATGTTCAGTTAACCTGTCAGTTCTCATTGCCCAAAATTCAAGATGCCATATGCCTTGCTCTGACTTCTAACCTTCCACTGCCGCTCTTCCCTGTCTCCTTCATGGTGACATGAAAGTCCCCGTTGAAACATGAGGATGTCTCTTTGCTGTTTGATTTGGAACACCTGGCTGAGATCACAGCAATTGCAGGCGTAGCTTGTCTTGTATAACAAAAGCAGTCACTTAGCACTACACGACACAGTAGGAGCGCATTTACTGCGTCCGCATCGATGAGACTTTTGATGATGTACCTGCATAAATACAACAAATAACTTAGGATGAAAGTGGATGCTGTGCCATCCTGTGTTTGTAATATGCAATGTTGCAAAACGCTGATTCATATGTTTAACATCCAACACAGAGCTCATGTGGTCTCATCAACTGGCTGCTAGATGAATGGAAACGTTTCATTTGCTGCTGAGAGTGGCTGATAAAACAATTTGTATTTTACAACGTTTGCAATAAACCCTGGCATCCAAAGACCTTGTCCAGTGTTATAACAACTCATAAGAGTCTCCTCTGCAAGCTTTGGCTCTTCTGTCCAGTGAATTCCAGGCCATTTGCCCTTGTACAGAGGGCAGCTCCCAGCAGGCCTGGCCATAGTGACAGTTTGTTGTTGTTTATAAGGTCATCCCCACCATAGGGGGCAGCATATTCATTACACCCACCCCATGGCTCTGTTTGTCTCTGGCAGTCTGTTTCTCTGTGGGCTCCTGTCATAAGGTCAGAGGGTAGTTACTATCATCCTCCTCTTGTCTTCACAACAGGCCAGGAAAGCAACAATGCCTCTGGAAGGAGTAAAAAGGTTAATTGGCCTAATCACAACAAAAATGCCAAGTTTACATTGACAAATCAGGCAAATTCTCAAGTAGTTCAGGTGGAAGCAATTCAGGTATGATTCGACTGTAATAAATGGATTATGAAAAAAGCAGCTATTTTCATATTAATTGGTTTGTTTAAAGTGACACTGTAAATTTTAAAGATAGATCTAACAAATTATTCCCGTTAAAGATGAAAAGGTCAAAAAATGCTTTTTTTTCTCATTTCAGTGTACTTGGATTTTGTGACTGCGGCCCTAATTGGTCTGACATTAGCTTATGGTCGCTAGTAAAAACTGTGTTTTCACCCCAGGAACTTTCCTCGGTGAATGTCGGACCTTTTAAGGAACTCAGTTTCTCTCCCTGGATTTCCACCAGAGGAACCAGGCTCTAACTGAAGTTTCAGGGAGATCATTTCATGCCCCCAGGAAGTCCCTGCTCAGGAAAGGCTTTCTGCAGATTCAGGAACATTCAGGTTGGGGCTTGTACTGCTGAACGTTGTTGATCCGTCAAATATACTGGAAACACTTGCTACTCTAAATAAGTTTATGTTCATTGTTTTAAACAGTTGGCTGCTCTTCATAGTATCCAGTAGCTGCAACTACGTTATTAACTCTGAGTACAAGAGAACAACGACAAATGGTCGCGACTGGACTTAATTCTACTTTTACAAGCATGTCGGAAATATGATGGAGGTTTGTTATCTTGGCATATATGGTAAATTTTATGTTGTTCACGGTTATTTTAGAGAGAAGAACACTGCTATTCAACAAGAACATCAAGAGGGCAAACAAATGACACTTGTCCTTGTTTCAGGGCCACTCAGAGGTACCTACCCTGGAGTAGGTGCTTTTTTCTTGCCTGAAAACAGCCCTGAAAGAGGTTCTCCAGAGGCAGTTCTTGCCGCTGGAACATGCAAAAGAGCCTGCAAATTCCTGCAATGGAAAACGGCCTGTAGTCTTATTTTAAAATGAGAATATAACTTTTCTTATTGAGAATTTAGAGTGCAAAATAACAGTAGATACTGCCACAGAATGTGCCAGTAGCACAAGTAGATGACAGCAGTTAGTCAGTCAGTAAGCAAAATGACTCAGTAATGTCAGTTATATTGCCCATATGCAACAAAGTAGTAAATATTAGTTATAAGTTGCTAAACATACTAGACTAAGTAAAGCTAGAAAACCTTTGAATGCATTGGTTTGAGCAAACTATATTTCATCACCCACTATTCTTCTATTCTATTGTATTCTCTGGATTAGGAAGAATGTATAATGTCTTTTTTTCCAAAAGTACTATACCCTCACTGCCCTTCGTTTTCTTACCATGATAGCAAACCAAACCTGTTATTGGTCAGAGAATCAAGAGATCTGCCTGAGCTCATAATTCTCTGATGTTTTATATAATAAACAATAAAGGGAATAATTAAGAAAAGAAATAGCAGCTATAAAATAGCAATCAGATGAAGGTTCACATAAGTGCAAACTACGTTATTCATTTTAATGCTCAGACCTAGACATTTAGTGCAACTGTTTTTATTGGTGGTAAAATTCAATCACAGAATCACCTGCAATAGACTCAAGAGCGTAGTGTGTTCTGACAAAGACACAGAGCGAGAGAGAGTCAGGAAGTGTCTGGGAGTGGGAACAGCAAGCTAAGTGAGGTTGTTAGGAGGAAGCGCTGACAGTCCAATCCAGCATAGCGACCATTCAAAAGACAGCTCCTTTTGTTTCTGCTTCCCTTTCTTCTGCCAGGGTAGAAAAAGAGGGTGAATCTCTCTGTGCGCAGTAACCCACTGACACCTCCCTCTGATCTGCCTCCTGCACTCTACCTCCTCCACCCCACCCTCCCCCTACTACCACCACCAACCTCCACTCCCTCCACTACATCCCTTCACCAGCGCTCTCCTCTCTCCACCTCCTCTCCCTCTGCGGCTCTATCTCTCTCCCTCTCCCCCTCCCTATGCATATGCCAATGCCTAAGAGTCACTCTCCTGGTTGCCACAGTAACCAGCTCACCTCTCTGTCTCCCTCTCTCTCTCTTTCTCTGTCTGTCTCTCTTTCTGTCTTTCTCCCTCTCACAATGCACCTAAACAGGAGAATCTGTCTGAGTCTGACAGAGACAAGGGAAATTGCAGGGAGGCATATTTCACAAAGAATGCTGTTGCACAATTGTCTTCCTCTCTATAGCTCTTATCCACGTATGCACCACAGAGCAGACAAGACAAGGCAAGAAAAAAAATGTAGAAAAAACAAACGGTAGGGAATAAAGATATGAAATAAGAATACTGGAAAACCACGTGTACAAAGCAAGTGGTCCTAGAATGAGTTCTTTTTTTTTCCTGCATTTCCAGCACCAGTAGCACTGCTGCTAACCAGCATTTTCCACCTGCTCCAGCCATATCGCCCCATCCCCCTCCTTCATATCAGTCCACCCACCTCCTTCATCCCCCTCTCCCCTGCCTTGTCGTCTGTGAGTGGCAGTCAGGTGGTGGTGGTGGTGTTGGAGTGTCTGCCCATACAGCATTGTGTCTTAGACGAGTCATTCAGCACCTGAGCTCTGTCTGTCTGTCTGTCTTTCACCGTTTCTCCATCTCTCAATGCGCCCAATGCCCAATTACGTTCTCATTACCTCCTAATTACCCTGGACACAACAGCAACTGGTAGCACAGTCACAAAGAGAGCAGAATGTAAATCAGTTACATTCACTCTGACATTATTTGTGAGACTTTTTTTTCTCCACTGGGTGGTGGCATGTTAAATGCTCCCCCGGCGATTGTGGTAATTTAGAGCAATATGGTAATAGAGGTGCTGATGGCTATTTCTCCTCTCACCAGCCGCTGTTTTTGTCCTTTCATGAGCTGTTGTCGGCTAAATTACATTGAAGGTTTAATTGGCTATTTTAGATCATGGCCATCGCAGTTGATGAATGATAAAAATCAGCTCAGTAATCATTGATTAGCACTTTTCAGAGCCTGCATCATAAATTAGGCCGTCACAGGCTCATCTTTGATGTATTGGCTGTCACTGCAAAGCTGACATATCTTTTTTTTCAGATTTTGTTTGTGAATTGTTTACGTCAGTAATGGTTGCAAACATAGATATAAAAACAGGCCTAGAGTGACAGTATTACCAATGTGTTCATTAAATTATTTAGATTGCTTTTCTCATTTAGAAACAAAATATTAACTGTGGTGTGAATACAATTAGTATGACCAAAACGTTACTATTCTACGGCCAAATAATCATATGTGTAACTGTATGTTAATGTTGAAATGTTTCACTCATGTCTTAGGCCCTGACAACATAGCCTTATATCTGAAAGTATTAATGACAAAGGCTCTAAAGCTTTAAAATAATTCACATTAAGAACTAAAACTATGTTTTTATAGAGAAATATCCTCAGCTGTTCTAACTTTGGTACAGTAAATGCACATTAGAAAAAATCTGGATTATATATTAGTTAATTATGTTGTTATTTAATATTAGTTCATTGAATGTCAACCAACAAAATAAATTCCAAACAGAAAAAATGAAGAAAACATATATATCCAGCTATATCTGTGTTAAATTAAATTACGTATAGCAAAGACAAAAAAAAAATGCTTCAATAGGGGTGTCAGGCTAAACAATATGGTATTAGTTGAGTTCTAGTCCTGAGTAGTTTCTTATATTCAAATAAGATTGAGCTGCATTTTTATGATCTTTATTCACAGCAATGAGCAACGCAGTCATGACAGGATAGTCTCTATTTGGCCGCCTCACTGCAGTTTCTTGCCGCCTCTGAAGACCTTCCTGATACGTTCAAGTTTCTCTCTCAGTATGCTGATTTAAAAGTTTTTTTTTTTTGACCAAATAAATTGCAGCCACTCTGCCCACACATCACCGCTTTAATTGCATCGTTGATCTTTTGCAAGGCACCACTCTCCTCCTCGTTGAAGGCTGCACACCTTTATTTGTCCAAAAAAAGTAGCCATGAAAAAAATACGTGGTTCATCTTCTCTTGTTGGAAAAATTGAAGTGTCATGTTTTCATCCTACCTTCTAAGGGTCATATCCACATGCATCTAAAGTTCTAGTCTTGGTGGATTTTGTACAACCTAGCTCAGATATTTGGGATTTCTTTTAACTTAATTGCAAATCATTACTTCAGGTATTCTTATTTTCTTATGTCATGAGATCTATTTAAACCCAAACATGGTATTTCTGGCTTGATTTTTTTTATCTGGATAATGACATCTCATTCATTGGTCTTTACATTGACACAGTTTTAATTAGCACTATGTACATTTCACCAGCGCTGTGATTGGATCTGTATACTAATTGGGCACTAATATGGTTAAGGACATGAGGGCATGCACAGAATTTATTCAGTTTTTGTGAGGGAGGACAGTTACTGCTGCCATTTTAATGGATTTGTTTGAGCTGGCAGAAGGAGGCAGAGTTAGGTGACCTTTCATCTTGCTGGATAGATTTTTTTCTTGGTGACTCAGCTGAGTGACATGACAAACCACACGTTTGTTCCTGACCAATCATAACTGATCATTTTTTTTCGCCAGAAAGGAGATGCCAGGGATTGACTTCCAGAAACAAATGTGTAGGATCTGACAGTCTTCTGTTCATGAAAGCCTACAAAAAAAATCCCACCAAGAAAACGCTACAAGTTTTCTGTCTTTTCAAGTGCCTTTTGTACAGAAGAGCATTCTGTACTTATGTTGGTCACTGTCACAGAGATGTTGTGGAAGTTGTCATACAAAGCAAGGGACGGTTTAAAAATACCTGACAGGCTAGACTTATTGTCAGGATGTTTTGAGGCATTCAAGATTCAGTATCAGCTGTTGTCTTCTGTGATGCACTACATGTGACTGAATGGTTAATTGATGTACCTGGTGCCCATTTTTGGCCGTATTTTGGGTCGGCCCAATATTTGCTTAATGCTGTATAATCTCAACTGTGCATAAGGATTTGATCACCTCTCCATAAGGGCTCTGGTTGCACAGCTCACATTTCAACTGCGATGCATTCTGCCTTTTTCCTCCGGATGTAAATATCTTGGGTAATGTATTTGCTTAGTTTGTGTTTGCAATGTAAACGACAGTGTTTACAGTGGAGCACAAGAATGACAATGTCCAAAGTTTAAAATGTTTATTTATTCTTTAAAACTGTGATCCACTGCTTGAGTGTGCATCCATCCATCCATCCATCCATCCCTCCCTCTCTCACCCATGCAGGCTGGTGTCTGGCGTTTATGGGCTTCCTCAGCGGGCGGGGTTGTTTAACGAGGGCAGGGGGACAGTGTGGCACTAATTGCTGTGTGTGATTTATACCAGGCTGGGACCAGGCAGGAACACAGGCAGACGATGGTACTCTGAGAGCAGCTGCTTTGCCCAATATTTACTTAACCCTCCGCTGGCGGGCCTGGCACTAGTGCCACTGACGATGGGTCTGTGGGGAGTCATTTCACTGCTTAGCGCTGTGTACAGCAGCATGGTTGGGGCCGTGTTTGGGGAATGGCTCAAAGTGGCATTGCATGGGAGTGTATGGGAGGTAGATTGGAGCAATTAAAGGAAAGAATGGGATTGGTCTCTTGACAATTGCACCATCCATGAGGAATTGTTGCCAGGTGATATAATTACAACCTGTTTTTAAAATGACTCAACTGATTTTTTTAATGACATCCTCATTGCTTTTTTTAGTACCAGGGTTCCTGCAGTTTGACAAATATGCATAGAATAAAATATCACAGAGAAATATACACAACGATTTAAAACTCCTTTTTTCTGCATGGGTGACCAGATAAGTCCTTAGTGGTGATTAGTAGCATTTTGACTGCGGTCCTATATTGAGCAACATGATTTGTACAGTGCTCACTCCTTTGTCATGTTTTAGCAGTGATAGACACTTTCATCCCACGCCTGTCTGCCTGGCTCATCTGGAGTGATAGTCTGAGACATCTTGGGGTTTGCATCCACAACTCAATTAGTCACACCTCAAAGAAATTAGCAGCAGAAGGTGTCAAAGTATGGTCCTGTAATAGATCAGTTCAAGAAGTTAAACGCTATCTAAATATTCACACCTTTTTTGGGCCTGATGATTAATTTACACTTTAGAGAAGCAAACACATTCCGAATCATGTTCGTCTGTGAGCAGCAACACGCAGGACCAAGACGGCGAAAGGAAAAGAAGGGGGAGTCTGATTCTGTCTCCACAGCAACATTGATTGATATTCTTCAGGTGGAGCAGCTGTCAAGCGGCCTGACCACTGCAAGCTAATGCTCTGTGGGGAGAGAGAGGTGGGGGATGGAGGAGAAGGAGGAAAGGGAAACACCAAGGAAAAGGCGAGACTTAAAAAGCAAACAGACAGAGAGGGCAGCGACAAAGAAGGAGATGGGAAGAGAGAGGGAGGTGAAATTGAAATGTGATGATATAAAGGGAAAGGAGAGATGTTTTTTGCTGTGATTTTGAGCCATTGTGGGATTGGTAGAGGCTGCTGTGAGAATTTGATTACACGGTAGTCGAGTCACCCTGCAAACGAGGGGTGTGTCTCTTTCTATCCACTGGAGATGTGGAGGAGATGAACAGCGTGCCGAGTCAGGCTGTTAAAGACTTCTGACATCACTGATGTTAATCAGCTGATAACTGTTTCATTTTGATCAATATTATTTGGGAATTTGATATGTCAGTAAGTGCCATCCTCCTTAAATGTGAGTACGGCAGTGTTTTGTATTTTTTTTTTAATGTGCTTCTGCAATAACCTTGTGGTTCCATTAAACTATTGGGCTAAATTTACCAAATCTAAAAATCCGATGCCACACAGTACCTGACGATTTATTCTTCCTTTTTTTTTGTATAATAATGGTCAGATGAACAACATTATCTGTTCACTGCTTTTTTACATCGTTCAGTATCTGAGTCATTCCTCAAAAAGCTACTCTTCAGAATCAACATCTTTGTGTGTAAATATGTGTGTGTACGTGTGTGTACTAGTTTAGAAGATTCGTAATCACATTGTTCAGCAGTTAATTGCTGCACTCATTATTGATCCAATATGTGTGCACAATTGTTTAAACAGATCCTCATGAATATTCTGTTTTTGTGATTGCAGGTTTTAGTTTTGTTAATCAGAAAATGTTGAACCAAGTGAACCAGGCAGCAATTTCAAATCAGGTGATTTTATGGGTTAGCCAGTTGCTGGCCTGGCAAATTCAATAATCAGAAATTTAATGATGATGGTATCATTCCCGATAAAATAAATAAATCTGAAAACAGGTTACTCTGATGCAGCTGCCTCGCTGTATTCGCAGTTACCACACAATGTCCTGCCATAGCACTGTTTGGATGGTTATATGTCAAAAGTAACAGCTAATCAACACTTAATAAATGTGAAAACATCTCTTTTGGTTCAACATGTGGAAAGCATAAATAAACCATAAATAAGATGTTTCAAAATGCGTTTGTGTTAGAGTTTGTGTTAATCTAAATTTCAACCCCATGATTACCTTTTTACTGCAAATGTGCATCTTTTCTAAATATTGATTACTGATCTTGATGATTACAATCAGTAACAAATGATTGGTATCAACCCTGAAAAAAACAAATGAGTGGACCCTTATTGTTTACTCAACCTGCTCTCTGTCTAACTGTAACTATTTTTCTGAGTGATTGTACACCCTAGTGCATAAAAATTACATAATAGAGAACTGTGTGCTTTTTTTAACCTTAAAATTGTCAATTGTCATTTTTCCAGCTGTGCGTTCAGAACAGGACAAGAGTTTCATTTTTGAGGATCTATTTAATGTGAAAATTATTCATTCACATTTGTGAAAGTTTTGGCCAGTCACAGAGAGAGGAGGGTTCACATTTGCCATGATGCACTTGGCCTGTGTGTGTTATATCAAAATACTTTGTCTCAGTTTCTGGAGTACTCAGTTTTTTGTGTCCACGTAAGTATTGATAAAATTCAAGCTGTTCACTCTCATACAGCTTTTAAAGTAGATTTTTTACTTTTAAATTCACTTTACCAACTTGTTTATTTACTTCCATTTTGTTTTACTTAATACTTTTAGCCCACTGTATGATTCAGAGGGACATATTGTACTTTTTTTGGTGGCTGGTGAGACTTCCTCAGGTTTACGTTCTGCAAAAATCTACATAGATCTATAATAGTTTAAAAAAAAATATTAGTTAGTATGGTAATGAATCAAAATTGTCGTACCAGCAGTAATACTAAATACTTAACAGTTTATAAAATACTGCTATTTAAATAAGCTCTAACTCATCCAACTGCATTCCAGTGCTACAAACAATTTTATTTCATTAATGTTAAATGTTTAACATTTTGAACATGATCATTCTGTTTAATGAATTCCTTTAGGTTCTACTGACATTATATGCGTACTTTAACTCAAATAAAATTTCAAATCCAGGAGTTTTAATGTTATTCTTCATATAATGTTGTGCAGGATCGTTATGGCTGTTTTAAAATCAGATTCTTCATCATATATTTTAATACGGTTTCATCAGTTTTAATAAATGAGACAATGATTCAGTGCATTAGGATCAGAAAAATGTCATTTGATTCAATAAAACCTTTAAACAAGTGTATTTGCATCAGGGATTATTAATATTATCTTGTTCGATTGGCAGACGCTGACCCTAATTTTATGAAAACTGTGCTTTTATGGACTGAAAACTAGAGTTAACGTCATGTCAAGATGTAGTTTCTGCAGAGTTGTGGATGGAGGCTGTAGCTCCAGGCCAGGATCAGACACGATGACTCATTAGAGAGAAGCACTCTGTCGCTTCTTTGCCTTCTGTATAATCACTGTAATGTGGCTTTCACCATTTTCATTTATAGACTTTCATATTCGCAGCTCGTCAGAGTGGTTTTAACCTGTCAGGATTTCTTCTTTGAATTTCAGACTAGCTCCATTAGTAGGAAAAATAACAGTTTGATCCATTAATGGATCCATTCTGCTCATCTAATACAAAGCAGAGGTCAAAGTTTTCCTCAGTTTGTGAAATTTCTTTGAATGACATCAGGTGTTCAATTTTAACAGTCTATATTTCTAACTTAATATGCCCATTTACTGAGCTTGTGCAGAGTCCTGATTGTCATTCATGAATTGTTGCTTCTCTTCAGCAGCCTGGTTCAGCACCATGGAGAGCACCTCTCAGCATGTTTATCAGGAGGTCCAGTGGAGTCCGGTTTGTCCATGACCCAAAGATCTGAAACAAAAATATACATATATACATTATCAGTCAAGGTAGTTAAGTTTGGACACACCTTCTCATTCAGTGCTTTTTATTTATTTCTAGTATTTTCTACATTGTAGATTAATACTGAAGATTAGCACTTTTTTGTGTACAACATAATTCCATGTGTATTCTTTTATAGTTTAATGTCTTCAGTGTTAATCTACAATGTATAAAATAATTAAATAAAACCGTTGAATGAGAAGGTGTTCCAAACTTTGACTGGTAGTGTTCATAATATAGTTCCTAATTCTGTTTGCATTTCGGTGCTGTTTGCTGAGAGACGTTATCCAAAATGACACGACTTTAACACATGAAAGTAACAAAAGGTTAAAAACAACACTAAAGAATCCAAATGTAAAAATGTGCTGTAGCATTATTCCCGAAATGGTAGTACGTAGGTTAGGCATGCACATCTTTTATTTAGGGCAGTTGTGCAAGTGTATGTATATGTACACAACGAGTGGATTCCAAATGACAATTGCTTTTGGTAATTTGTATTAGTTTATATAACTTGTTCCAAACGGGAACTGTATTAGGTGGATTATTTTAGATTTAAATACTTTTCCATTTTATGATATTAATGTATCTATAAGACATGAATTAATAAGTCATATTTAAATATTAAGTGGTCTCATGGTGGTGTGAGATTTTTAAACCACACCTGAGATTCTGTATGTCTGCCCCTTCTTTAAGTCTGCATATTTGGCTCCATAATTCAAGTTTCCTTAGGTTGATTAAGTAAATACATTATGGCCAAACACTGCCAACAACATGTGTTTATTATTCAGTCCACTCATAATTGAGGATAACGACTACATGTGTTACTAAAGGCAAAGAAAGCATGATGGTCATTATTTACAGCTCTGCATTTCGGTCTTTCCTCAACAAAAGGACCCATTGTCTTCTATCTTGTGCTGTTTGGGGGACAGTTACACCTAAATTTAGAATGATAAAATGATTGATGTTGCTTATATCTAAGATCTACTGACTCGTAGTGATTATATATTTGAATTGCATTATGTTTTAAACTTTACTTGTAACTTTTAAGTATAAATATCAGCTGCTTCAAGTTCACCATCATTCATTTATCACATAGACATACTCCCAAAGCTACCTTGCAGTTCATCATGAGGGTTGCCAGATCTTTGAGTCAGGATCCTTCATATGTCACCGTTTTACTCTTTATTAAAATAAACTCTGTGCAACTCTGCAAGATGTATTTTCCTTGTACTCTGTAGAGGCAATACTTTAGATTCATTAAAGCAACATCTAGTTGAGGCTTCATCCACTCCTATCACTACTACTCTTACTACCCCTCCCTAACTATAAATGAGTTGAAACCTGCTCCACACACAACCAGCTAGAACAGTAAATTACTCTTCAAACATTGTTACAAACATCAACCATGCTCAATATCAGTCACAGGGAACATTTTACTGTAGAAAGAATACTTTTACTATGTGATATTTTAGTATTTTGAAACTGTGGTATTGGGACTTTAGTAGAGTAAAGGATCTTAGTACTTTTTCCTGAGCTGTAAGAGACAAGGGTCCTGACAGAACCAGCAGTCTTTGGTGCTAACATTTTTGCTGTTCTTCAAAATAAATGTTGTATTCCGAAAAAGAGAATGTTTTGTAAAATATATTCTTGAAGGATTATTTGAAATCATTACATTATTATCACTATATATTGGACATTTCGGTAGCGCCTTGACACTGGTAGGTACGTGTCTTTGCTATCCTTACCTAAATCCTTTGATGCAAGAACATCCAATCATTACTTGCAGAAATTTCCCTGCACAGACTTTAATAAATATAAAAGAGGTTTTTCCTTCAAAGTTGGGATGAAAGTAGATGTCTTTATCGAGCACTGACCACATGTGCCTCATCTTGCCACAACATCCTCCTACTTCTCTCTCCACCTTCATCTTTCTCTCATCTCTCCCTCCTCCTCCCCTCCTCAGTGTGGTTCCTGAATATTTAATAAGCCTGAATTACTGAGGCCCTCAACTGTAATGACGGGAAAATCAGACAATTAAAGCAGAAGGGCTCCGGCTTTAAGTCTCACCTCCCCCAGAGGAGCCAGAGATTATTTAAAGTGGCACACTGTTTGATTATCTAATCCTCCTCTTGCCCCCTCTGCTTTACTCACAGAGCAGCATTGCCTGCTCCACTTGCCACTGCAAATTACCATGAAACACCAATGAGCGCTGTATTTAAGTCCTTTTCCATAAGCGGGAATGTGGTGCCATGAAGTCTCGAGGGAATGGCACTATGGGACTAACTCTTTTACACTCAGGTTATCACAGTTTAGCAAGGCCTTCAAGGGTTGTCTTGTTCTCACTTAGGAGATGTAATTAATAACCATGCTGAGATGTGCACATTTACATTAAAACCACATTACTTTGAAAATGGACCGTATGTGTGAACAAATAAGTGTGTGTCAGTGGAAGAGAATATTGGTAGCAGTTAATACTTCTCTTTCCCAGGTGGCACAAAGACTGTTCAAGCTTTTTCTTTTCTTTCTTCGATCCTGAGCTTTCATCATGCACAAGTAGAAGCAAAAATGGTAGAAAACATTGCATGGGACCCACCAATATAACCCTGACCCGGTGAACTGCTCTTTGAAGCTGCAGGGCCAGAAACAGACTGTGTTCTTTTCTTCTTCTTTTTTAGCTCCCAAAACAAAGCCTGTTTTGTTAGAGGTTGGGCAATAAGTAAAATTATTGTCAGCTTGACTTATTACACAGACAAAGTGACGGATTGTGATTGAGTTGATAGGAATAGCTTCCTTAATGCCTCGCAGTGCACACACACACACACACACACACACACACACACACACACACACAGAGAGAGAGAGAGTCTCACAGAGAGTGAGATGAATATTCATGATTATACAGCTGAGGCTCAACACTGGCTCATTTAGTGTTGGCCAGAGAGAGGCAAATGATAGTATTGTAAACACACAACCATCAGGGGTTTAATAGCTCAACTCCAGTACTGGCTAATTACGCTGTACACACAGCCATACACACACACTGGAAGGCAGAGATTTGAAAGCTATTGTGATGAGATTTCCCTTCTCAGTTTTGACTTTTTGCAGACAAACATTTGTTTGATAGAAAAAAACGTACTTGTGCAGCTGCCTTGAATCAGTCTGGTAGAGAATAGAGACATCCTGTCATAGTACATCAATGTCAGCCAAAGAAGTCCAGTACAAATAAGCTCCATTCTGACAGTGTCCATTGTTTGATTCTGTTTGTATTTGTTGAGATAGAGTTTCATTGGTCTGTCTATGCAGACAGTTGGGCCCACAGTTTGCTGAACATGAACAAGAGCAGTGGAGCATAATGGTCAAAGCTGCTAACAATGGTCACCACTGATCTCTTATGTTGAATTGACATGGCAGGTGTTTCACATATATCTGCTATGTTATTTTCCAGTAACACTACAACCAAAGAAACATCCACTATGTTCACATTACCAAAAAAAAAAAAAAAAGTTTTCCAACACTGTCCTGAACGCTAAGCCTCATATTGGTGAACATTTTGTTTAGTGGTGACTTCGAATGCCTTGTAGCACAACACTCTCGAGACAGACAGTATCTCAAATCTCTCTGCCTTTTAACACGACAGAGAAATGTGGGGCAACGATGAGGCCAAGAGCCTCAGGGTTTAAGCTTCCCTGTTACCTCCTGATTTGAATATCGTTCAGCGTCTATTTGGATCTAGTTTTAATAGTGGTTTATTCAGTCAAGCAGAAGATGACATCTTTATCTGTGGTTGACATATGAGGCCGTTAGCCTGAGGCTAGCGTGTGTCTAGTTAATGAGCAGAGGGATGCTGCTGCTGATTAGGACCGGCAATAAAAAAGCCCAGCCGCATATTCTGACTCAACTCTGTGGCAGGCAGATTGGGTTTAGACCCAGATAGGCGGCTTCAAGCTTGTAGTCCAGGTGTGATGAGACATTAGAGCAGGTGCTTGGTTTGTGTGTATGTTTGTATATTTCTGTACTTCTGAGTTATGAAGAGCAAAATGCACTTAGAGAGAGAGATTTAATCTTTCACTTATCCAAGTAAAAACATATCCTTTTTATGCATCTCGTTTAAAGTACAGTATGACTGGACTAATCTGGCTCAGCTCTCTAGGATGTCTGTGGAGTCAGAAGCATCTTGTCAGAAATAGAAGAACATAAAAATGGATTAGTTTTCTCAAGCTGAATTTATTGACTGAAGGTTACGTGTTTCATTTTTATTCTTATATATATATATATATATATATATATATATATATATATATATATATATATATATATATATATATATATATATATATATCTGCCTGTAGTCAAGCTCATTTATATTACCATGGTCATTATAGATCAAATTTAACTTGTGACACAAGTAATGATTGGTTTTATTGCTGATGAGTATGCTGATTAGTCAAATTGTTTGAGCTATATTTTTTATGATTGATGTAAATTTCTGTCAATCATAAAAAAAACAGTTTCTTAAAGGTGTTTTCAAATGTGTTCTTTTTTAAGCAATGGTTTAAAATTCTAATAAGTTGAGAAAAACAGATTTGAAGCTGGAACCAGACAATGTTTGGTATTTGTGCTTGATCAAGGATTTTGCAGAATTGCACATTAACTTTCTAATGATTGAGTAATCTGTCAGCTAGTCATTTTCTTTTATGTGTTTTTTATGTGCAAAGCTGTGGTCGATGATTATTTGTGAAGTATGTGTATTGTAATTGTTGAAGTTGTAAAATGTTACACATATTTTTTTTCATGTGCTGTGCTGTCAGTGCTAGGTTAACTCAGTGATATAGAAGGTAGGTGAAAGTGTACCATATTTCCTGAGAGGAGCTAAAAATGTTCAGCTCAACATTCTGCTCCGAGCAGAATATTATTTATCACCGCATGCTGTGACGTAAGTAGGAGAAATCAAGTCTGTCTTATTTATCTAGTCCAAAATCACAAATCACGGATTTCCCCAAAGGCCTGTGCAGTCTGTATAGCATACAGCATCCTGTATTCCCAGGTCCTTGAACACAGAGGTATCAATAATAAAATAATTGATAATGCTATGTGGGCAACTTCATCTAATACAATAATATTTAATGATTATGTTTATTTTTGTGTCTGTAAGCAGTAAAACATTTGAGTGGATAGCATAGATGCATGATTCCACATCTCCACCATTTACAGGACTGGGAATATTGCTTGCTAAGGGAATGGTGGCCAGTATGTTGCCATGGCAACCCCAGCGGCTGTCAGTGTGCCTCCTATAAGAATGACAGATGATTTTTATTAGAGGGGCTGTAAATTGGTGGGGTCCCCTCTCTCCATAGAGATACTTATCCCAGCCTGATCAAACTGGAGTCACTCTGCCAATAACTGTGACCAGGCCTAATTACAACACAGGCCCTCCTGGACTCATCATACGCTCATTATTACTCACAGACTACACTGGCAATTCTGGCGCCAGTCACTGTGTGACATTCTTGTAGTGGGAAACAATATGGCACTACATATGGTGAAAATATGACAGCAGTTTCAGATTATAAAAAAGTGCTTATGAATGTTTCCCGTAACAAAAGGGAATCAAATGTTAGACAGAGAGATAGGATCATTCTTGAACATTTACAAACTAATGATTGTCTTGTGCAATTGTAGAGTCAGGTTCTTTTTGTGGACTAGAAGATGCATATACCCAGTAATTAGGAATATTTGCAAATATTTTGGGAAACATATTTAATGTATGAAATATTGCTCTGCAACAGCTTTGCCAAATCTGCTCTCAGCCACTCACCTCAGAGGTGATATTCTCCAAAACACAGACTCTGTGTTGTTCTGTTTCACTTCATTGCACTACTCCTGCACACTTTTTTTGATGTGCATCTCCAAATGTTGGGTCCAAGTTAAGATACCTTGTTGGCTTTTGGTTTGTTAGTGTGCAGCTGAACTGCATGGATTATTATATTTATTTATTTTTTTGTGAAGCTGCATGTCTTTAAGTGGCCAAGGTTACGGTGACACTGTAGGCTCCAGCTGTCTCCAGGGACCACGATCTACTCTCTAATACACTCCAAGACAGTTGCACAGTGGGGACACTGCCAGCAGAGTGATGAGGAAGCAATTTTTGTGTGCATTGTTTTGCTGACTCCATGGCTTTCCCATAAGTGGCATCCAGACTGTTGGTGTTGACCGGGTCAGACAATTAAAATTTCTTCAGAGGAGTCAGAGAAGTGCAGGTTGAAGTGTTCAAGGTCATTAAAGACATGAATCAGTTAGCAAAAGGAAATGCTTGGATCTGTTGTATACGTTTGAACCATGTGTCTTCATGTGTCAATGTATTTTCTGTTGATAAAAATGAATACATTGCAGCAGGGCTGCAAAGACCATGTGTTGCACATGGGTATTCTAAAGTCAGTCTTTGCTTCATGCATGTTGTAATTTTTCATTGTCATCATATCTTTACATTGATACATTCAGTAGCTGCTCTTGCAGCAGCGTGTTTGATTTGAGAAAGACAGAGAGAGAGAGAGAGAGAGAGAGAGAGAGAGAGAGAGGTACTGGGTTCCTGTTGAGATCTGTCAGACAGACGGCGCTGACACTTTTTTTGATAATTGCTCTGCCTAGCCATGATCTGAATTAGCATATGAAAGTTGTGCCTTTTTTTTCCTTCACTGGGAGCGCATAGCTGTAAGCTAATTTGTAAGTCATTTTAGATGACAGAGAGTGGTTGTATCCCAGAGGTGCTCTTTCTCTCTTGATCTTTTATTTTCTCTCTCTCTCTCTCTCTCTCTCTCTCTTTCTTCAACCCCTCCTCCCATCTCATCTTTCCTCCACTCATGTCTCAATTAAAGAATATTGAAAAGATTCAGGGATCCATGCTAACTCTTTAAGGTAAAGTGCATGTTTTGGGGGAGACGGTTGCCCAGCAAACAAAGGTCAAACTTCTCAGCTATGTCACCATGTGTCATTGTGTTCTACCTCACAAGAAGTCCTGCTCTCTTAGTCCTTGGTACATATTAACCTGCATGCCCAGTGATGACATATCTACTCCAGTGCAAGCTGTCCTAGGTGAAAAGTGTGACAGTTACATTGTAATATGGACAAACTTTTGTCTTCTCTCACTGTTTCTATTATGTTGCACAAGCAATTTTCGTTTCGGTGACAAACTGCAAAGCCTCCCAGTTTGAGTGAACAAAGAGTCTACTTGCAGGCTCAGTGTGGCTTATATGGGGATTAATTGAAGCTATTGAGTGTGGTTCCACAGAAAGAGACTTGTGTTTGTGGCACCAATGATGCCAAAGCAGCTGGGCGGGCCGAGGAAGGGAAGAGGAGACGACTGATAGTCCTGCAAGCCACCTGGTGTGAAGTGAAGCCATAGTTTAAGAATTATACACTAAAACAACCAGGTGTGGACACAAACACATGCTCATATGTCTAGCATGCTCACACACAAACTGCAGGAACAGTGGAGGCTGTCTCTCAGGCGGTGTTAGTATGCAGTAGGTGGAGCAGAGAGGAGCGAGGAAAAGCGTAGTGGAGTGCCTTCGATCGTTATTACACTGGTCTACAAAATTTTGGGAAGTCTCTGCTTCAGAGATAAAACTTGCTAAATCTTATGTAATTTGATACAATTAAGTGAAAAACAAACATTAAAAGTCTTAGTTGGCTACTCTTTTCAAGATACTTAATGTTAAAGTTTTATTGCACAAATGCTGGGGATCAACAAGGGGTGAGTGTTGGACATTTTTCTTTCCTGGCTCCAAGGACTATCGTAGCAGCCAGTCTTTCCTAACATAGTGAGATTCCCTGGCTCAGCTGTCACGTTCACATAGAAAACAGCAGTACTTTGTATATCCACCCTGTAGCCCAAGTACGAGTGCAACCACTTTCAAATCACCGCAAATCTGCCACTGATGTTGCTCATACTTTATACACCTTAAGAGCTGTTTCATATTTTCATATGTTTCCTTCATATGAACGGCATGACCAACTGGAATGGATGGCAAAACATTTCCATTGTGGAGTAAAACTGCTTTAAGCCTGGTTTTGGATGAATCGATAAACAGTCTCCATTCATCTGGATCATGAGTGATGCTAAGCGCTGTCATCAAGCCATTGATATCGCTGCAGTAAACCAGATCACCTTCCATCAGAAAAAACTCAACCAGACCTTTTTGGCGATCACGAAAGCTAGAGATCCTGATATCACTCTCCAGGAGATTCCATTGTTGCAGCCTGGAGCCCAACAGCTCTGCTTTACTCTTAGGCAGTTCCAAATCCCTGACTAGGTCATTCAGTTCACTCTGAGATATAAGGTGTGGTTCAGGAGAGGAATGTGACAGCCTGAAGTCTGGATCAGCTGATGTTGATGGCTCAGGACTAGCTGCATCCTGATCATCATCTTGGTCATCATCAGAGTCTAAGGAGTAAGATTCTGGTGCATCAGGAACTGGTAGGTCTTCTCCATGAGGCACAGGGCGAAGAGCTGATGGAATATTTGGATATTGCACTGTCCATTTTTTCTTTCTGGAAATACCACTTGCAACTGGGGGTACCATACAAAAATAACAATCAGTAGTGTGATCTGTTGGTTCACGCCAAATCATTGGAACTGCAAAAGGCAGAGATTTTCTTTTCTTGTTGAGCCACTGGCGTAGATTTGATGCACATGTGTTACAGCAATAATGTGGGGCTCAGCTTTTGTCCTGGTCACCTATTTTGCATCCAAAATAAAGATGGTATGCTTTTCTCACTATTGCTGTTAGAGTCCGCTTTTGTGATGCAAAGGTTACCTCACCACAAATATAACAGAAATTATCTGCATTGTTTACACAGTTTCGAGGCATATCTGCTTCCAGAGTTAAAAAACACAAGAGTTCCATAGAAATATCAGGTCCTGGCAACTTTTCAGTTATGAAACCGGCTGCATGGGAATTATAATCCACAGGTCAACTCGTGCTGCTCATCAAGAAATATCTCTACATTAATACATTACCTTAACTTTCAAGACACAGGTTTTCTGCAAGTAATGTATCAAATACATGATGCTCAATCAAATTTCTATTCAACATGATAGTATTCTTGTTTGGAATCACTGTTTTAAATCGATTATGTCTCAGACAAATATATTCCCGTTTGAAATGGGACTCGATTTCTCATTAATTTTCAAGAAGTTTCACAATTTGACCTAATACTGTATCTTGAAAACTATAGCTAATTGGCACTTCTGACTTATTTTTTCTTTAAAAGTGACCAAAAGTTAGTAAAATTTCACTACTCTTATCCAGGAAGCATTTTGCTTGTAGACCAGTGTTATTGACCATTCCTCCATGCAGCTGTATGCAGCATAAACACATTCACACTCACTTGCATGCACTCATGCACAGAAACATGTATACTCACACACACAAAGACTTTAATATACAGACACACAAGCAAATGGGATTTGAGATAAATGCAGTAGTAGGAGCACACACAGAAATGCCCTCAGCTTACAAGGACATGCACACACAGTGATGTAGGCCTGCAGCTCTGTGTCAGACAATCAATTCTGTTGTTGGTAGTGAGTGTGAGCCGGCTCTGGGAAGAAAGAAGTGGAATCTAACCAAGAATCATGAATGTAATCAATTACAATAGCTCTGAACAGTTTTTATACCACTGCCAGCTTCAGTCCTTACTGCAGTTGTCTAAATATGCCCTATCTTACATGTTAATTTACCTCCTGCTAATAAGATGCTAAACAGTGCTATAAGATGTAGAATCTACAAAAATCAGACCTCTTATTATCAAGAACTGTTATGAAAAGTAAAAACATGTCCCCTTTTGTCAGTCTAAACAAAAGGCTTATTTTCAAAAGTATGATGATGAAATACTGCGTGTACAGTGAGTACACAAAGACAATAATGCAGAGAGGCTCCTTTCCATCTAGCTAATTACTTAGTTTGGTCACCTCAAAAGTGTTTGGTGTCAAAGTATAGTAGTTCCATGAAGCTGACAAGGGGTAGAAAAAATAACAGAACGCCGTTTAATGCTGTTTCGCTTTAAAAGTGAAAACGCTGTATCACATTAATTTAATACTATTCGATGGATTCCTTAACTTCCTGTATAACAGTAACACATATTCTTCAGTGCTGAGTTCACTTTTTCAAAACCCTCCACACAGTCACCACCACTGAAAATGAAATGGACATAATATGCATTTTGTAACCACATACTGGAATCTTACTTTATTCCTCTTCCTTATAGAGGAATTGTTTTCCTCATGGAGGTGGATGGTTTATGGGTACCACTCACATGAGATGTCTCTCCTGAATGAAGTGAGTGTTGGATATCAGGGATATATCTGTAGGACATTGCTGGGGAGGGATCAGGCTACAAAAAGATTCTTTGACACATGTACTGAAAACAAGACATAAGGTTACTAGCACTGCTGCCGCTATGCTATACACATATGCATAAATCATGTGTATGGTTTTTATTGTGTTACTTTTTTTTTTTCATTATGTGCACTTGGAAATATGCAAAACTGATATATAGGAGAACATGACAGAATTTTTGATAAATTTCTGTGACACACTATAAGGTACCACAATCCATGCAAAGTGTGCTACTTTTTGTTGTAATGCATTCTTCACTCATACATACATAAGAGTGCTGTCTTTTCACTGAGCTGTTCAGCAACAGGGTTTTTTTCACTATTCCTTCATGTTACTTCAATGTAATGATGACATTGTAATCTTTCCGATTCTAAAGATACATGGAATTCTCACAAATATCCTATACCAGTCTTTGGTATACACAAGCATGGACACATATGTGTGAGTCTGTGTGTGGTTCTGTTTCAGCATGCATTTAAAACACAGGCATACACCCCTCTCCCAGGCCAGGCCTTTTGTCACAGTGACAGGCTGTCTGTTCTTATGAAAGCCCCTCTCATTCATAAGCCTGTCAGCTTTTGATGCCAGACAACTTTCAGAGGGAAAGAAGGGAAAAGGAGAGAGGGAAGACTCTTTTCATATCTGCTTTCTCTGAATGGTTTCTTTCCTTGAAGACGAACTGCATTTGCAGCCAGGTACATTTAAATTTGATAGTGTTTTGTGGCTTGTCTTTATGCTTGGGTAATTACAAGCTGTGGAAACACACATACCTGTCCGGCTGCTCTTTCTTTTGTCACTGGTTGTTTGTCACATATTAATGTGTCTCAGCCTCAAGCTGAAAGAAACACCTTCAGGATATCAAATCCATGGTCTCTTATTTCTAACTAGGTCAACACTTGCTTACAATAGCATCCTCACTACCCTCCTCTGTGTATTCTTCACTCTCCTCCTGTTTTCTCCCCCATTTCTGTCTGTCCTCTCATTCATGCTTTTTTTTATTGCACCGACACTGTCTGGGAAATCAGATTAAAAGTTTAGCTCATTTTGTTCTTTTTGCACCTAAAGTGGATAATAAGGCTTCCTGGAATATCCAAGACATAAATGTAGATGCCAGTAGCGACTTTCATTTTTCACTGATGTTTGCAGTAATCGGTGATTTATTGTTGGGCTATTGCAGAGAATCATCTTTTACACAATGATCAAATGTTTTTGCACTATTACACTGCTTTCCATTATTTTAGGCATGTGCTGCAAAAGAACTGGTACCAGCAGTCTTAATCAGTGTTAAACTGTCATGACAGGTCTAAATGAGGGTAATTCAACACCTCATAAAGTCTGCATTATGATATCTCTAGCAATCTTGCCAGAATCCCCCACCATACGGCGGCCCCATTTGATCCCCATCCCAGATTGGCTTCTCCATCATTGGTGACATGAAATACCCCCACAGCCACCAGCTACAGCACACATCACTCCTCATAAACACTGACAACCTCTCTCTACTTCCATGTGTTCACGGCAAATTAGCATTATATTAGCATGATATTAGCACATCCGACCTGCACAGCCATACCTTATCAAAGCGCTCTGTGATCCCTGGCTCCCTGCGCTTTAGTCTGGAGCAGGAAAAAAGAGAGAGAACCTGTGTGAGAGAGAGACAGCGAGTTTCCCCAGAGAGAGAGAGAAGAGAGCGATGAGCTACATGATAACGAGCTGTGTTACACCGCTACACAACACACAGCCTTGTCACTGCGCCTCAGAGCTGTGCTGAGCTAAATGGGCTGCAGCAGATGTTTGGTGACTACAATCACACAGAGCTGTGTACCTCACTTGACTTGCAAATATTTGCTAAGAGACTTCAATATTGGATTTTCTGTATTTCCTCCTTTTAGAATGCTAAGGTAGTGAATCCAGTGCATAAAAATGAATACATGTTTCCTCCTCTATACCCTGTGACTACCGAATAGTATTTGATTCACAATGCTAGTTGCCTCCTGTGATGAAATCAGGAAGCAACGGATCTATTTGTTTGTTCAATTCATCCGTCACACGCAGTGTTTTAGATGCCACCAGTTAGAAGTTGGCAAAACATGAAGACACAGTTTAATTAATCTAAGTGTACGTTTTAGATTTAAAGTGTTCCATGTAGCATTTTAAACATTTCACGTGCTGAATGCTGAATAGGTGCTCAGTTTGGGCTCATAAATCATAAGGAGATCCTGCACTGCATCTACAAATAGCTGTTCCAAAATGTTCAACATTATACTGATTGACCAGAGGCTACATACAGTACAATCACATTAGGTCACATAAAGGTGAGATATTTGGTACTGGCTGGCCCACAGGCAGTTGGAGTATTTATGCAAGAAGTCATTTTAAAATGGTGCTTCGGTTTTATTGTTTTTCAAAGATTTGTACTGTACTGTTCAGCATCGTTTCGTACAGTGTGTTAGCAATGTGCAGTTGCTTAATATCTTTTATTTTTCTGTTTCTCTCCAGTGTCACGGTTTCTCATCACATCCACGGGAGCGCTGTATATCCTGGATGTGCAAATGGAAGACGGGCTATACAACTACAGGTGTATGACACGCCATCGGTACACAGGAGAGACCCGACAGAGCAATAGCGCCCGCCTCATTGTCTCAGGTAAGAGGAGCACCAGCATGTTAAAAAGATGCATCAGAACAGAACTTTAAAACCAGTATGCACTACATCACATTCTGCTAAACGGCTTCATTTGTTTGTCTTTTAAATAGAGATGCTTTGCTGTGCACCAGTCTATGTATGATACAATACAAGTTTACAAAGTGACATGAAACATGAAAGGGCAGTAATCTGGTTTGTAATCTTTCTCTTTGCTCGGTTTCAAAAATGGTGCCCTCATGACAGAGGGCCATATGGAAATAAATGTGTGTTTGTAAAAAAAATATGTTGATCATTTGAGCAGAATAGAGTATGACAGGGAAAAACACTTGAATTAAAGGGAGGATGACATGTGATAAAGGTCATAAGAACTGTGCCAGTGTGGGGGAGCATTTCAGGACAGAAAATGCCCCTCCTTTCCTTAAACTATCTAAAGGGACACTCCACAGATTTTACACGACACCAGCTGTCAGAAGCACAAACCACTGCTCTAAAAATCAAGATATGTCAACCTCAGGTATCTCAAAACTCAACAGTCTATGCTTTGGCTTTTTGACGCTGTCTTATATTCGGAATTGCTGGCGTGTCCCTTTGAAATTGTGTCCATTCTGTATCCAAGCTGTAAATGAAATGATTTTGAGTATGAAAGGGATTTTAACTCTGCCAAGCAACGCGGCCGAGTTATGTGATGATCAGTGTACGTTTGTCTGTATGTTTGTCTGTGCGCAACATTACTCAAAAACGAGGTAACAGATTTGGATGAAATTTTCAGGGAAGGTCAGAAATGACACAAGGACCACCTGATTAGATTTTGGCTGTGATGCGACTTATAGTCTGGATCCACGGATCTGTTACAGATTTCTGTATCCTCTGTAACTATGACAACAAATGCTACACTGCATCAGCTGCCTGCTGACAATAACATGATTGCAATCCTTCTACAAATCGACCGTTGCAGACTTATTGGGAGTTATCTGTTGGAAATCATACAGCAACTGAGCAGCCTTGGTACTGCGCTTTCTGAGTGCTTTTCTTATCAATTCTTGGGATGCTATGCCTGGCCTGCTGCCGCATTAAAGTCATGGTGCAAAGAGTTTGTCCCTTTATCTACTCAACCAGCATGATGACCATGAAACATGAGACACATTCAGTCAATGCACTTTAGCCAGAAACCAGTATTGTGTTAATAAACAGAACTACTAAATTCTACCAATCATTCCATTTTAAACTTTACTCGTCATGCATGAGATGCTTAAAAATGGGTTTGGAAACTGTACAGACATCAAAAAGAGCGAAACCTTTTACTATGCCTTGCCCTTCCCCACTCCTGCAGATCCCACCAACTCAGCGCCCCACATCCTAGACAGCTTTGAGCGTCGTGAGGTGATGGCGTCTCATCGAGTGGAGCTACCCTGCAAGGCCTCTGGTCACCCCGCACCAAAATACCGCTGGCTGAAGGACAACCGGCCACTGGAGCCAGACACGCGTTTCAGACAGAGTGTGACAGGCCTGCTGATAGAGAGGGCTCAGTCCAGCGATACAGGGACGTACGTGTGTGAAGTGTGGAACGGCTACGGAAATGCTGAGGTGGTTGGCAGGCTGCTGGTAAAAGGTCAGTACCTTTGGGCCAGTGATAAGTCATTGGGGTTGATTTCTTATTGTTGGTACGATAACTTAAACAAGGCAAAGCTGGGAAGTTATAGATGCTGCTTTTTATATTTAAAGTGTTCCATGTAGAATTTTTAACATTTCACATGCTACCTGTAAAATTGTGGAAAACATAAGAACATACACTACTGTTTACAAGTTTGGGGTCACCCAGGTAGTTTAATGTTTTCCATGAAAACTCACACTTTCATTCATGAGCTAACATAATTGCACAAGGATTTTCTAATCATCAATGAGCCTTTAAACACCATTAGCTAACACAATGTAGCATTAGAACACAGGAATGATGGTTGCTGGAAATGTTCCTCTGTACCCCTATGTAGATATTCCATTAAAAATCAGCCGTTCCCAGCTAGAATAGTCATTTACCACATTAACAGTGTCTAGACAGTATTTCTGACTAATTTCATATTATCTTAATTGAAAAAAAAATGCTTTTCTTTCAAAAATATGGACATTTCTAAGTCACCCCAAACTTCTGAACAGTAGTCGATATTCCAGTCTTTTGGAAGCAGCTACTGAACTATTGCCTTCCTTTACCTACAGAGCCCCTGAAAGTTGTGGTGAGTCCACGGAAGGTGAAGGGCAGTGTGGGAAGCCAGGTTTCACTGTCCTGCAGTGTAACTGGCTCTGAGGAGTACCAGTTGTCCTGGTACCGCAATGGAGAGCTCATCTACCCCAGTAACAGTGTTCGCATGACAGGCCAAAACAGAGAGAACCTGGTCATGGCTGGTATGGCCAAGAGCGATGGAGGAGCCTATCAGTGCTTTGCCAGACATGGCAAGATGTCCGCCCAGGACTTTGTTCAAGTCATCCTGGAAGGTCAGTATTCACAGTAAGAGGTGTACATAGGCGCAGTCAATATACAGTACATACAATACAGAATAATTGCTTTGGCATATATAAGCTCTTTGTTTTGTGTGTACAGGTATTTGTTTGCGCATGTGGGTCCAAAACTGTATGTCTGTTCATATCTACTGTGCATGTTAAACTCAGTGCTGTAAGGCACAGCCCTTTTTATTAGATTTTCTGAAAGAGGCTTGCATACTGTCTCAAATGCTGCAGTGTCTGCCTCACATGACCGCACCAATATAATGAAAATGTCGATAATCAATGATGTTGTGGAGCCAGTGAAAGCAGCTAAATGAATCTGCTCTACACTCTGACTGCCTTTTATACAGCATACATGCACAAGTTCCAGTGAAAAGGCAAATCAGTCTAGATTTGGAAGATTCTCTTTATAAAAGCTTCAGAATTGGTTTTCTAATCATCCACTATGAGAGTGATTGGTTGAGGATAATAAAATATTTGTCGCCATGAGATTCTCCTTCCTCTGTCCAGATGGCACCCCCAAGATTCTGGCTTCATTCAGCGAAAAGGTCTACAATATCAATGAGTTTGTGTCACTATCGTGCACGGTGAAGGGAACACCGGAGCCCCGGGTAACGTGGACTCTGGATGACGAACCTGTGGTACGGGACAGTCGCCACCGCATCTCCCACTACACCAACACTGAAGGCCACGTGGTCAGCCACCTCAACATCAGTCAGACCCAGGTCCCCGACGGAGGAGTGTATCGCTGCATCTGCAACAACTCGGCCGGGACTGTTTCCTACCAGGCGCGAATAAACGTAAGAGGTGCTTGTCAGATCAACTCTTTCAACACACCATCACATATACACATCAACATGTCTTGAGTTATTCTGTTTTGGTATGTTTTAATTGGCTCATTTAAAAGCACCAAGATGTGCAGATGTTGAAGGAATGCCTGACTAAGTTTATTAAGAGGATTCACTTTTTTGTTGTCACTGTATCACTACTTTTTCCTACATTTAGAAATCTTCTAAAGTAGCTTCGCTGTGTTTCTTCTCAGAGTGGAACAGATCCTCCCGTAGTAGCTTCTCCTGTCATCAGTCATTGGTGTCAGCATTAACTTTTCTAATGCCCTGCTTCCTACCCAATACCTGCTGATAGCTTTATACTGGGACACCATTAGAGTGATTTACTGTTACTATCAGTGTTTGACTGTAGTGCTATGTGCTCTCTACAGAGACATGGTTGGCTGGATTGCTGTTGTCATGTAGCAGTAATACTGGGGCACTCAAGCTTTCTGTGCTTGGTGCAAGGCCATTAGTATTTCTCTATTGCAGAGAGGGAATGGTACTTTCTGTACACTGATTGGTTTAATTTGATTGTGTTCATTCTTGCATGTTGTAAGGCTAAATAGGGCGATCCTCTAGCCCTTAAGCGAGGGTCCATGGATGCCGGATGCAGCCAAGCAATGAAGATAAATCTCCACAGGTGCCATTGTGGAGAAAGTGTAATGACTGTTTCTCACATCGTTGGCTCCTTAATCGTGCTAAAGAGAGTAGCTACCCAGGATATGCTTGTGCTCAAAGTACACTACAGAGCCTAGTTAAACTGTCTTCTCCAGTGCTTTAAAGCGAAGCCTAATAGTCCATTTCCCTGATAGACACAGGGCTATGGAAGCCTATTGGTTATTCTGTTGGTTTTTCACAAGTGTGTGTGAAAGCCGGCAACATGAGTAATGGCTCTGATAATAACTTCATGAGTGGAGAAAGGGAACATTCCACTCTGATGCTTGTCAGAGGCAATCAGAGGCAGCACCAAAGAGGTGGGAGCAAAAGGTAATATTCACTACAGTCTCAAACAGTCCCTCCTTTTGATAAGTCAAAAAGTGAATTTGACATTAAGGAAACGGAGCAGAAGAGGTCTACTGGTGAGGATTTCTGATTTTCTGGTTTTGAGTTGCTTTGATGCCTTTCTTTAAGTGACAACAAGAAAGCTTAATCAGGCAGTCTGAAACCCCTAAACAGGTCTTGGTAATGTTTTAATTTTTTTCTATCAGAATGAATCAAGGCATGTAAACTTTGTGGTGTCTTGAAAACACACACAACACAGCACAGCTATCTTTTACACCACCCCCCGCCTCAAAATCATTTTAAGAGAGTTGTCTCTCTAATGTGTCCCTCAAGGGCCTGCCAGCATCAGACCAATGAAAAACCTCACTGCCATCGCTGGGCGGGACATGTACATCCACTGCCGTGTCATTGGCTACCCTTACTACTCCATCAAGTGGTACAAGGACTCCAATTTGCTGCCGTACAACCACAGGCAGCGGGCCTTCGAGAACAACGGCACACTAAAGCTGTTTGACGTGCAGAAGGACGTGGATGAAGGAGAATACACATGCAATGTGCTGGTCCAGCCACAGTTGTCCACACACCAGAGTGTCTATGTTACTGTGAAAGGTATGAGCCTCTGTCTGATCTGCCTTAAGTTACGCAGCACATGGAGAGAAAAATGGCATAAAATGTAGTTCTTGTAGCTTTGTGCAATCATTGATAGCCAGGATGTTTATTACTAATGTGTGGTGTCTGGTAAGCAGATTGTGCCATTTATTTGAGATGTGCCTACACATTATGTCATACATTACTACCTCTCAATTTTTGGATTTATATAGGGAATCACTTTATCAGCCTATACACTGACCCTGTACTGTCTTTCCATCCAATCTGCCTTTCCTTGCCGCAGAAAACACAGATATACAGAGGAATATTTGTATATTACACCCTGTAAAAAAGCACTCACATCACTGATAGCAAAGCACCTTCTCCATCATCCCAGCCAGCTTATCTGGAGCTCATCTGAATATGCAGCGGCACTGAGCCGAGCCAGATGATGATAACCTCAGATGGCTCTCTTTCTTCAATGACGCTGCATAATTTGAAATGTCGGATGGGCAAATCCACCCTCCTCTCTCTCTAGCGGGTCTTGACGTGCTAACGAGTGTGCGAGGGGGAAATCACACAGCGTAGACAAAGCTATGCCGCTATTCCGCCTTGGCTAATTTGCCTCTCGGCTGCTTAGCATTCCACCGCTGCCGAGAGGGAATCCCCAGGAGCCTATTATGCCTATTTTGTTGTGAATTAAATAAGCGCTGAAGTGCCGCTCATTCCAATGTTATTTTAAATCATTAATTTTCCGAAGCATCTGGTTCTCACGATGGCTACAGTGTCCCCAGAGAGCAAAAGAGAGTGAGAGCAAATGTTATATGCATGTTGTTTGAGAGAGAATTCAGCTGCTCCACATGGGGAGAGGTAATAAAATATTTCTTGCATTCCTACAAATTACCACAGCATAATATTTTGACATGGAAAACAAGGTGATAAAGAGAGACTTGTGACTAATGAGTTGCTATTGGAGTGCTTTGTAAAGCAGCTCAGCCATGACAGCTGTTGTCTGTTGCTGATGTGCACAAGCGGTGAATGATTTTGACACCATTTGCTGAAACCTGGATTATGGACATTTTACCCACAGGCCTGTGGAAATATTCCTGACGGGAAAATTAATCTACATCTCTCCTCCACAGTCCCACCTACCATCCACCCATTTGAGTTTCCAAGGTTTTCAATCGGCCAGCGAGTGTTTATCCCCTGCGTGGTCATGTCCGGAGACCAACCCGTTTTCATCACCTGGCAGAAGGATGGTCGACCAATTCCAGCCAGCCTGGGTGTCACCATAGACAACATAGATTTTACTAGCTCCCTGCGTATCTCCAATCTCACGCTGATGCACAATGGCAACTACACCTGCATCGCACGCAACCAAGCTGCAGCCGTGGAACACCAGAGTCAGCTCATTGTCCGAGGTGAGAGGTGGATAAGAGAGGGTAAAAGAGATGAGGTGTAGTTTAAAGGAATGGAAGGGAGTGTAAAGGCTGAATTTTTACTTGCTCTTCTCTTTGAATACAATAAAAAAACATTGCAAACCGAAATGTTAACAGGATCAGTAGAAAGGTATTTGATTTTCAAATGAAAAAGCCTAATCTCAAGGTTGCGTTATTGCAGTTCCTCCCAAATTTGTGGTGCAACCCAAGGACCAGGACGGCATCTATGGAAAGGCAGTGATTCTTAACTGCTCAGCTGAAGGCTATCCTGTTCCTACCATCCAATGGGAGTACTCTAAAGGTAAACCACACATATTACGTACAACAATACACAGCTGTCCCTCTGAGGTTTGGTGAGGGTTTTGGACGTTTTACAGGCCTTCAAAGACTTTCAACTTGCCCTTCTTCTCTTTTGACAATCATGCTGAATTGAAAAATACTTTTTTTTTGTCCTACAGCAATCTTATTCTCTATGGTAGATAATCTTTTTTGCAAAAGCCAGCACAGCAAACATAATGTCCACAGCCTTGAGGTTGAATGCATAAAAACACCCACCTCAAGTCTAAACAAGCACCGTGAGATGACAAACAGCAGCCGTTCAAAGGAGAGCTTTTTTTATTGTGTGGAAGAAGGAAATGGGTAAAAAATTATCTGACTATGAATTTTGATCTTGGCTGGACACAGTAACAATGTTTGTTGAAAATACAAAGATCATGTGTAATCTCCTCAGCCCAACCCACAAACCCCTACAGAAAACAAACAAGTGAAAGCAAATAAATTGTAATAAACAAACTGTAAAAAAAAAATGAATGGACTACTTAATTAGTTCACTTTAAAAAATCTGATATCTGGTAAATACCAACAGTATGTTTAAACATAAAACTTAACCATTCATCTTCATTGAGTCCTATGCAATACTAAAACGATGAAAGTGTAACTAATATCTGTTTCATTGCAATAATTCTACATTCTGTCGTCAGGGGCAACAAGACCACATGTTGTAGAAACTTATCTGTTGCTTCTCATGTAAAACATCCAACATGCACATGGCCTTATTACTCCGCCAAGGAACGCGGCCTAGTTATGTGAAGATCAGCGTACGTTGAAATTTCATCCAAATGGATTTGGATGAAATTTTCAGGGAAGATCAGAAATGACACAAAGACCAAGTGATTAGATTTTGGCAGTGATACAGCTTATAGTCTGGATCCATGGATTGTTGAAGATTTCTGTATTATTGCGAGACAGCAGCACAGCATCACTGTAACTATGACAACAAGTGAACACTACATCAGCTGCCTGCTGATGATCACAGGATTGCGATGCTACTACAAAGAAAAGTTTGATACTCCCATCTTAATGGGTTAATATAATATCCTCAAACTCATTTAACCTTTATTTACATGTTATTTTTTAAAAAATTATTATATTTAGCTGTATTTTTATCTCTGAATAATGTACAGACTAGAGCAAAAATTCAATTACTAGTTTTTTTACATGTTGCATGAGTTGACATTGTAAATCAATAAACACATCTTCAATGTCAATAGAACAACTGTGATCGTTAGTATTTATTAGCTCCCTTGCTTGACATACACTTTAATGGTAATTGGATCCTCTAACACTTTAAACTGTGGATGAATTTCACACCATATTATGCAAACTGCGAATATTATATTTCTTCACTTGAAGTAAAAAAAGTAGCAGAGCGTTGCTGGGGTGCACTCTGTCAGCAGTAACTAATGTGTAACACTAATAAGGACACACTTTGTTTTCTCCAACAGGAGCCGGAGTCCCTCAGTTCAAACCCATTGCCCTCAACTCAGGCTTTCGGATCGAGGTGCTGGTCAATGGGTCTCTGCTCATCAAGCACGTGCTGGAGGAAGACAGCGGCTTCTACCTGTGCAGAGTCAGCAATGATGTTGGGGCTGATGTCAGCAAGTCCATGTATCTCAATGTCAAAAGTAAGTCTCAAAGGAAAACACCACCTATTAGAGCTTAAAAGTGTAAATTTAACACGCTTGGCTTTATCTCGTCCACTCTTCTTTTGGATGCCCTCGCTGTTCATGCTCAGTGCTGCTGATAACATTAAAGCAAAAAGTAAAGGCACGAATGTTAAGTGAGTTGAACTGGGGTTGCCTCTGTCTGTGACAGTCAGGCCACCAGCAAGATGTCGTCATGGTGCTTGCGCTGTGCTTTCTGCCTGAATGGATCCCACGAAAGCAATGCTCATAGCCACCGCCACTGCATCTCCTGGAGAAAGTACAGCATTTATTTGCTGTGTGGCCAAGGACTTAGCTCCCCTCCATTAAGCCCTGAATTCTGCATGCAGGCAGGAGCTGCCATGTGGAAAAGAGGGCAGAGGGATACAGAAAGGGAGGTTAGAGGAGGAATGGGTTATCCATGTCGGTTCTCTTCCTCCCTGTGTGTGTGTGTGTGTGTGTGTGTGTGTGTGTGTGTGTGTGTGTGTGTGCCCTCACTCTTGTCTTTAGTTATTTTTGGTAAAATGCAGGATTATCTTACCTTTATGTTTTGCAAGAGATAATGACGTTTTTATATGTAGAATAAAACTACAATGTTTTCTTTTGTAGCACATCTATGTCCTCTTCTTCCTGCACAACTAATGTTTGCATGTGTTTGTTAAGGATACAATATTCTAATATTATGGAAGGACCTGACCATGCACAAATTAAACTCAATTATGGTTTTACCTTTTTTGAATATCTGCTCTTAGTCTGCGAGCTGTCTGTTCTGTGCATGAACAGAAAAAGACTTTATGTTCATGCGTAGCCCTGAGTCTGGGAAAAACAGAAAGTGACTCAAACCAGTCCATGCAACACCATTCGAGTGTGCCCTGTGCATGTCCATGCTTGTGTGTAGGACAGGTGTAAAAGGAGGAGGCGAAAAAGAAGGCAGAAAGAGCAAGAGGGACAGTAGATCACATGCTAGCACATAATAACTATTTAGATATGTTCACTTGCTAAATATTAACAATCTTTATCCAGAGATCATGACCATTATATTTAACTGGCTGTAAAAATAATATTATGGAGACGCCATGCGATTTGTACTATCAGTCATGACATATGTAGCACAGAAATAACAGTGACAGCAATGTAAATAATTTCCTTTGCTGAGCTGCTTACAGTTTGTGCAATTAAATTCACAGACAGTTATCACAGACAATTATCGCTTACTGCACTGTGTTTTTGTGTTGATATTACACTTTTCAAAAAGAGTACTGCCCTCTTCAGGTTGAAAGAGCAGTTAATAAACCATGAAAGTAATACATGATTTAATGCACCGAAGACAGAGCTGCTAAAAACAGTCTATGGCAATGGAGAAAATATTTTCTTTGTGATGCAGACCGTCGCCTTACAAATAATACATATCTGCATTTAAGAAAAATGTACAGTTATATCAGTTCCAGCTGATGCATGTAGTTATGGATTTGTATATGTGTGCAGAGTGTGTGATCTCCAGCCAGTCTATTGTGGCTGGGTGCTCATTTTGATCAGTCACTGTTAGATGAGGCTTATGCCCCTGTGGCTCTTATCAAGCCATAGCAGAGTACTCCCTGCTGAGTGTCTCACTGTCTGCCAGCCACAGCCAAATAGGCTAGAACTCCTTCATGACCCCTCCTGTCTGACTTCAGCCTATCACACTCCCTCACAGACCAACAAATATGCACAGAACCACAGACACACCAGCTGTCAGTACAGTCCCTTATGTTTTTCCAGTGTGGTTTACAATTAGGTATCTTTTTAAGACATCTCTTTGAAGTGTTTTCTTTTGTAAGACTCCATCCCACTGTAGGATGCTACGGGATTTTCAATTTTCAACTGAAAAGCTGGCTCTCAATTGCAGTTTGTCCATTATTTTATTGACAAATAAATCTGTAAAATTGTAGACTGAATTCTCCCATGTTTTGTTTCTGTGTCTGTTCACAGGCCGCTTATAGTCTGTGCACAGAATCACTGACACAAGTTGGCCTGTAGAGTACACTGCAGTCACTACACTGAAATTCTATTTTGTTAATTTGTTACTTTACTGTGGATTTCTTGTTGAAAAACAAGACTAAATATGTTTAAATTCCAGTTTCAGTTTAGCATCTGATTTTGTACATTTATGGTATAATACTGCTTACTAGAGCAGAAACTGGGCTGGACAGTGGCTGGGTGGTTAGCACTGTCACCTCACAGCTAGATGATCCCCAGTTCATGGACCTGGAGTCTTTCTATGTGGAGTTTGCAGGTTCTCCCTGTGCATGTGTGGGTTCTCACAGAGTACTCCGGCTTCCCCCCGCGGTCCAAAAACATGCTGAGGTTGATTAGTGATTCTAAGTTGTCCTTAGGCGTGAATGTGAGTGTGATTGTTTGTCTGTATATGTAGCCCTGTGATAGACTGGTGACCTGTCCAGGGTGTCCCCTGCCTTCACCCTAAGTCAGCTGACAGAGCAGAAAATGTGTAGTGAATTATTCTATAAATTGGTTGACCGAAAATGAAACTATGTCAATAATTATTCTTGTCTGTCATTATCCAACCAAAATGTTTCACTGCTTTAAAATGATGGAAAAATCCGTGGATTGTCAGACATAGCAAGGTGTTAGAAGTCGTCAGCAGATTTATCAATAGTTAAAATCATTGCTAGCTGCAGCCCTTCAGTGGCCTTACTTTTCACAGCCTAAAAAACTCTGTGCAAGTGCAGTCACTCAGTGATGGTTATTCCATTTGCATTGTAATTTTGAGCAAAACGCAGGATTTAGAAACTGCCTTTACTCGTTTGATAGACCTTTTTTATTAACCACATTATTGTTGACATGAATTAAAAACACCTGAAAAATCTCTAAAACCCACATATAGATATGGATATTCGAGAAACGCAGTCATAGATTGTTTGTCTCTTAATGGCTATGGAGCTTTATCTGTGAATGCATTAGTGTCTGCAGTCCTTCAGGTGCATACTCTGCTCCTAAAGTATCTGGTTTGGCTGCTGTAGTGGTTGTGCTGTCCTGATTTGTGCCTCTTCCCTGTAGTAACCTGAATCTTACTGGACGCCAGGGGAGCCACACCTTGTCCTCTCTCCCCTGTGTGCATGTGTGCGCATGTGTGTCAGTGTGCAGACAATGAGTTCATTAACCCTTAACGGTTCTCGCAGGTACAGTGTAGTCCACTGTAACTTATGAGGCTGTGATGTTCTGTACACTGTGTGCTGTTTTTGTGTTGTTTATTCAGGCCAGCCTACACCACTTGAGCAGTGGCAGCTACTTAAGAGGCTTAGGAACCAATTAGGGAGGCACACAAGCTGACGCATGCTGAACTACTCACGTGATGGATAGTATGATCTTCACTGTGTATTATTGGGTGTTCAAATGTGGCTTGATGGATCAGTAGAGAAACACTGGAAAATCAATAGATTCCATCAGAAGCTCCACAATGTATAGTAAAGACATACATGGTGAAGATGGTATCGGGTCATATACACGACGCAGGTGAGCAAACAAGCTCATAAGTGCACACAAAGGCATACATTTCACACAAAGAACTGCACACTTTAATGTAAAGGCAGAGCTACAGTGCAGCGCAGTGCAGCCATTACAAAAGAATAATGGGCCAGGCGGCTAATGCAGTGCTTTAGATAGATCCCACTCTGCCAGGCTATTGTGGTGGACTCCCTGGGAAATGAATTGCAGCTATTGTGATGTCCTAGCTTGGCACTTTCATTGTTGTGAGTGTCTGTGCACAGGCTAATGTCTCGTCATAATACACCATGCATCATCCAGTACGAACGCCACCACTGCACTAACAGCCAGTAGAAACTGCTTGGACTCACTGCACCAGGATTTAGCTGTGTTAGTGTGTGTATATTCACGTGTGTGTATGTTTGTTTATCTTTCATGAGCTTCTTTATAGGAGTAGTAATCAGTTTGTGTGCTGTGTTGACACTGGCTGCAGGTGGAGGTTTAAACAAAGGATTTTTATGCAATTTCCAGTCAAGCATCCCAACCACCAAAACAGATGTAATTCAGTCAATTCATTACCAATCCACTGCGGATGCTATCAGAGTCAGTCAACAGCCACTCAATGTTTATCAGGACCAATTAAGACCAATCAAGCCTGTTAGACATCATAATGTCTGCAGACACAGTGATGAGGGCAGAGCATATAATGAGGCTTCACTGAAGAGCAGTACTAAATGGTCTTGTGGTTACTGAGCAGCCTCCCAAGAACAACATCCTTCAGACAACCATATGGATGCCCAGTTTTTCTGATCTCTACTTCTTTCATCTTATTCACTAATGTGGTGTCAGCCCACCTCAGCACAGAAGCCGTTCGTCTGCAGGCGTATATGCGGTATCATGCTCCATGTCCAAGCCAATTGTGCAGCTAAGAGAATTATTTCAGTACATTGCAGGCGGCCAGTGAACCAGTAATCTTTGTGCAATCACCACAGCCCTCTTCCCTTCCCCTCCTCCGCCCTCGTCCAGACCGTCTCTTCCCCAGCGCCCACTTACAGTGTGCCCCCAGGGCAAGGAGCTGGATGCATCTCAGCTCGTCTTCTCTTGTCTGGCCCTCATGGCCCCATCGAGCTGGGGTGCCCTGTGGCTCACACTGGCCTGCCAGGCATCCTGTGAAGAATGTAGACGAGCATCGCAGTGATCTCAACATGAGTGATACTCCGATGAAGCCAGCTCATATGTACAGAGGAGAAGATAGCTCACAAGAAGATTTCTTTGTAATTAAATGGTTTTGCCATTCAAAAATGTGAGAGCTACTTTCAGAAAAGATTTGTTTGGTAAAACCTATAGAAACAAACAGTGCAGCAAATAGTCAATAATGCACAAGAGATGCAATGTTTAGCATAGTTAGTGGAAGTAATTTATATCAAGTCTAGAAAAAATTACATCTGATAGTCACTATGGCTGATCAGTCAGTATCACGTAAATAGTGTCACATAGAGAAATGTATTCTTCATCAACAGAAAATCTAGGGAGAGGATGTCACGTCAATTATTACATTTTGAATAAAAAGTGATCTCTGATAAGTGCAGTGCAAACAGCAAGTGTAGTAACAAAAATGTCACGACCAATTCAGTATATGAGAAAAAGACTTTCTGAAAGCACTAAATGATAATATGAGTTTCTTCTTGCAAAATGTGTAACTTCCAAAGTGGAGCTTCATGTTTCAGCCTTTTTGGTGCTAATAATTATTAATCCAACTGAAATGATGCGGAAATAAATGAAATCTCTTTTCATCACCTCTCGCATCTCACTGAACCTCTGAGACGGTTTCACTGCTTTCTTTCTTTGATCACAGATGAATAGCCTTGCACTGAAGTAGCCATTCACCTATAATTATGTGTTATCATTATTCTCCTGACTCCACCATTTGGCTAATTCTGTTTTTCACATCACTAACTCCACCGGTTAGAAACATTAGACACATTTTCTTTCTGTATTGTTTTTCATTCCTGCATTGCGACATTCAGGGTGTGATTGTGTAATCATCATCATCCTCCCATAAAAATCAATGGCAGGTCCATGTTCTATTCCTGGCTACTAGAAATGGCCCTTTTTCTAAGAGTAGAGACTAGAGAGGGAGAGAAAGGACGAGAGGGAGGAGGGAGGTGAGATAGATGGGGAGAGGAGCAGAGAGGAGAGACTGTCCGATGCTGGTTGGCATGGTAACCTGGCCAGGTGAAAGGGAGCCTGCTGGAAGGAGGGAGGGAGGGAGTTGAGGGGGGCTTTTGTCTCAGGGGAGTAGCCTATCAGCAGCCAGCCTATCCCCCACAATCCCCTGCAGGCTTACGTGTATCATCACTGCCCTCTGGGTTGCTGTGGAGGAACAGGGCTCTCCTCACCTCCACATAAAAGACACATTGTACTGTGCAGTAAACAGACACTACACACTCTGCTGTTTCTTCTGCAGGTTTCCAAAAGCTCTAATGCAGATGTTTTCCTCAGCAATGCAATACATCTCACTGGCTCCTAAAGAGGGCAGTGCATGAGTGGTTCTCCTGTGTCTGTGTATGTTTAGTCATTTTTCTATGCTAGGTGTCAACATGCCACTGTGTTGTACTAAGCATACATACATTTAGTCTTTTTCAGACATTGGCATAAATATAAAGCAAGTTACTGATAAAACAGTGAGATCCAGCTTCACAAATATATAATTTCAGTTATCACATTAGCTCAAAATAATATTACTAAGATTCAAATGGAACCCTTTGTGTTGTCTGTATGCGTTGCCTCATGTAATGTTTAAGGCTGAATTAGATATCAGGGGAGCTGATGAACACTGAGTCAGGGGACTCCCTTTTTCCACCATCTCACCTCGCTTCTTTTTCCTCTTTCTCTCTTTTCACTCCCCCCATAATTCCACTGGATATTAAAGAAATACATCAACACAACAATTACAGGACCACAAAGTGTGCCTGAGGGCTGGCTCAGCTGGGCTTCCTCACACTCTGAAACACACACGCTCTCGCGCACACATGCATTTACATAGACACACAAATTGCATGTGCCTCATCTCACAGCCTTGCTTATCTTGCGTAGACACTCCTATTGTTAAGCATTTGTTTGCTTTTGTGATTCTGCCTTCTTAGACATTAGTTGTAAAATATATGCAGCTTGAGGTCTGCCACATATGAACTGCACAACTGCAAAATGATTCTCTGCGCACCAGTGTCTGTAACTGACTGAGGAAAATAAATTAATAATGCAACATGAAATTAATATCTCCTCCAATAAAGAAGAGACAGATCGTTGAATGGTTTAATCAGTCATTTTAAATAACTAGTGGTTGGAACAGTTTGGTCATTTATCTTATATATGCATCAGTTTGGCTTCAAGCACAGAAAATCTTTTGTCATCACAGCTTTTCCATGGGATGAATTATTTTTCCCTTTGCTATCAAAGGTGGATTTTTTTATATACAGTAGCTTTGATTCCAGATAAAATTGTATAGTATTTCAGTCGATAAAACAATGCAGATTTTTCTTTCTCTAGTCACCCAGCTAAGAGCTGTGTGCCTAGCAGGTAGGAAGATCAGCTGCTCTGATTGGCTGTTGGATCAAAAGCTCACTAAACCTAGAATGAGGCTGATCGACTACAGTTAGTTCACATTTCTCCATCATTAGTTCATCCCTTTTCCTGCAGAAGTCCTTTGTTTCCCAAATATAAATTTGACGAAAAGCACATACTGATCATTTGTTTTCTTTTATTTAAACAAATGTTTTCCATCACCAATAACATTGTCAGTAAAGTCTTTATCGCAAGAGTATAGAATTTCTGAAGTGTTATTACTTTAAGTCTTAGTATCAGCATATCATTAATAATATCTGTTTCAATGCAATGTATTTAAGGAATTGCAACTATTTAAATGTTCCATTATCATCTCCAATCCTGGATGCTGGAAAGCCTTTAAAGTTTACATTACAGACATCTGCATACCTCTCAATGTCTTCCCCGTCTTAGCATTTTGTCGCCTAGCACAGTATCCCCCTCTGCCAGGAGTGTCAACAACACCATACTGTGCCACCTCTGAGCCACTTACACAGCAAAATGAAAGTAGCTGTGCTCTAAAATGATAACGTTTACATAAAGCCTGAGCAGTTGTTTCTTTCCTCTCACTTTTTCAGACGTGTCTCACAAAAAATTCATACTTGTCATGCAAAATAAATCAGCGTTCTTTTCCGTAGCTGAGCTCCAAATGGCTACAGTGTGAATAAGAGATGAGGCTTAAATGTTTGCAGCCCTTTGCCTGACACTTCCATCATATCAGCGAAGTCACACTTTGTGTGTTTGTGTGTGTGTGAGACAGGAATTGAGAACGAGCATGCGTGTTTATGTGCATGCATGCTTGCATGTGTGTATGGGGTTGAGTGTGTGTGAGCATCTGGGAGTACAGGGTTGTTATACACTCTGCTGTGGGTGTAATGAGCCATGTATGTCGTTAGTGTGCGTTTAGTGTGGCGTCTTCAGAGTGTTGTTAGAGCATCACAGTACCATTTGGGACCCTCTGATGCAAGATACACACCAGGGCCGCATGTTGCTTTCATCACAACATTAAAGGGAGGCTTTATGTTTGGTTACAGTACATTAACAATGTACAGAACACTTAGGCTGCTTACTGTAAGCTGATTTTACATTGAGTTGCTATGATACATGTTAAATCGTGACAAATATTTTTGTATTAAGCTCAATAAATAACTTCTACTTCGCAGGAAGCTTGGTTCCCTGTTAAACTAAATATGTCCATGATTTTGATTGACAAAGCTAGGGACTAGGGATAATCACTATATTAGCGAAATTCCAAATGTACATAAAGATGTAAGATGCAGATCTAAATACAGATCACATTCACCATGCATGAGTGAACATAGTTACTTGGTGCAGACTGCAACAAACAACGCATCTCCATTTTTAGAATTTTTTTGTGAAAAAGAAATGCAAAAATGACCATTTCCATTAAAATCATGACTCATATTGTAAACACAATGTCAAAATAATCACATATATACATACATATCTTCATTTCTTTTTTGCATAGTTCAGCCCGAGCTTAAACACAACACAAAAATGTCAATACAATACAATATATATAAATCAAAGCAAATTAATTATGTTATAATAATAATTATGTAATCACTCTGGCTTTCATGATAGTTAGTGGAGGTAACTAATGGTAGTGTTTGTTTCATATAAAAAACCTATATTAAAAGTCTGTATTTCATGACACTTTTTTTAGTTGTCACTACCCAATCTGCTTTCATGCCATCAGCCTTTTAGTAAATGACAGCAAATTAACAAGTGTTATTGTGAAAATGGCACAATTACATAAATACAGGCTGTTTAAATATAATTTCTGGTGCCAAATCTAAACCAGTAAAATAGTTACAATGTGAATAATGTATTTATTAATTAAATAATTCAGTGTATCTAAACATGTTAGCTTAGCAACTAATCTTAAACAAAAGTTGCCTGGTCTTTTGCTAGTGAAGCCCAGTGAATATTATACGCTACCGTTCAAAAGTTCACCCACGCAATTTCAAATTTTCCATGAAAACTCACACTTTTATTCATGTGCTAACATAACTGCACAAGGGTTTTTTAATTATCAATGAGCCTTTCAACACCATTAGCTAACACAATGTAGCATTAGAACACAGGAGTGATGGTTGCTGGAAATGTTCCTCTGTACCCCTATGGAGATATTCCATTGAAAATCAGCCGTTTCTTCATTAGTAGAGTAGTCGTTTAACACATTAACAATGTCTACTTTGTATTTCCTATTAATTTAATATTATCTTCATTGAAAAAATGCTTTTCTTTTAATAATAATGACATTTCTAAGTGACCCCAAACTCTTGAATAGTAGTGTATATCAATAATTCAACTCATATTAAGTACCAGTATCATCTGCGAAAAAATTCTAACAAAATATTGTCTTTCCCTCCACCTTATTTTCACACCAGTCCCTGCCATGATCACATCCTACCCCAACACCACGTTGGCCACGCAGGGTGAGGAGAAGAAGATGAGCTGCACAGCCCACGGTGAGAAACCCATCATGGTGCGCTGGGAGAAGGAGGAACGCATCATCAACCCCGAGACCAGCCGCTATGTGGTTTCTGTCAAGGAGGTGGGCGATGAAGTCATCTCCACCCTGCAGGTAGGAGGCCCTGCTAAGAAGTGTGCCGTTTGAGAGTGATGATTGCTCAATAGATGCCGCAGCACATGCAAAATTCCTTTGAGTCCCATTGCAGTCCAAATCTTCCCAAGCATAGAGTGTATCTTAAGAATTCTGTTTACCTTTTCTGTCTTTTCAGATAGACTGGATGTTTTCATTTTGTCAGGGGTCTAAAAATCCTTCCTCTGAAACAGCCTGTTAAGGAAGAATCACTCATTGTTTGTCCTGACCATGTTGCTTATCTATAGTGAGGGCATTCAAAGAGTCACAAACCAAAAAGGCGGGAAATCATTAGTTTAAACGTCCTGCCAGCACTACCATGCGAACCATAATCAAAGTTTTTCTACATCAGTTATCGCTAATAGACCAATGGAAATCCAACAGAATATTGGCTTTCGCATCAGTTCATTGCTAACATCATCTCATCACTGTGCATACACCAGATCATGCCCACGGTGAGGGAGGACTCTGGCTTCTTCTCCTGCCACGCCATCAACTCCTTTGGTGAAGACAGGGGGATCATTCAGCTCACAGTACAAGGTATAGCTGCAACAAGCTAAACTGCTTCTAGAAAAGAAGACAAATGCTGAGCCTGAACAGATCCTTTTAATGCTTATATCATTCGTTCATCATGGCAATATCCTTTACATCTTGAGTTGAGTAATGCTAAAATAACAATGTACTGGTCAACTTTGTGCCTTGTAGAGCCCCCAGATCCCCCAGAGGTGGAGATCAGAGAAGTGAAGGACAGAACCATTGCACTGCGTTGGACTATGGGTTTTGATGGCAACAGCCCTATCACAGGCTTTGATATTGAGAGCAAGAACAAATCAGGTACAAGAAAGCTATGGATCTATAACTAGATGGTCTTATTGTTGTTTACCGCGCTGGACACTAGGTACTTTATGTATGACAGGTACACATCTGTAAGAGAACCATGTACTTTGGGATGTGAATTATCTCTGCTTTCACTTGGTCTCAGCACTCGAATTTAATACAGCCTCTTCTGATGCACTTAGCTGGATTTGTCTTTTCCCCTCACTTCAGTAACCCTAATAAACCTTGGCCTCTCCCCTCTAAGCCTCCTGGGATACCGCTCAGAAGACCAAAGATGTCTCACCTCAGCTCAACCAGGCCACCATCATCGACCTACACCCCTCCTCCACCTACAACATCCGCATGTTCGCCAAGAACCTGATTGGCAAGAGTGAGGCCAGCAATGAACTGACCATCACTACTGATGAAGCAGGTAGGAATAAAATGACGGAGCATTGCTTTTTCTTTCTGCACCCGCCCACAGACATATCTGCAGGCTGTGCTCTTTTCTGTACAGAACCAAAATATGCATGCATTCTATCGTCATATTTTCATGTACATAAATAATGTACAGTTGCAGTGACAAGAGTAAATCTCATGTGTTAAAATGACCTAACGTATCTGAGGAACAAAAACACAGTGAGAAAGACAGTAATCAGCGGTGAATGAAAGACAAGAGGCAAAAGGAGGCAAAGGGCCGACTGAGACAGTTCATTACCAGCCCAGTGACATCAGCTCATTGGCTCTGTTGCATTATTGAACACACGCTGACCCCGCGCTAAAAGCAGAACTTTTCAATTAGCAGCCTCAGTAGTAAATGTCACACTATGGTCAATAGACTGAGGCTGGACCCCTTTTGCAAATTACCCCCCCATGCTTTCATCTCCCCCCTCTGCCAACCCCTGCAGAGTCTTTCTCCTCACCCTCAGCAGCCACCTCTAAACACAACCATCACATTTGTCCACAGGCTTTCCTATTCTAATCTGTAAGACAGTTGTTTCATGTGAACAGTTTTGTGAAATGTTGATGATCTGATCTCAGCTCCTGATGGACCACCTCAGGAGGTGCAGCTGGAAGCCCTCTCCTCTCAGAGCATCCGAGTCACATGGAGGGTAAGTTAATCAGACCCTGTTTGTGTCCATGAAGTTATGCTGTTCAGTAGCTCTGTTTGGGTAGATACAATTAAAGCTGTCAGAGCTTTGGTTTGTGGCTGTCAGTTTAGTTTGTCTGCTCTGTTCTCTCCTCGACATCGATGCATCTTTCAAACAAACATTTAACCTGCTGCTACTCCTGTGGAGCCGCTCAGTAGTGAAGTTGTACTGGTCACCTCTCAGGTGTTACTTTATGAATGTGAAGCAGGATTTTGCAGGGAAACGGCATGATTTCTCAGTTTACTGTCTCTGAATAAATGAGTGTTAAAAGAACCATGTACATGTTTGTAGACACATTTGCAGCCAGTATTAGTCTTCTCCTCTCTTGTCTGATAGTATAACTATAACTGTTGTGGTATCATAGACTTTCCAAGATGTGTGCATTCATTTTGTTCATGTTTAAACCTTTGTCTTTCGGAGTTGTTCAAGTTATGTACAGATCCAGCAAGTCATTTCACACAGGGAACCAAACTGCATTTTAACATTATGTATACCTCAGAGAGTTCACATTATCTCTCAGCAGTGTATCTGAAAATAAGGATTGTGGTGGCCACATTATGTAGTGCCTTATTTTAGTTGCCAGTTTTGCTATTTTCAATGTTACTGAGGAAGACAAGCAGTTTGGGAGATTCAAATGTTATTCACATGGTGCATTAGAAAATTGAAGATGCATGCTGCAGTACCGAGGTGATGCCATGCACCTTTGCACACCCCTGTGTCCTGGCCATGTTGATCAATCTGATTACATGCACTTTTGGGGTGTTTTTTGGTGTGTAGAACGCTTCATGTGTGTGTATGGGGACTTTGAAGGTCTTGTGGGAACAAGAATCAGGGAGAGAGCCCAAATGACATCATTTTCCTGCAAATGCTGCTGACAAATTATTGATTGATTTTTGATTTGATTTTGATTTTGGAAAGTTTTTTGAACATTTCAACATAAAAAGAAAACAACAACAAAAGACAATGAATAACTTGCTCAGAAAGGAGTGGGAAAAAGTTGAAGCTTATCAAATCCCAGCCCTTCTCCTTACACAAATGATTGTAAATCTATTCTTCCTGCTTCTTCAAAATACTACCACTTATCAGCAATAATATTATTAATAATAATAATAATAATAATAATAATAATAACAATAATAACAATAGTGAACATGATTTATAATAAGTATACACCAGTATGTCCATTTACATTTATACAAATGGACAAAGACAAAAGGAACTAACAATAGCAAAACACAACAGAAGGAAAAGAAAAGACCCAACTAATAAATGAATAAAGAAAACAAATAGTTAATGATATAAATAATTATTAACAGTAATCTGTACACACCCAGTGACTGTCACACCCCCCTTCATCCCTGTATTCTGTGAAAACATTATCTTTGTATTTTGTTTTAAACTGCTTCATTCATTCATAGATGTCATCTGTGGCATTCCCTCCGACATCAGGTGTTTAGTAGATACAAGCAACAAATGAAAAAAAAAATTATCATCTCCGTATTCAATCACTGTCTCAAAAAGCTTGTGTCATTCCTCTGCCAGGCACCCAAAAAGCACCTCCAGAATGGGGCCATCAGAGGCTACCAGGTGGGCTACAGGGAGTACAGCTCTGGTGGGAACTACCAGTTCAGTGTGATCAGCGTGGAGACCACGGGGGATAATGCAGAAAGCCTGGTGCTCGACAACCTGAAGAAGTTCACCCAGTACGGAGTTGTGGTGCAGGCCAGCAACAGTGCAGGGACAGGGCCATCTTCCACAGAAGTGGCTGCTACAACGCTGGAGGATGGTAAGAAAACACAGATGAGGCTTAAATATGTTTTTAAGCTTAGTAAAGTTGTTGTGATGAGCTAAAAATTAAATTATTCTAAAGAAGTATAACCGTATTACTTGATCTATTTGGATTTTCCCCAATACAAACATTTTCAGTGAGACAGACAGCATGGTTTAAGGTTCAGAGACATTTGTGAGGATATATCACAACCTAGAGGAGATCAGGGGGTACTGCCATTTATTGTCTTTGCTGAAGTGTTCTCTGAGAGTCGACTGTTCTCATAGCTTGCCTTGTGGTTCTTCCCCTTAGTGCCCAGTCGTCCTCCAGAGAACGTTCAGGCCACAGCCACATCTCCAGAGGTCATCTCTCTGTCCTGGCTGACCCCTCCCAAAGACGCTTTAAATGGCAACTTGCTGGGCTTCAGAGTCATCTACTGGGCCAACCTGCCTGATGGAGGTACACAAACCTTAGTTCACATTAGTACACATTTTAGAAAAGCAGATAAACACATGAATTTGCACTTTTTCAAGCATAATTACAAGCTGGTTGATTGCATTTTTGACAGAATTTTAAATAAATACACTTAATGAACTGACTCCATCATTGCAGGTCATCATTCTGCCCACAAAGATCTGCACACTGTTCCAATAAACTTTTGTAGATTTGATCAAGCTGCACAATGTTTCGATCTTCATCAGGCATTGAAACTTTTTACATCACAAACACATCCAACACCCAGGTGGTTGTGATGTGCATGATTAAGAGTCGGCTGTCTGACTGGATACTGTCTTATCAGTCCATAAAGGGGGTCACCTTGCACATGCATAGGGTCAAATCAGAAAACATATAATAAGAAATACAGTCTAGACATTATTAATGTGGTAAATGACTATTCTAGCTGGAAACAGCTGATTTTTAATGGAATATCTCCATAGAGGTACAGAGGAACATTTCCAGCAACCATCAATCCTGTGTTCTAATGCTACATTGTGTTAGCTAATGGTGTTGAAAGGCTAATTGATGATTAGAAAACCCTTGTGCAATTATGTTAGCACATGAATAAAAGTGTGAGTTTTCATGGAAAACATGAAATTACCTGGGTGACCCCAAACTTTTGAACGGTAGTGTATATTAATGTATTACTCACCTAAAATGGTTTTAAGTCAATGGAGTTTCCTAACCATCAGTACAATGATTATTTTATTAGATTCAGTGAACTGCTGCAGATCACCACACAGTGGACAGAGTGGACGAGACAAAACGATTCATCTTGTATCCATATAAATATGTAAACTGCCTTAAATCAAATGCTTTAAATGAGTACGTTTTCATTTACACTGTAGTTACCCGGGCAGATTTTGAGCATCTGTGTAGCCTCCACTATTGGCCAACAGTCTGCATAATCCTGTGAAAGTCAGACAGCATGGCATTGCGTTGTCACATGCCGGGTTTGTGTCAGCGGGATTGGTTGTGACAGCGTGATTACCTTTGCCCTCTGCACTGTCACATCATGTTGGCCTGTCTATTGAACGTGAATGTTCGGGACCTGACAGCCTGGGCTAGTTTGCATGGTAACAGTGTGTGGATGAGTGGGTGAATGAAAGTTACATTTAACTGTTATGATTTACAAATGGTTTGGCGTATGTTTTATATAAATATAACACACAGACTGACACTTAAAATAGACTGTGTTCCTATGCAACAAAGCAGTTTATCTTTCATACTACACTATCCCAGACAAGTGCAGCCCATCAGTGTAAGAGAATATAATCTTACTTACCAGCAGAGGGAGACACAAACCCTGTCTAACAGCATTGTTGCAGGCTGAATCAGTAGCTCAGTGTAGTTTGAATCAGTTGACTTGGTTTTGCATGCGTTTGTGTGGCTACTCAGACAGTAACAGTTAAGGTCTTATTGCGGTTACACTAACCGAAGCCATTATGCTATTTGCATTCAGATAAGTCATTTAAATTTGAGTAAGGAAAGGCCATACTTTTTAATGATCAGTTAATCCGCCAGCTCTTTTCTTGAAGTACCCAAATTTGAGATATTTAAATGTTCAAATGTGTCCAGCTTGTTTTGTCTGACCGGTGGTATGAAAGGCAAAAACTGTTTGATTTACCAGCCATATGCAACAAAGAACTACAGAAAACCATCACAGCTTCTACAAATGTTTGTCCTTGATACATACATATGTCTGAAACAATTAATCAATTAACAAAATCAAGTTCCAGAAAATATGTAGTTGAATTAAGTTGCCGAAATCAACAAACCTTGACTAAAAATCACCACAGATTTTTCTCTTTCAAGATGGCATGGGCTATTCTGCTAGATACAAATGGCATTTTAGATTTTACAATGTTGTTTTTTGTTTGTTTTTTTAATGGACATCAAGGCACTGGATGATGTGTAAAGTGTATTTTAAAATGTATTTCATGCATTTATGCAGCTGATCTTGTGATGTAGATATCTGGGGAGCGAAAGCATGGAGAAGATAAACTTGTGAAGAAGGGATACAGAGAGGAGTGACACAATGAGGCATCCATAATTCAGAACCTAACAGCTGAGAGCAGCAGGTTGCCAGTCAAGGCCTGCCACCACAGCAGACCTTGGATGCAGGATTGTTTAAGCTTTGTGATTGAATATGAAATCATATCCAGGGCTGTGCTATGACACCCTTAGACCTGACATTTACGCTTTTATTTGTGATCTCCTGTGTAATATATTACTCACATGTTTTGACCAGTGGCAGCCCTGCCATATCGCTGGATTATTTACAATAGAGAACTGGCAATATATGAGGCTTTTGACCTGAGGGGACATTTTGAAATTGGACTTTATTCACTCACTTTCTCCTCTTCCGTCTTCTCCTGTGTTCTGTCCGTCAGAGCTCGGAGAGATCAGAAACGTGACAACCTCTAAGCCCTCTCTGGAGCTGGATGGACTGGAGAAATACACCAACTACAGCATCCAGGTGCTGGCCTTCACTAGAGCTGGCGATGGAGTTCGCAGTGAACAGATTTACACCCGAACCAAGGAGGACGGTAGGAAGATTAAGTCACCTCTCCAAATAAAAAGACACAAGGACAGCTGTCAGATTGCACTTATCAATGCGAGCTTCTGTCACACAAGTTGTTTTGTAGCTATGCACAGGTTTCTGCTGAAGTGTAAGTTTGACTCACTGCTGTCGGTCTTCAAGCAATTATAGTATCTCTCCTCTTTACAGCAAATGTCATTTTTCTAAAGCCTTAATATTATACTGTGCTGAAAATGAGGCAGGATCATAAATATGCTTATTAAGAGGAGAGCTGTAACTCTTGCATGTAGCAGGAAGGCTTGTAGAATATGTCATTTGGCCATCTGTTATCTTGCTGTAAAATCAGTGTGAAAAGAGGCATAAAAAAATCTTCTGAGAAATAATATTAGCTTAATATGTGAAATATATCAACTGGATTATCTTGTGCTTTCAGTTCCTGGTCCTCCAGCGGGTGTGAAGGCAGCAGCTGCATCCAATTCAGTGGTGTTTGTATCCTGGCTTCCTCCTCTCAAAGTGAACGGCATCATCAGGAAATACACTGTTTTCTGCTCCAACCCACACCCCACGGTAAAAAAAGCAAAGAATATAATAACACCAAACGTTCAGTATTTTGCCACAATTAAAGCTCCTGTTTTGAATGTACGAAGAGCTAAGAATCAGGGCTGCTATCATTGTTTTTGTTCTAACCTTTTCACTACAGTTTAAACAGAATAAAATCAAAGGGCAATAATCAGTGAACAGTAGTTTTTTTTAATCAAACTTAACACAGTCATAATCTATATTGTTTTATATCAACAGTGATTAAACATGCGGTGTAAAATGAGTTGCACATCGTGACAAACCAAAAAAGAAAAGCACTCAGAGAGCGCAGTACTCCGCCAAGGCTGCTCAATTGTTGTATCATTTCCGATGGATGGAATCTTTAAGAAAAAATTACCTTGCACTGGCCACAGGCATGTGTAATACATGTGTACATTATTTATGGATACCAAATCACATGACCTTAAATATGTAGCAGGCAGTGGGACTTGATTGGACTCGGAAACACCTCAACAATTTAATCAATTGTTCCTTGTATCATTTCTGACACATAAGTCCCGATAAGTCCGCAGCGATGGATTTGTAGTGGGATCGCAATCATGTGATCATCAGCAGGCAGCTGACGAAGTGTTCACTTGTTGTCATAGTTACAGTGACGCCATCCCGCTATCTAGTAATGATACAGACATCTTTGGCAAATCCGTGGATCCAGACTGTAAGCCACATCACTGCCAAAATCTAATCAGGTGGTTCTTGTGTCATTTCTGACCTTCTCTGAAAATTTTATCCAAATAGTTAGTCCGGTTTTGAGTAATGTTGCTAACAGACAGACAGACAGACAGTATGGCGATCGTCACACAACTCTGCCGCGTTCTGTGTCAGAGTAACTATGAATTTGTATTTCCCCTCAGCTCTACAGCACTTTGTAGTGTCGCTTAGGGTTGTGTTTTGGTCTTTCAGTCTTGCACACTACGGAGCTGATTCCCTCTGAAAACTCTCATACCTTCTATACCCTTCATACTTTAAACAGCACCAGAATGGTGCGTGTGGGATTCATTTAAATTAACTCTTTAAGCAAGCACTTTCTAGGCATGTTTTGCCCACTGTGGACTTATATTTTAGTGTAATTTACAGTTCTGTACATCTATCGAAACAGCATGGCCATGACTAGAAGTAGAGAGGACTTAAAATGCGTTCTGTGCAGTATTACTAAGTTAATGCCATAATTCATTAAAGAAAATAAATAATTTAATTTCTTTGATTATTAGTTTTATCAAAATTGAAAACAACTGGAATGAACGTGTGCAACAGTTCACAGGTGCTGCCAATACTAGAAAAAGATAACTCTACATACTAGAGATATTTTTTTACTCACATTATTATCATTCCTGCAAACTAGACACTTTTCACACTCTGCACATCAACTTTAGACCATGCTGAGTGTATCTTCGACTTGCTGAAAACTTGCTCCTGTGTCCCATTTTTGAGCTATGCTGTATTTATTGTGCTGATGAAGTATGCTTTTTTCCTCAGTCTCTCTCATTACTTTGCATACATGTATCCTCTCTACTCTGTGTAAGAACAACCTGCAGTTTACCTGAGACGTCCCTGAATTTTTAGCATGTGATTTGTTGGTATCGTCTGAGCCACTAATGGCTTCTCAGTTGTGGGTTATTGAGCTAATCATGGAATTTGTTCTCACAAATTAAAACATAGAATATCACTACAGACATCGTTAACATTAAATCAAGATGGAAAATATGTTGGTTTGATCTGCAGTAAGATAGTCATGAATATGTTTCCTCCTCCAGGTGAGCAGTGAGTTTGAGGCAGCCCCAGATGTGTTTTTCTACCGCATCCCCAACCTGAGCAGGAACCGGCAGTACAGTATCTGGGTGGTGGCTGTCACAGCTGCAGGTCGTGGAAATGCCAGTGAGATTATCACTGTCAAACCCATGGCTGAGGGTAGGTGGAGCTGCTTTGTGGTACAATCGTTACTATGGTATTGCCCACGAATCAGAGTATGATTTCAAGGTGTTACCAGGATGTCAAATCTCAGGATGCTGCAAGTTAAATTCAAGCAGGATCTCTTGTTGGCAACCTATGTGGATGAGTAAAGCATAGCTCATTCCCAGTATCTCCACATAGAAGGATAAGCATGAGAGCCTTAGTTGAATGCAAATAACCCAGCATTTGGCCCTGTCAACACCGCACATGCTTGGTGAGTGCTGATAAGCTGATTGCATATACTGATAAACCCCATGATGTCTGAAGTCAGGACCCACAGCTCCTATCAGGACATTCGCATCCCAGCTGAGGTCCAAATGATGGATGTCCTCTCCTTCCCCTTCCACTGTTCAGATACAGAGAAACACCATCACATCGTGGCCTCTGAGCCTGTAGCTCTGACTCAGTGAACTGAAGGGTTAGAGAGTAGACAAAATGAAAAACGAGTGATGAGGGATTTATGTTAATTAGATAGTGCTAAGCTAAGAAAAAACAGAATCAGATTTATTTAAATATTTCCTTTGTGGGTTGATGATGAAGCATGTCCCTACTTTTGCAGCTCCAGCTCGGATCCTGACCTTCAACCGCACAGTAACAACCCCCTGGATGAGGGACATTGTGCTGCCATGTAAGGCAGTGGGTGATCCCTCCCCAACCATCAAATGGCTAAAAGAAATGTGAGTAAAGTACAAAAACACAATAGATATTGTAGTAGATAAATACATGCGAATATCGTCTTGTCAAAGTATTGTGTGATGCTCAAAACAAAAAGCTAACTGCTAGCATGTCTGTGTTTCAGCAATGGAACCCCAGCACCTGTTGTGATTGACAGCCGACGCAGTGTCCACGGTAACGGAAGCCTTGTTATTCGTACAGTAAAAGCAGAGGATTCTGGGAACTACACTTGCGTGGCTAGTAACAGCTTTGGGTCAGACAAGATCGTCCTCAACCTGCAAGTTCAAGGTAGGAATTACAGTGTGGGCAAAAGAACCAATAAATGACATGTCTGTACCAACTGATGCATGACACAAATAATGTTCTCAGTTCTAGGGTTTTTATCTGAAATTAATCCGTGTTGTTTGAGTCATTTGTTTGTTTTCTTTCCTGCAGTTCCACCTGACCAGCCTCGCCTCACAGTGACCAAGACAACCACCACCTCAATCACCCTCTCCTGGATCCCAGGAGACAACGGAGGCAGCTCCATAAGAGGTCAGACAAACTCCACCACGTCATTTCTCCATGTTTTTTAAAATGATCTCAATATGATTGGTTGATTCACATTCATATCCCTACCTGTGCCGCCAGGCTACATTCTGCAGTACTCTGAGGATAACAGTGAGCAGTGGGGTAATTTTGCCATCAGTCCCAGTGAGCGTTCTTATCGGCTAGAGAACCTTAAGTGTGGAACCTGGTACAAGTTCACCCTTACTGCCCAGAATGCAGTGGGTCCCGGACGCATCAGTGAAATCATTGAAGCAAAGACTCATGGAAAAGGTATGAACAAACAAGCTTTATAGTTTACATAATGTGCATTATTATTTTTAACAGAAGTTACTGCATTGTCAAAAAATACAATTTTTCTCAGTGGCACATTCAAATGTCAGCAATGCACATTGATTGTTTGAAAAAGGTTTTATATTATGAGTAATGTATGTAAACTTTCACAATATGGAATTTGATAGCAGTGATGAACGCTTTGCAGAAAAAGTGTTTATTTTAAATGGATGTTGAAATAAAGTCTATTTTCTTCTTGGAAAAAAATGCTGTTAAAAATACTTATAATTGTGCCTCTATTGTCAACATAATAAGATTATTTTTTCCTCACCTGATGAAACAGATTATTATTTAGTTAACATCAAACATGCAGTGCAGTTTGAGGTTCTCTAAACAAAGTGTTAAAACAAGAAAAGCACTCAGAGAGCGCAGCACTCCACCAAGGCTGCTCAGTCGTATCATTTCCGACAGAGTAGTCCTGATAAGTTCACAGCAGTGGATTTGAAGTAGGATCACAATCATGTGATCGTCACCAGGCAGCTGACGTAGCGTTCACTTGTTGTAGTTACAGTGACACAGTGCCGCTATCTCGCAATAAAACAGAAATCTTTAACAAATCAGTGGATCCAGACTAGAAGCCGCATCACTGCCAAAATCTGATCACTTGGTCCTTGTGTCATTTCTGATCTTCCCTGAAAATTTCATCCAAATCCGTGTTTTTGAGTAATGTTGCTAACAGACAGGCAGACAAACAGACGGACAAACGTACGCCAATCTTCACATAGCTTTGGCAGAGTAAAAAGTTACGTTCCATACGCAATCACTAATGAGTGGCATTTTATTAGTTTTTAGTACTAGTATTTTCAGGAAACATTAAGCAAGTGTCTGGAAGATCTTATACATTTTCCATAAATGTGTAAAGAATACATCATTATTTTACAAGAAATCGCTCAACTAATTTTATTAATTTCACCCTTGATAGTTAAAAAACGTTATTTTATTGTGCAGCTCTATGGAGCAACCTTCCTTTAAACCTAAAACTACTCACATCAGCACGTTTGAAGCATCCTTGGAAAGATAATTCTCAGTCATTTACAAGCTAATTTATATAATGAAGTGAGTGCAGACCACATGCCATGGAATATACAGTATGCAATTATTATTGTATTTGTTTTGTATTGGCTTGTTGTGTTTTAATACTGCTTATGACTTTGTCTGAATGCTTAAATCATCAAATAAATTCTTTCCTTCTCACTATCCAAACACAGAACCTCAGTATTCTAAAGAACAGGAGCTCTTCACGAGCATCAATGCCACTCGAGTCAAGCTCAATCTGAACGGCTGGAATAATGGTGGCTGCCCAATCACCTCATTCACGCTGGAGTATCGGCCCGTAGACTCGCCCACGTGGACGACAGCACAGCGCACCTCCCTCACTAAGAGCTACATCCTGTACGACCTACAGGAGGCCACTTGGTATGAGCTGCAGATGAAAGTCTACAACAGCGCCGGCTATGCTGAGAAGAGAGTCAAGTTTGCAACGCTCAGCTATGACGGCAGTGAGTTCACACAGTACCAGGAGACAACATGTTTCCCGCTCTTTCTTTCCAGGGAGCAGAGTCACTGAAATATCTGTCTCTGGCAGTGTACAGTACTTGTATGATTCACCGGTTCCTTCAGCAGTAGTGTAATATAAATGCTGACACTTTGACTGCTCAACGAGTAGGGAATCTGTAATAAAAGACCTAACTTCACTAACTATAAGATACAGAGTCTGGCTAACAGGAGTAGTTTCAGGCAAAAAGAAATAATTCTCATTTTCTGTTAATAACAGTGCATGTGGCTCACAGAGATTGAAGCTTCTTTGATGAACTGGGTAATAAGAAGCACATTTCATTCCAAATCCTTCGTCTGCCGTTAGTTATTTTTGGTGGTGCTGTTTACGACACCTGCTTCACAAACCCACCAAATGCCAACACAGGAGAAATGTTTTCATGATGTCCTTTGGGATAAAGGATGCTAGCACTGCCAGCTCATATTACACTTTGGGGGCTTGGTGGTATTCTGCCACAACCACTTCTGAAGACCGACCACTTTATTTCCTCCTTCATATACGTCCTGCAGCTGTTTAATAGACAATCAGGCTGAGCATTTAGTTGTGAAGGATGAGTAAATTCACATTGAAGTAGAGCTCAGCAAAAAAAGAACCAAATATTACTGCCATTTTAGCAAAATGTCAAGAGCTAATCCTGACCGCAGCTTGGAAGAAACTATTAAACTCTTAAACTTTTTGTGACTTTTACACAAGATGACAACTGTCAGTCAGTAGCCATCATTCAAGAAGAGAAATCAAAGGTTTTGTGCCATTATGTCTTAAAGCCAGGGTAGGTTCTGCATTAATATCTGTTATAACACTGTCACATGACCTCTTCACAGGTACCATCGCACCTTTGGTGAAGGCACCCAACGTGAGTGAGGACAACTCTGGTGGCGGCGAAGGCCTGAAGATGATGGTGACCATTTCCTGCGTGTTGGTTGGCATTGTTGTGATCTTCATCGGGCTGCTGGTGCTGAGGAGGAGGAGGAGGGAGCAGAGGCTCAAAAGGCTCCGAGGTGAGATGAGACAGGATGCAGAGTCAGGCTGGTTTCTCACATGTGAATCTATGCTCGCTTCTGTTCTCACAAATAAAATCATGATTTCGCTGTTTGTTTTCCAGACGCAAAAAGCTTAGCTGAGATGCTCATGAGGTAAGTTTTCAAAATCTTTTCTAAGCCTTTATCAATTATCTCCGTAAGCACACAGTACACTGTGAGCAACATTAATCATGATGAGACTTTCTGACAATTAAGTTCTCTTTTGTTTTCTGTTTTTCAGTAAAAACACACGTCCAGCAGAGCCAATTAACAAACAGCAACAGACACTCCGCATGCACATCGACATCCCCAGAGCTCAGCTTCTCATTGAGGAGAGAGACACCATGGAGACTGTTGGTAAGCACACCACGAGCGTTGTACTGCTGCTGTACACCGTAGGATGCTGCTCATAAAGTAAATGAACATAAATGCTGGCGCTCCGGTGCTGATCTTGTTTTTGTCGTTCTCCCACAGACGACAGGTCTACTGTGTTACTGACTGACAATGACTTTGGTGAGACACAGAAACAGAAGTCATCCACAGTCACTCACACGGTCCACTACCAGTCTCTCTCCCAGGCCACCGGTCCACTGGTAGATGTGTCTGATGCCAGACCAGGAACCAGTAAGTCCAGTACGGACTCTTTTTTTAACTTCATAATACATTAAATGTCTACATGTGGTTTTGTTGTCTCAGCAGTTTGTCATTTTGTTATTTTATATTCTTCCCTCACCAATGTGCCTGTTGCTTCTCTCTGCTGTTTGCATGTTTTGGAAATTGCATAGAATAAAGTTAAGGCTGCAAATCAGTTCAGGCGATTCAACTCAACAAACTCAACCTTTGCATTCACAAATTGTACCACTCTCATTCACTTACACATCCAACACATCGTTGTTAAGGAGGTGTTATTACGTTTCTTGCTGCCATGCCAAAGGTGGAGGTTATCGTCACTCTCCACTCCCTGCTGTTCTGAATTCAATGAGGTGGTTTTTGGAGGCCAGTTATCAGCCCAAAGATTCCACTCCTCTACAACTGAACTGCATTCTAATCTTTTGAAAGACATGTCAATTCTTTCTGAAACAAAAACATTTTTTTCACTTGTGACACATTGAAATCCCTCACTTCTGGTTGTCACTTGCTGTTCAGTTTAGGTTTAGGCACCAAAACTGATAGCTTTAGGAACCAAAACTGATAGCTTTAGGAAAATATCACTTTTTGATTGACACTTTCACAACGATAACTTGTTTAGGCACCAAAAATATGTAGTTAGGTTTTATTAAAAAAATAGCACAGTTTTGGTTAAAATGTGAACCTTTCCCAACATGTTGAAAGCTTCTACATTTTCTAGGTGAGCAGAGTCACCCACCCCATCTAATATATGACTGGTTGGCTAAAAAGGAGTGACAGTAAAGCAATAAAATAAATAGCAAATATGCTGTATTTTTATTTGAAACATTCGTGATGCACCACCAACAAATGTAATCCGGTGGAAAATAAGTATCCCTCAAAACACATATTTCTGAATGTAGTTTATGTGTACAGGGACATGATTTTGGGGAGATATGGTTGTTAGTTATCAGCACTGTAGAGATTTTACATTTACATTAAATCTATTCTACAAGATGGCTGTGCTGCAGCTTTCAAATGGTAAAACAGCTTATTGTTAGTATACAGAATTTAATTACACTACCCCTCAAACGACTGAACATTCATTTGAATGAGAAAGTGTGTCCGAACTTTTGACTGGTAGTGTACCAACAAGTGTAACTACTAACAGGCCATAATGCAACACAAGAACGAGTGCAGGTCTGTAAAATAGACTGACTTTCTGTAGTCTCTGGCATGTGGTTGGGTGTGCGCAACTAGGTGATGATTTGGCTTCCTTTAGGTTGAGAAACGTCACAGACAAAAACTAGAACAACATAATGGAACGAGGCATTATATTCACTGTTCATTACAAGCTCAACACCACCATCTATTTACACCATCAATTACCCAACATCCTCTTGTTTAGTCCAAGTCTGTGATCCTTTAGGGAGGAAGTAATGGAGACTTTGTCATCCTTACCTGCATTAATATCGTTGCCATGACCATTTCATTTATCCAGTCCTTTCTACGACCTGCATAAATACGCTGCATTATCCTGCTCTTCCTCAGACCCTACTGCCCGCCGCACAGCCAAAGCCGGCCCAGCTGCTCGCAACCGCTATGCCAGCCAGTGGACCCTGAACCGCCCCCACCCTCCTGTCTCCTCACACACACTCAGCACTGACTGGAGGCTGCCCACACCCAGGGTGGCAGGCTCTGTTGACAAGGAAAGTGACAGCTACAGCGTCAGCCCATCTCAGGACACAGGTAAACAATAATCAGCTGCTACAACTCCTAACAATGTAACACAACTCTGTGTTTCTAACAACAAATCGGTGTCAGCTGTCTGTAACTAAGATTACATCCCATTAATTCTACCGCTAACTTTTGACACTGATCCCTCCACTAACTCCGAACCATGTCCAGACCGTGCGCGGAGCAGCATGGTGTCAACAGAGAGCGCCTCCTCCACCTACGAGGAGCTGGCCAGAGCCTACGAGCACGCCAAAATGGAGGAGCAGCTGCGCCACGCCAAATTCACCATCACCGAATGCTTCATCTCTGACACTTCCTCAGAGCAGATGACGGCAGGCACCAACGACTACACCGACAGCCTGACCTCCAGCACACCATCCGAATCAGGCATCTGCCGCTTCACTGCTTCCCCGCCCAAGCCTCAGGACGTCAGCCGGGTCATGAACATGGCCGTGCCAAAGGCCCACAGACCGGGTGAGGCCACGCTGTCCAGAGGCCACAGCTCTGGCTGCCTGAAAGCTGACGGCTTATTACAACTGGGCTCGCTGAATATTTACTACACTTTATCCACCAGTCTGTTACTGACATCCAGTATTAACACTAACAGTGAATCCAAATGAGCTGTTGCTAAATTTATTCAAGTTGATGCTTCTTTCAGTGAAGTTTGACTTAAAGTCTTGTAGTGAAATAGTATCATTTAAATCACACTGACTGAAACTGATAGAACTGAATGAATAAATTCTTAATCTTATTTTACCTCCTCACATAGCTGAATTCTACTCCACAATGAGACGTTATAGAGGCACTAACAGCTCAAAAATATCCTCAGATATACTGTAGAATCCAACAGTAGCCACAGTGATTGTAGTACTTTCAGAATTGTACTTTGAGGATATTACAAAGTAAAATCTTGGCTGTCTTCACAATCCTTTTGTAAGGTGCTGCAGACAGACAGTGATGGTAAAATTTGATTTTTAAATTAGGTGAGGTCAGCAAGGACACAGGAATTCAGCATGTCTGTGTGATCAGAGTAAATATACTGATTTAGTTTACTGCTTTGATCATCTGACAGAGATGCTTTTATCACCTGCAATGGGCAGAATAAAGGTGGGCCAAAAAAAGAAAGCAACACATGCATTCAGCTCCAGGAGCAGTGTTTTTTACAGATTCAAAGCTCTTTGATGCTAATAGAATTCCAATGCATTATGTAATTAGGATTTTAGATGAGAACAAGTAGACTATTAAGAGCTGAGCTATTAGTGTAATTATCACAATCAAATTATCAAACTGAACAATTACTCATGTTACTGTTCATGTGATAAACAGTTACTCATCTAAGACAAAAATACAGCCAACTGAAAGCTTGTACATTGAAACAGATACTGTGTGTAAAAGATTAGCATTGTTAGATTCAGATATGACATTAACTTTACATTTAAGTGGTAACCTGACTTTCAAGACCTAAACTTATTCACTGACTAACTGCAGTCAACTGAAAATAATATCTATATCATATAACTTAAGCTTAAAATATGTTAATCTTGAACTTTGGTTCAACATCTGTTGAAATCTGTTTAAATATATGATATAAATAACATTCACTTGACTTGCACGACTTCCAGTTTGCTGAACATTACTCATGCAGTTAGTGCTGCTGTTTTATAGATTTTCTAAGTTTTACTTTTCTTTTTTTTCATAATTGTCTCCTGTGTCTGTCCAGGGGGCAGAACATCATGAACTGTGCACCAGTGGCACTCAGTCTAACCATAATTACCTGTAATATCTGATCGACAGGTGAAACAGTGGAAACAGAGGAGCACAGTGTGGAACAGATGACACGCTTAAATAAAACATAAAACAAATATAGATAAAATGAGACATACACTACCGTTCAAAAGTTTGGGGTCACTTAGAAATCTCCTTATTTTTGAAAGAAAAGTTTAAACATGAAATAAATCAGAAATACAGTCTAGACATTGTTAATGTGGTAAATGACTATTCTATCTGGAAACGGCTGATTTTTAATGGAATATCTCCATAGGGGTACAGAGGAACATTTCCAGCAACCATCACTCCTGTGTTCTAATGCTACATTGTGTTAGCTAATGGTGTTGAAAGACTAATTGATGATTAGAAAACCCTTGTGCAATTATGTTAGCACATGGATAAAAGTGTGAGTTTTCATGGAAAACATGAAATTGTCTGGGTGACCCCAAACATTTGAATGGTAGTGTATGTTCATGAACTAGTGCATGCTTGGAGGTTTCAAACACATTAACCTCATGTAACTGTAATCACGTGATGATCACTTTTTCTACTTATTTGGTTCATTTTAAAAAGAACACTGTTAGTCCACATAACTTAATCCAACATCAACAAATCCATCCTCAAACTGCATCCACACAAAGTAGTAATCAAACAAATTAGCTTAAACAGGATTATTTTAGTGTGACAACAGCAAGTTATCCTCAACTGGTTCATCTACAGGAGTGTCAGCTTTGCGTTTCCTTTTTCCACTAACCGTTCTGTGTCGTCCTGCAGGGGGCGAGTTGGTTCACCTTCCTCCGTACCTGCGCATGGACTTCCTGTTAAACCGAGGCATGTCCTGCTCAGGGTCATCCAGGGGGACAGCAAGTGGGGAGAGGGCGGCCATGGGTCAGGCCTGTCTTGAGCCCCAGAAGAGTCGCTCACTGAAGCGGCCCTCTCGCATGGCGCCTCCAACGCCCACAGAGGCCCCTCAGGCCAGCAGGGACCCAGTGGCCCAGTGGCAGCCCGGCTCTGCAGCCACACTCCCCCACAGAGAGGGCTCAGAGCTGGCCCAGGCCGCCAAGCTCAGCACCTCCCAGGAGTCCCTGCTGGACTCGCGAGGACATCTCAAACAGAGCAGCAACCCCTACGCAAAGTCCTACACGCTGGTATAACAGCAGGGGCACCTAGGGCGGGACTAGAACTCACTCTAACACTGGACTTAACACTCAAGTGCAGTAAACTGACTTTCACCACGCAGTTCTGTATATACGTCCCCTCCCTCCAAGGACGGGGTCACTTTTACTAATCTCCTTTTATTTATTTTAGAGCTTTCTTTTACCTCTTGTTTGTATTTCTTTTTTTGTTTATTTGTTTGTTTCACTTGAGAAAAAATTCACTCATCAGAAACAACTCCACCGGAGCTTTGCCAAACTAATTGAGTAATGAGGGAGCATTATTTATTCTTGTTAATTCTTTATAATTAATCAGTAATTATTAATTGTTAGTTGTCAGCTATTAATGATCATTAATTATTGATTACCAAATGATCTATTATCACCATCGCTATAATGTTTTCATAAGAACCCGGACATCTTTTTTTTTTATTTCTGGAGTGGAAGATGACGATTTGGAGTCATTTTTTTCCTATGGAATATCCTTCTCAAAAACACTGAATGAAACTTGGGAGAAATCTTGGAATGAAAGCAATTGACACCAGTCCAAACTTTTCAACTGCTCTCAAATTGTTACTTTTTTTGAAGAAAAAAAAAATCTATTTCCTATGGATGCATGGGGACTGACCAATTAAAAGACAATGAGGATTACGATCGTGGCTGGACAGCCCAGCCGAGCATTTTGTCACACTATGAAATGATCCAATGTGAAGATTTATTATTCTTATTACTATAAATATATATATAAAAAGAGAAATCACTTTTATTTGTGGATATTACAGGGAAGAATTGATTTGGTTAATAAAGTCCTTAGTCATGTTTGCACATATCTCGTTTTAATTAGGAAATGGAGTCTCTGTTGATCTTTCTCTGTGTCCCATTCTCTGATGGTGCAATATGAAAAAAGATATGAAAAGTATATGAAAACTATTGCTCTATACTGTACTGTAATGATGAAAAATAACTATGTTGTGAGTATAATTACAGGGCCGGACACACTCCAGCTTATGTATTCAGGTGTAGTTTACCACTGCTTGTTTGCCAGGGTGGTAAATGATGTTAGCTAGAACAGGGAGGGTTTAGAGAACTAATGGTTTGCACTTCACAACAGCCCGACTCAAGTGTGTCCAGATAGATCCCCTACTCTCAGTGCACTAGGTAGAGTCTTCAGGGCTCTCACTCTCCTCAGTAGATTTACTGTTGCTGCATTGCAGTGATGCTCCTCTACAGGGAAATAAAAAAAAAGAACGTGAGACAATCCAGCAGAATCCCCCATTCAAACCAAACCTATAATGTCTATGGGAAATATCAGAAAAAAAAATGTGGATATACGTAAGAAGCTGTTTTTTGTTCCTGTCTGCCCTGGCCCATTTCTGTTCTTTCTGTTTCTTTGAGTTAGCCTGAAGGGAGAAGAGTTTGATCCAAAATGCTGTGAGGTCATAATGTCAGTTTCTATGATTAGTTTCTATGATTAACTGTCTTCATTATGATTATACATTTTAACAAAAAAAAATGTCACTTTTTATTTTTAACTTGAGTGTTCACCATGGTGGCACTGGAATAAAGAGAAACTAACACAAAGGTTCCAATTTGATTAATAAAATGGCTGTTCCCCAAAGTGTCCTGCGCAGCTTTGACATGAGTGTCTGATGGTGGTGTGGAGGTGATGCAGCTGGAGGACTGCTCCCTGGCTGGTTGGCTGATGATTCTCAGTAGGACACGCCACATCTTCAGCTTGTTTCTTGTCATGACAGCCATGAGGGACGACCGCAGCGTCTCAGCAATGATGGTTTAATAATATTGGCCTCGTTATTGTACTGTGGGCCTGCAGGTGGCAGTGCTGTGTTGCTCAAAAATCTACCTTTTCCCATTCTCTTTCAACTCAAGTCTTTGCTGTGAACACCAGCCTGCAGTGTGAGGAGTGCATCTCTGTGAGCGATATAAACGTCCTAAAGTGAACAAAAGAACAACCTTAATGCTTTTTCAGATCTTTTATTGTGATGCAGATGTTTTCTCCTCCCCAGTTCATGTTGAGATTAACCTCAGTCCTCCTCACCCAGCAATTGCAGGGGACTGAAATGACTGAATAGCTAAGCCTGTCCTGGATTATAGACCACAGTTTTCAGACTGCAACTTCGACACCAAATATCCTGCAACTTCCAGAAGAAACAGAGACTCAAACTACAAAACAAGATAAGAAATCTGTTTAGCTACTAACAGAGCCTCTAAAGCCCAGAATGCAATGCAGCCAGAGACACGAGTACTAACAGCAAAAACAGTATAGAAAAAGTAGCATTGTTTATACTTTAGTCATAGTAAGGTCCATCTGCTGTCTTTAAATCATTTCAACTCAGTTCAGTTGTATTTCTCCGCCAAAGAACACAGCAGAGTTATGTGACAATTAGCGTTGGTTTGTCTGTCTGGCTGTCTGTTAGCAACATTACTCAAAAACCGATGAACGGATTTGGATGAAATTTTCAGGGAAGGTCAGAAATGACACAAAGACCAAGTGATTAGATTTTGGCAGTGATGCGGCTTATAGTCTGGATCCACGGATTTGTTAATGATGTCTGTATCATTACGAGATAGCGGCACAGTGTCACTGTAACTATGACTACAAGCAAACGCCACATCAGCTGCCTGCTGATGATCACATGATTGCAATACTACTACAAATCGGCCGCTGCAGACTTATCAGGACTATCGGAAATGATACAAGGAACAATTGATTAAATTGTGAGGGTGTTTCTGAGTTCCATGAATTCCTGCCGCCCGATACATAATTAGATCAAGCAATTCAGTATCCGTACATAACGTACACATGCATAACACATGCCTGTGCTCAGTGCAGGGTCATTTTGTTTGTGGGTACATCTATATTAAATGGTCACATTCTATGTTGCCGTGATTTCTGCGACAAGTTTTTTTTCAAGATTTTGTCCGTTTGAAATGATACGACTGAGCAGGCTTGGTGGAGTGTTGTGCTCTCTGAGTGCTTTTCTTGTTTATATAGCACCAATTCACAACATTTTAACCTCAAAGCATTTTACACAGTGAGGTGAAGACCTTACAAAATTGTAAGGAGAAGCCCAACAAATCCAAAGCTCTTTGGTGACAAGTGGTTCTACTGTAAGTCAAGTTAGCTGTACTGGCATTATGAGTCTGTCACTGAACTCACACTTAAAGTATTAGAGTGCTGTGCCAAAAAAATTCACCAAAAATGCCAAACGGCTGTTCAGACTGGAAGACCTTTATCAGAGGTCACTGAGACACGTTTTACTAATAAGGACATCTTGCTTGTAATTGTGAGTTCATACACTACCGTTCAAAAGTTTGGGGTCACTTAGAAATGTGCTTATTTTTAAAAGAAATTTCAGTAAAGATAAAAAATCAATCAGAAATACAGTGTAGACATTGTTAATGTGGTAAATGACTATTTTGGCTGAAAATGGCTGATTTTTAATGGAATATCTCCATAGGGGTACAGAGGAACATTTCCAGCAACCATCACTCCTGTGTTCTAATGCTACATTGTGTTAGCTAATGGTGTTGAAAGGCTAATTGATGATTAGAAAACCCTTGTGCAATTATGTTAACACATGAATAAAAGTGTGAGCTTTCATGGAAAACATGAAATTGTCTGGGTGACCCCAAACTTTTGAACGGTAGTGTAGATGTAGAAGAAAGCAGCTGTATTTGTTTTATACAGCTGGTATTGGTTTATATATTGTGTCAGGTAAACAGAGCTTTGAACACTTCAGGTTGGTTTGATTAATAATTCAGTCTGAAGTAGATCAGTGCTTCAGGCTGATTTCAGTGCTGCAGAGCTGTAAAAACCATCATATCCAGGGTTACTGGATTATTTGATTTTTTTCCTCTGCGATTATTTTGTCTGAATTCACCACCATCCAAATACATTGTCTTTAAACGGCTGCTGTTGCTGTGTTTTTCTAAAGCACCAGTGTGAACAGCTGAGTCACCTACAGGATTTGACTGACGGGAGCATATCAGTCAAAGATGACAGTGACACTAAAAACAAGTTTAAAGCTGTTGTCTGCAACTCTGGAGAAAAGTTGCTGATCAGATATTTAGATAGTATATTTAGATAGTTAGCATGAGACTCCCTCTGCAACCTTTCCCCCTGACCTGTTCACAAGTTCTGGAAAAGGTTCGTGTGACTCAGTTAAAGCCAATTTGTGTGTTTCCTATTTACAGAGTTGGGAACACGAGATTTGTTTTTCAGCACACACATAGAACAGACAGCTAGTATTTCCTCCCACAGTCTAAAAACATGCTGAGGTACATCGCCTCTCGACCCACTGTCAGCTTGGTTAGGCTCCAGCCCACAAGATAGCCGATGGATGGATCACTGTATTTATTAAAATCACATACTGTACTCCGCCTTTAAGTGTACTTGATGACTTAGCTGTCTAAAGGTAGTCTGGGAAATGTAGGCAACAGACAGAGCAAGGCAAATAAAAGTTTGTACACCCTGCAAGTGACTTAAAGCCATTTATTACAGAATGTGCTTAAGATGACAAAATCCATCTGTTTAAACCTCCTTTAATGAAGTCATGAAGTGTGAATTTAAATGTCACCACTTCTACAAATGGCTCATCAAGACTCCTTCGAAATCCGAGCACAGGTGTTAGAATGCAGTAATAGAATTTTGAGTATTATAAAGAATCCCTCTAAAGCAGTTTATTAATTGAAACCTGCCATCCTGAAGCTTCTGCCTGAGCCTCACATGTCTCGGCTGCTAAATTGCTTCCATGGTTTTATATCACAAGACGGGGGTTTAGCAGGAAGGCGTATTACTCAGCATGACAACTATATCTGCCATCCACCTCTGAAGTCCACAACAAATTAAGTGAGCTGACAGAGATTTACTTGCCGCCACACTTGGCGGTTCATAGCAGCTGTCATAAATAAGGTTCAGGCTGCACTAAATTCTTGCCTCTGATCAGCCTGAGAAATATGAAGTTGTACTCTGCAGCGCTGAGAAAATGATTCTGAAAATGTAAAGTAATAAACATGGATGCATGTCCCAGTGCAGAACTGGAGCAATGAGCACTGCACCTTCCACAGACAGCTGGCAGTGTTTATGATGTCAGTTATTAAGTCATCAAGATATTTTCACTCCTCACAAACTAATTTAAAGAGTTACAAATCAAAGGATTTCCCTCAGATGTTGTCTGATGATCACTGACAAGCCCTACAGTAAAACACAGTATGATTCCCAGTAGGGAAACACAAAGTCAACAGAGTCAGTTTTAATTGGAAAATCTAAATGGTGGATCAGCGCCTACTGCACATGTTGTACAAACTATATGCAGCTAGTGCAATGTGTTCCACTAAACAATCAATCAATCAAAGGATAGAAAGGAAGTCACTGTTCCATTGTCTTTATTTATTTCTGTGTGTGTCTGTGTTTGCATGTGCATTAGCTTGCATGCATAAGTGTGTGTGCTTGTACAGTACACATGGACTTTGTTTCAATCACAATGGAACAAAAACAAGGAATTAAACACAAGCACAACATCTAGAATCTCTACAAAGACACGACTGATCATCAGGTGAAACGATGCAACGAAGGGGAGACCTCCGACGTCTGAACACATTGATTGGATTTTAAAAGCATTAGTTTTACTGCGTGAAAGTACTGGCAACAGTGTGGGATCATTTTACCCAGCCGGAGGCAAATGACATTAACAGGCCTCCAGTGGAGCCCCAAACCCTTCTGAGTAGGACTGTCAGTGAAACGTGACCCAGATTTTAGCATCAATCACAGCAGTGCACGTGGCTTTCTATTCCTCCGAAGGAAACATTATCATTGACAATTCATGAGAAGACCTAGCATATTTAACTCTGCTGTCTACATGAGTATATTACACCAAATGTGACATAAGTAAAAAGAGTCATATCTGCAGCTACACTGTGAGGTGTCACAGAAGTAAAAAACAGAAATAGCAAAATTATAGGAAAGATCTAAATACGTCCACCAAGAGTTAGATAATTATTCATGTTGAATATACTAAAGTTATTCATTATACACAGACTTTCACAAACATACTATTCACCCCACCCTCCCACCCCCACCCCTCATTTCAGTTCATGACGGTGCAGTTTGATTGACATGCAAGACCAGGCCCACATCAGGCGGGGAGGACAACGGCCGCTCTAAGACTTCACATCCTGCTTCTTTTTCTGGAATTTCCTGAACTGCGACTGGATGGCCACGGCAGCCTTCTCTGTCTCCGGGTCGTCCATGTCGATGTCGAAGTCCTGGGGGAGGTTGTTCTTCTTTTCATCTGGGGAGAGGAGAGGGGTGGAAGGTGAGAGGTCAGGAGGACAGATGTGTCTCAGAACGTCCCAGAGGGAGATTCACAGTTCTTGATCATATTCGGTCTGCTTGTAAGATGTGCCTCACGTTGCCACGGAGCTTCTTGTCCCTTTCTCTATCCTGCTGTTCATTCTCTCAGCCTCAGCTGTAATTGTGTTTGATGTTAATTAGCAAATATTAGCACGCTTACATGCTACACTGAAGCCAGTGTCATAACTTCCACGCCCCAGAGTGTGCAATGGTCCACATGACGTAAATTTCTTCCCAAGTCAGCAAGAGAACATGCAGACCCCTGTGTGGACATCAGCAACTATTCTACAGGGACAGTAGTGTGCATGCACAGAATACACAGATGTCAGCCCACTGAGCACATGTGGAATGGAGTTCTCCCTTCAGAGCTGAAGCAGACTAAAAAGTGGTATAAAATCTTCCTGAGACCCGGCCCATTCATTTATATCCTCTGTACTGGACATTTGTTCTTGATCTATATCTGTTGACTCATCTGAGCTACTGTATGACATCCTGATGTGCTCAGTAGAGGACATCCTAACCTTTCCAAACATATCTCACGTGATTGGGTGGATTTAGGGCAACTTTGTTTTCATGCCTAGACAAAATGGAGACTGCAGCAAAATGCAGGCCTCCTGATTGTTCAGTGTAATTTATGTTCATGTTCACTTTAATTTAGTTTCTTGAAGTTTAATTTGAAAATGGATTGACATTCTTGTTTTTTTTGTCAGCCTGTTTTGATTTCAAAGTCTCGCTCTGCTAGTTTTGAGTCTCCTTAAATACAGCCTGGTCTCCATTTGGTAAAATAAGCCCTCAAGTCAGTCCACCTCTCGCCCATTATGTGCGGTTTCAAAAAAATGGATCTTTCCTTTGATTCCCATTTACAGAACCAGGGCTTTGTATGAACACCGGAGGTTTTAGTGCACATGCAGAACAGGCAGCTAGCAGATGTTGGAGAGGTACTGACTGAATTTGACGGAAACTGTTAGATCAGAATCGCTGACTGCATCTTTAACAAGACATACACCTGTCAAACAAACCAGTTGGTCTTCATCCTTCTTTTCTAATTTGGAAAAACTTCTATTTAAAAATACTGATAAGATGCAATGTTGTACCCCAAATCACTCACTACTAAATACACAAGTATTACTATTTGTCGTATTATTGATACAATTGCTGTCTGTTATTTTACCTAAGTATGTGAATTCAGTGAAGCTGTAACCACTGTAGTGCCTTCAAAAGCGTCCATGTCCTGTATACCTTGTCACCCACATCTCCCAAAATTTAAAGAGCCGTACCCTGTTCTATAAATCTCCGTTACTGTGGCGCAGGGTGTCTGTACAAAAGCCTCATTTTCACTCCTGCAACTAAAGGTATGTAGAAACACTGGTAAACATTATTAGACCTGTCAATGCCAGAAATGTCTAAGAAGAAGTGTAGTTTGTTGCAGCAGAGGAACAATTGCTGTCATCATGCAAGGCTACGGTATTTATGGCTCCTGTATTATATACAGTATAGATGACCATCAGAATGATCGCTAATGACTCATCTCATAACAAAAAAGACTTTACTAAGTGCTTCAAAAGTTGACAGTAGAATTTATGATTATGGATGAGGAAATATTTGATAAAATCTTAAATGCAAATTTCAGAATCTGTCAAAAAAAACTTAGATGTTTTACCATAAGATTACATATTTCCTCTCTACCTCAACTTCTAGAAAACAGTGCACACCCTATTATGCATTTTCCTTCTTTCATATAAATGGTCCCCTGTGATGATCCTTGTTTTTACCCTTGTTGGGGTGGAAGAGCTTTTTTAACTGAGTTTATTTGACACAAATTTTTTCAACTCTGGGGAGGGAGTCATAAAGCATGCAAGGAAATACATTTTCATTGCTGGATTTACAGGCAGTTTGTTCTGTTTTGTTGCAGTGTTAAAACAGTGACCTCATTCATGTCAGATGTAAATGTCATTACAGATGCCTGACATTCAATAAAAGGTGCTCATATATCGACAAACAAAGCCAACGGGGAAAGCGCTCGATGCAGTGCAGTGAAGATGATGCTGGTTATTTGTGACAGAGGACAGCCTCCATAACTCTCTGTGGATCATGCTGTCCGTGCACCACTGTCTATCATTCATACTGTAATAATAATAATCCTCCTGTGTGCAGACAGTGAGACACACCTTACTGCAATAGGGCAAATGCAGCTGATTTAAAAGATCACCATCATACTTTATCAGATACAGCAAAACCACATTCTCTGTGCTGAAGAGCCCAAACAGAGGAGACTGAAGTGAAGTCTGTGCTGCTCAAACACACAGAGGATGCGACTGTAACAAGTGAAAGGATTCTGTTTTATGAGATGTGGTTTCAGTTCACACTGCAATAAAACACATCACTGCTCATTCAGTCACCAGCACCAAAAGGTCAGTTGTTTATTCAAGCATTGTGGTTGTCATCCAGTACAGTGGTCCATGCATGACTGTGCTGACCTGCTGTGCTGTGGTGAAGCTGTGCGCTCGAGCAGAAACTGTGATGTTTCCAAATGGCCTACTTACGTTTAGATGGAACCTTTTGCTGACCTTGAAACCCTTGGATGACAGTGAAAACAAATTCATATTTCATGATTGCAGAAGTCAAAAAACCCTCTCTGTTTCTAACACACCCCCAGAGCCTCCTCCTCCTCCTCCTCCATCACACCTGCTCCACAGGGTCGGTGCCCTTTACACCACAGAGGGCGGCAGACTTTATAAAGCCCACACATCACACTTGGAGTAGCGTGTTATGCTGCTGCATGTATGAACCAAATTGCCACAATGGATGATGGGTTTATTTCCATACAAGGTTTGCAAAAGGTCATGTTCAAATTGGTTCCCGTGAGATTTAAGGCAACCTAAGAATATACGGACAATGATTGATGAAGGCTCATTCAAACGAATGCTGAGCAGCGAGACCACAGAAAGGTGACCTGTGAAGGTAAGCAATGGCTGTTGTAAGACTCTAAATATTAACTTGTGAAGAGAACACATGTTCCTGCACACTGTGAGGAACTGTGGTCTGTGGGAAAAGGCTAAGTTATTGATTTTCATGAAGACATGATGCCCTTTCAGTCAATCCAACATGTCAGCATTATTCAGTGGGAACAGGATCTTCATAATGTCTACAGTGAAGGAAAACTTTATTTCATTTTTCTTTGTAAGACATGCAAAAAGTTTCCATATATGCAATTAGACAGAGAGCACACACGTCCACATATAAAACGCACTGATCCCAGCAGATCTCCTGGGTATATTTAGCATAAATTGATCTCCAACTTTGACCTATTATCTTTAGATCAAATACCATAAATTACAGTGCAGTTATTGAACACATTGGTATCAGTAAAATCTTTACTGAGCACCAATACAAAGGCCATTATGCAGGAAAAATGGAGGGAAGAAGACAGGAAATAGCTTAAGTATCCTGTAAAATGTACATTCGTGTTTTACATTTTGAAAAATGGGGCAACAGTGAGGTTTTTTTGTTTTGTTTTTTGAGGGGAGGGGTTATAGTGCAAAGTTAGTCATAGTAACATTTATTGAACTTTGAAGCCTTTCAGTCAGGACCAGGCCTTGTAATATTATTAAAACACATTTTTAGAAGGGGGCTGCACAGTGACTTGGTGGTTAGCACTTGCAGCTAGAACAGGGGCAGAGAAAATGTATTAAAGCAAAGGTCTGGATCATCATAATGTCTAGCTTGAAATAGTGTGATATATGTTGATGTAACCTGATATTTTTTTTTTTGCGTCTGCATGTAATCAATAACTGGCTGTCAAATCAAATAAATTCAGTACGATTCCAAAACAGTTTGACAACATTTATTACCAAGAAAAGCATGGCACGGCATCACTGTTACTATGACAACAAGCTGCCTGCTGACGATAACATAATCGCGATCCTACTACAAATCAACTGCTGTGGACTTGTTGAAAATCATACAATGACAGAGCAGCCTTGGCAGAGTACTGCTCTCTGAGTGCTTTTCTACTTAGATTTGTGGGTGAATGAGTGTAAATAGATATGATGTTTTAAACTGTGATAATGTGTTGAGCTGCATTACTGTGTGGTGCACTATAAGTAAGGTCAAATATGTATCTTCACTGTGCATGTCGAACAAGAGGTTGGGCACTTTTCTTAATCTGAAAAAAGAAAAAAAATAGAAAGAGGAGAGAAATGGGCAAATGTCAAATAAATGCAATTCACACTTCTATCAAATTCAATTAAGCTTCCCGAAATCCCTCCTGATCACTGCGGGACGATTCCCTCTGGACTGAGCCTGAGCTGCAACACACTTCATCATCCCAGAAGTTGGGACAGAAATCCATTTCAGTATGAGTCCTTCACAGTGTTATCAGCAGCCCCAGAGAGAGGGGAGAGGTGGCATGTGGTCTCCAGGTGCAGAGGGTGGATGTTTTATGCACAGAATGAGAATATGGAGCCGTTTAGCAGTGGAGGGGCTGCTATTAAGCTGCTGCATCCATTGTGTGAGGAGAAACTCAGTTTACATTTAGCGATTCCTCTGTGTATTATATCATATGCTGCCATAAAACCTAATCTGATAAGTGTGCAGACTGCAAAAAGCACTTAAAAGATTTATAGTATCCGCTTGCACGGTTGGAACAAGGAAACCCAGCAGAGCGACGTACTGCTGAATGTATCTTCATGATAAAATATGAGCTCTTTCAAAGCTTAGTTAGCATCTGGTAGCCAGAGAGAAAATGTCACACTGATTCTCATTCGACTCACCTGAGCTGAGCTGATGAAAGGAGCCGTTCGCTGGTGTGAGCTTCATTAGAAACAGGCCTTTGTTCTTGCACACACTAATTTTGCCAGGATGACAGTTCTGCACTTAACACCATTTATAAATTTCAAAGCATCCTGCCAAGTACTGCGAGCCCAGTTTTACCGTTTATAACTCAAGGGATTTGAATTACATTATTATGCCAACAATACCATGGCCCAGTTTACAAAGTAGGTCTTCCTGTGAATTGCTACCATGGAGGGAACTGCTGGATTGTTGCTTTTGTAAAAGCAGAAAAGAGACACAATGAAATCCATCATATTCCCTGTGGTTTTACAGTGAAATACACTTATTTTAGAAGTAAATAATAAAAAAAAGGGTGACACATTTACTGAACCATGACAGTGTGATATTAGGTTTATTTTACTGTCAGTGTGTAATTGTACTTATAAGAAGGAATACTGAAGTCACATTGAAATTATTCCAGTCTGTGTGTTTGCTGTGTTTTTTTCCTTATTAACCCTCAGATGCACGAGTGATTGGATTCCACACTCTTCCATAAGTGGGTCAAAAATGACCCATATAAGAATTAATGTGTTTTTATGCCATTTTTGTCATTTTGGTTAAGAATAATAATTTGGTATTATTGTTTGCATTATATTTTTGTCCACACAAGAATGATTTCATGTTTGAAATATGTTTATTTTTCACTTTATACCAGAGTTTGAACATTTTAATAACAGAGCAGCAATAGAAGAATGTCAGCATCCATAGTAGACATTTTTCCACTGTTTTCCTCCAGCTGTTGCTGCTCTCCTTCCCTCCAAGTTTGTGCACTTCATCACCTCTTCTATGATGTTACCAGTGATAAAGAGCTTGGGGTAGTAATACAAATATTACAATTCCTTTAAAAGTATAAAAAGTAACTTTAAAATTCATATGGAATGATATCAAAACATGTTTTTTGAGGAACACCTGGAATATGAAATGATAACTTTTCATTACAAAGATACTGCAAGAAAACGACCTCACTGGATCATTTTTGACTCACTTATTGTCATGGACTTAGCCTAGCCCCGCCCCCTTCTGGCCATGCGCTCCACTGCTGGGTGTCGCTGGTCTGTGAGGCTCTCTGCTGCTGCTGATCAGCAGATTAGGTGCAGCTGTGAGAGCCTCACACCTGCAGATCATCCATCAGCTGCTATAAAGACCAGCTTCACACGGCAGTGGATGTGGGACTATACTGTCTTCCTGCCTTTGTCTCCAGCTCATGAGAAGACGCTGTAGCACTGAGCCACAGAGCAGCCTGTTTTCCCCCAGCTGTCCTCTGGTATGAGGACGGGGATTCACGGCCCTCCTCAGAGTGAGGAGGTGGACCCTAGCCGTCAGACCCCCCGGACTGCCCCGATCGGCCGGCATGATCCCCCAGACTGTCCTCCCCTGGATCCTGATTTTCCCCTCCCTCACCTGAAGTGAGTTTTGGCCTGAGTGGCATTCTAGTTTATTTTGGTTAATAAAACCTGTTTGACCGTGACCTGCTTGCCGACTGCTCTGTGTGCTCTCATTTGGGTTCAAATCCCCCCTAAACCATAACACTTATGCATCAAAGGGTTAAGGAATCAATGTAGCTGATTGGTTTTAATTCCCAAGGACGTTATAAATTACCCTATAAAATGAAAGTATTGGGACCTTAGTGTTATGATGTGAATTTGCCTAAATAATTTACAATATAATGATTTCAACCCTACAAAATTGATATAAAATGCTAATTTACCTAGCTATTATACAAAACAAGGCCCTGCTATATTGTGTGTGAGTTCATTGTGTGTCACTTGAACATACAAAAAAATAAAGTTTTATGGAGTGACAGAAGGAAAATCTGTATCTACATGATGATGGAAAGAGAGGAGAAAAGGAACAGTTGATGACCCAGAACACCACCTCATCTGTCAAACATGGTGCTGCTTCTGTACTGTCTTGGATGTCTGGCTGCCAGTAGAACTGGAACACTGGAATTTATTGAGGATTTTACTGCTGACAGAAGTAGAAGAATGAGTATGGGGGTGTACAGGCGCATTCTATGCTGAAATGCATCAAAACTTAGCCAATGAAATGTCATCATCCTGCAGGATGTGCTGCCAAAGTAACCAAAGAGCTTTTCAGGGTGAAGAGGTGGAACCTCCTCAGCTGGGGTGAGACGGTCAGTGTGGCTGAGCTTCTACTACTGAAGAACAAACTAAATGCCCAGAGCTAGTAAGAGCTAAGAGTGAAAGATGCAAAACATCTGCTGATGTGAGGTTTAACACCTCAGAGACTAAAATAAGTATTAAATATAAAGTTTCAGTTTGACTTTGTATCGGCTCAACTACTGTTGGAGGACTATGTTTTGAGTACTGTTCAAAGGTGTCCATGTCCTACACAGTCCTTTCCATAATGATACAAAATAACATACAGTAAATTAAAGCTGAGATTTGGTGCTTTGATTCAGTATCTGCTATTTTATTACTCCACAAAGGAACACAGCAGAGTTATGTGACAATCGGTGTTGGTTTGTCTGTTTTTTTTAGCAACATTGCTCAAAAAACTGTTAACGGATTTGGATGAAATTTTCAGGGAAGGTCAGAAATGATACAAGGACCAAGTGATTAGATTTTGGCAGTGATGCAGCTTATAGTCTGGATCCATGGATTTGTTAAAGATTTCTGTATCGCTGCAAGATACAGTGCCACTGTAACTATGACAACAAGTGAACACTACATCAGCTGCCTGCTGATGATCACATGATTGCGATCCTACTACAAATTGACCGCTGTGGACCAGGAATTGTTTAAACATTTAATCTGTCAGAAATCACATGACTGAGCAGCCATGGCAGAGTACTGTGCTCTTTGGTTGCTTTTCTTGTTGATACTGTGTTTTAGTTTGTTTGTTATATATGTCTTTATATTTTTGCTCCACTATATTTATTTGGCAGTTATAGTTACTTGTTACGTTACAGATGATGAAATTTAAAAGCTATTATTTGCATACAAAATACAGAGGATTGCTATAAAATGCTGCAACTTCCTACATCAAAAAGTAAGTAAGATGAGTCAAATTAGTTAAAATGTAGCAAACATGTTATTGCAGCAATGACAACAATCGAATTTCTTTATCCAGTTTAACAATACAACACTGACAAAACACATATTGCCTGCATAATGCACATTAAGATACTCTTCTGTACTTTTACTTGAATTATGTTTTGAAGTGACTTTAACTTGTATAACACATGATTATGTGTGAGCTGTAGCATTGCTCTGTTACCAAATGTAATGTAAAATGCTGTTTTTGCAGTACACAACTGTACATTATTAATACTCTGCATCATTTTTCTGCATGCTTGTACTTTTCAGACTGAACATGCTGCTTAGAAAGTACCTTGGCCAGCAGATGGTTTGCTGTTTCCAGTCATTGCTCCAGATGCTTGTCTCTGCAAAATAAAAGAGGAAAATATAAGATCATCATTTTTTCAGCATCCAGCAAAAAAAAAAAAACCACACATGCGAATGAAGGAATGCTAAAAACTTTCCAGTGATTGTAATTTGTTTTTGTTTTTTTTACCTCCACACATTCATGTTAAGGTATTTGTTGAAAACAGAACAAGATTGAATCCATTTCCTGTGTTCAGGCAGAGAAAGCATCATAAGGCAGTAAGCCTGGTCTCAGTGAACATGCTACAGGACAGTTTGTGCTCTGTGTGAGACATGTTGATCTATAATCCATGTTTCTATAGCAGAAGCACGCTCATTCTGGCTGCTCTAACAGCTCCCAACTGTTCTCCCCTGACAGGCTGCTGCTGTTCTGCAACATTACAAGTTGCTCACGGCTCCTGAAGTAAGACAGCTTCCAAATGCAGAGACGCTCAGCACGAGAGGTCTGCTGCAGCCGCAACGTTCACATCTTGCACTAAGAGAGTTCTGTGTCTGAAGATGACATTTTCCAATCATTTACTTAACGTTCTGTTTTTACCAATATCAATATGAGCTTAATTCATACAGCCCAGCATTGTGGGTGGGATTTGATCTAAAGCACATTGTATTTCACACATTCATCCGCCCAGCAGAGACCATCTCTCCATCTCGTCGAGCTCAGCCTGAATTATTAATCCTGTGCTTTCAATGAATATCAAATGCCAAGGCAGTTTTGATGTGTGTGAGTCAAGTGGGAACAAAGCAAAAATAAAACCTGACACCTTCCTCCCCATGTCCCTGTGTGCCATCAGACAGCCAGTGGAAGAGAAACTTGTTTAGCATCGTGGCCATCTGTTTTTCTGTTTACACGCTGAAATCAAAGTGAGTCAATGCCGCTGGGAATCCCGGCCGGCACATCGCTGAATCTCATGGCTTGACTGTGGTCTGGTATTCAGTGGGGCTGGAGCGACGGTGCCATACATCACGCCTCCACCCACCACCAGCCGGCGTTCAGCCAGACAACCAGAGCGGACGTCCGGGAGCAGAGCTACAATAATGTTTGAGTGATTGTCTCGGTGCCCTGTGAAGATGCAGCACAATATCGAGAAATCAAGACAAATGCACCGAGCTGAAATCAATAACCAGCTGCAGGTCACGACTTCTGAATGCGTGTTTCAATCATTTAACTCCATTTTTTTTTCTTTTCCGTGTCTTTCTTTTCTCCAAATCCATTCTTTTCGTCGACACTAACACTCTAAGCAGATGGACCAGAGCTGGAGACCCACCAACAGATATGAGCTAATCCAAGTTCAAAGAGTTAGACTTTTTCCATATTAGGACACATTTCAGCTGGAGAATATACGTAGACATCATGAGGGGGCTAAAAAATCTCCCTGATCACAGTAAGAGGAGGTGTGGATGTGGTGGGGGGAGTGAGATTATTTTTGTCCCTCACTGTGAGTCGAAGATGGAGATGGAATATGTGATGTGTATTTATTCTATAATAATGCAATAAAGCCTATAAAACAGCTTAAAATAAACATATTCGCTGCATCAAATTGGTGTGGAGTTTTCATCAGACACCATGGACTGAAATGTCTAAAAATATTATATATCCAGCCGCATTAGATGATATACAAAACAAATATTTGATTGTTAATGGTGTCAAATATTTGTGTTTTACAAAAACAATGTGAACATATTTGCATAAAAAAATCTTTCTTCCATGTACAGTAGTGCAGTTTTCTTGCTGCCATATAGTGAGAACTTTACATAACAGCTCCAGTCCTAATGTAATTCTCCATGGATTACATTTCCCCTCAGCTTTCCCTTTCGTGCTTAATTTTTCCTCTCCAATGGCTGCTTCATCTCTCTTATTTCAGCATATTATTTGTTTTACTGTGCCTTATAAATGTGGAGAAAACAACCAGAAGAAGGGGGCATTTGCATTTGCAAATTCATATGAGGATTTTCAGGAGCAATGAGTGAATTTCAAATGAGATGTTTGTCATGGCCCATCTCAGTCTTTGCTCCAGCTTGGCACTGCCTGATTCCCATCACTGTGCTCCTCTAGCAGCTGAGGAAGTATTGTCACTGTGTTCGCTAGCAGCATTTCTAACAAAGGACTCAAAATCTACATCAGAACTCTGAATGATAAAACAGGAGCTGCAGCAGTGCTGATGTTTGCATTTTGCTTAAAATCAAACACAACATAGAAGATTCCATCTGATATATGAAATGCTGCACAGCCAAGAGGATGAGTCAAAGACAAACTGTCAGAAGCAAAAGCTTCACCATGTCTGAGATGTCTCATGCCTGGTGGAGAGGTTTGTTCAGTCTTTGTAAAGCAAAGGGATCAGTACACCATATTTCCCTTAAGTTGAGCAAAGAAATGTACAGCAATGTTACAGCTGGTTTATTCTGTATTTCCTAGATATGTCTTCATCTTGCCCACAGTTTGAATTCAATAAATTCATACATAAACATGAAAAAATCTAATCAGACATTCACTCAGCTCAACCAACTTTCAGCCTTATGTGGTGAGTTATCATCTGGAGCTTATGGTGGCTACTGACAGCTGATACTAAAGACACAGCTTCTTTTAAATACAACTCCATCTGTGACCATCAAAATCTGTACTGTGGGAGTCCTCAAGGCTCTGTATCAGAACCACTGTCCTCTCATTGTACATCCTTCCACTTGGCAGCATCCGTCACCTGTTTGAAATGTTTTCAGTCTATTAAATGTCTGTAATCAACGCTGATCACTTCCACATACATGGGCCAGGAGGAACCTTCTCCATGTAATAATGAGCTATGTAAGCCATCATCACCTCATATCTATCCAAAGATTGTGCATTTATTTATGTTTAGGATTACCAGACAGCGCCAGTACTTTGACACATGATAGTCTCAGAGTTTTTGCCTTAAGAGTGAAATGCTATGATGCTGATTTGGAACCAGTGTGATATCCTCCAGTTTAGTTTGATACACAGCAGAAAAGTAGTTACATGTAACTTATTGGCTTACACAACACAATGAACATTGTGTCCTGCAGTCAGAGGTCACTTGGAGGAACCTGTTAACCCGTAGATGTACTTTGAACCATGACAAACACCTTTATTCGCAAACTTAGCTGTGATTCACATACATTAAAATCTGTATGTTTTGAGGCCAATCATCAGATTTTGAATGCACAATAGTTGCTCCATCAAGGAACGCAGGATACATTTGTCTGTCTGTTTGTCTGTCAGCAACATTTCAAAAATGGACTAATGGATTTGGATGAAATTTTCAGGGAAGGTCAGAAATAAAACAAGGACCAAGTGATTAGATTTTGGCAGTGATGCGACTTATAGCCTGGATCCATGGGTTTGTTAAAGATTTCTTTATTGCAAGCTAGCGGCATAGTGTCACTGTAACTATGGCAACAAGTGAACGCTACATCAGCTGCCTGCTGACGATCACATGATTGTGATCCGACTACAAATTAACCTCTGCGGACGTATCAAGACTTATCCGTTGGAAATGATACAAGGAACAATTGATTAAATTATGGGGGTGTTTCTGAGTCCCATCATTTCCAGTCATCCGCCACATATTTAGGTCACGCAATCCGATATCTGTACATAACGTACACATGCATGTGCTCAGCGCAAGGTAATTTTTTATTAAAGATTTCATGCGTCAGAAATGATACAACGACCGAGCAGCCTTGGCAGAATACTGCGCTCTCTGAGTGTTTTTCTTGTTTAACTTGAAATACAATGAATCTAGAGTCTATTTGGATTGCAGCATTTTGCAGTGCTGCCCCTTAGCTAATGTAGCAAACAGTCGTCTAGCAGTTTTGCATCATTCCTCTATTTGGCTGTTTTTAAGCATTCAATATCAAATCAGAAGGACTCGATCAAACCTCGTCTACATCACAATGAGGCAGCTAAAGACAGGAGGGAGTCCTGAAGTTTGAGGCTGATGGAAACACGAGTTCTTTAGTCTGCTGCCTGCAGATACTGAGTACAAATGATGATTCAGGAGTATTTATATGAGTGAAAATGGGTCAAAGGCCTGACAATGATTCACAGCGATTCATGCAAGCATGAGCTGTCAGTGTAGCACATCTGAACTGAAGTGTCTGTCCACTTTTCATTAACCCTCACACCTGTCAGCTGTGACCTCACTTCCAAAATCGCACATGACACTAAAGCTGGCAGGGACGCCAAGCTGGGAAGCTGCTATCTGGGTGATTAATTCTAGCGCAGGAGCAGATGCCACACAAGCTTTTGTTGTTTATAATTAGAAAGACTGAAGAAAAGGAGAAGGAAGAACGTTTATAGCACTTTTAGAGATACCACCATAGAAAAGCTTTGTAAAATGCTTCACAGATGATTTTAAACTGCAGTTAGGGGGAAGAAGTATAAAAAAATCATGAAAGGAAGGTGAAATTAAATGATAACAAAAAGCCAAGTCCCTTTAAAAGGGTGATTAGAAAGATGAGCTCCGGCCATGCTAAGCCTTCCAAGCTGGTCGTTCTCAACTCTGAGGAGACTTCTTAATCTATATTTGAGATCAGCCATTTGGGACCTAAATATACAGTTGTGCTCATAAGTTTACACACCCTGGCAGAATTTATGATTTCTTGGCCATTTTTCAGAGAATATGAATGATAACACAAAAACCTTTCTTTCACTCATGGTTAGTGTTGTGCTATAGTTTTTTATTATCAAACAACTGTGTTTATTCTTTTTAAATTATAATGACAATAGAAAGTACCCAAATGGCCCTGATCAAAAGTTTACATACCCTGGAGGTTTGGCCTGATAACAGGCACACAAGTTGACATAAACGGGTTTGAATGGCTACTAAAGGTAACCATCCTCACCTGTGATCTATTTGCTCGTAATCAGTGTGTGTGTATAAAAGGTCAGTGAGTTTCTGGGCTCTTGACAGGCCCTTCATCTTTCATCCAGTGCTGCACTGATGTTTCTGGATTCTAAATCATGGGGAAAGCAAAAGAATTGTCAAAGGATCTGCAGGAAAAGGTAATTGAACTGTATAAAACAGGAAAGGGATATAAAAAGATATCCAAGGATCTGAAAATGCCTATCAGCAGTGTTCAAGCATTAATTAAGAAGTGGAAACTGAGGGGTTCTGTTGAAACCAAACCACGGTCAGGTAGACCAACAAAACTTTCAGCCACAGCTGCCAGAAAAATTGCTCGGGATGCAAAGAAAAACACACAAATAACTTCAGCTGAAATACAGGAGTCTCTGAAAAAAACTGGTGTGGCTGTTTCAAGATGCCCAATAAGGAGGCACTTGAACAAAAATGGGCTCCATGGTCAAGTCGCCAGAAGAAAGCCGTTACTACGCAAATGCCACAAAGCATCCCGCTTACAATATGCCAAACAGCACAGAGACAAGCCTCAAAACTTCTGGAACAAAGTCATTTGGAGTGATGAGACCAAAATTGAACTTTTTGGCCACAACCATAAACGCTACATTTGGAGAGGAGTAAACAAGGCCTATAATGAGAAGTACACAATCCCTGCTGTGAAACACGGAGGTGGATCGCTGATGTTTTGGGGATGTGTGAGCTACAGAGGCACAGGAAACAAGATGAATGCAGCACGTTATCAGAAAATACTGGAGGAAAACTTGCACTCATCAGCCAGGAAGCTGCACATGGGACATACTTGGACGTTCCAACATGACAACGATCCAAAGCACAAGGCCAAGTCTACCTGTCAGTGGCTACAACAGAATAAAGTAAAGGTTCTGGAGTGACCATCTCAGTCTCCTGACCTCAATATCATTGAGCCACTCTGGGGAGATCTCAAACGTGCAGTTCATGCAAGGCAGGCCAAGAATTTACAGGAGCTGGAGGCTTTTTGCCAAGAAGAATGGGCAGCTTTACCATCTGACAAAATAAAGACCCTCATCTACAACCACCACAAAAGACTTCAAGCTGTCATTGATGTTAAAGGGGGGAATACACGGTATTAAGAACTGGGATATGTAAACTTTTGATCAGGGTCATTTGAGTAGTTTCTCTTGTCAGTATGATTTAAAAAGAGTAAATACAGTTGTTTGATAATAAATGGCTTCACCCAACAACTTACCATGCATGAAAGAAAAATTTTTGTGTTATTATTCATATTCTCTGAAAAATTACCAAGAAATCATAAATTCTGCCAGGGTATGTAAACTTATGAGCACAGCTGTATTTAATCTATGGGCTTTGGAAGAACCAGAAGGAACCTGTAGTTCATGGTGGGTTAAAAGATGTGTGACGTAACAATATGCCAGAACTATCCATGTGTTAAAGCTGTGCTAAGCAGCATTTATTATAAAAATACCAGCACTATATCCTCATATCACCACTGTGGCCTAACTCACCCAGTGTGGCCACAGCATCCCATCCCAGGGTGACCTGGAGTGTTCCCACAAATTAATTTCAGAGTATGGTGGGTGACAGGAAATCTGTCAGTGCAGCTGATGTGATGAATTACTACACAAACCTGTCTCCTAAAGAGAGGGGAGTTGATACTCTGACACCAATTACAGTGGGCTGTGTCCCCTGGGAAGCTTCCATATAGTCCAGTACTCAGAGGTGGTTTCCTGGGTTTATGCTGAACACATAGCTGGTATTTGGTTGATTAATTATTAATGAGGCGTTTGATTAAAAATTTCATTTAAAAGATTCTTAGCCATAAATAATTTTCATTCTTTCTAACCGCCAGCAGGGGGTGAAGTCATATTGTGTAGAAGTTTATGAGAAGAGCTTATGGTTTCAGTCACCACACCACCAATACAGCAAGCTGTTCATTTAGTAAATTATGGTCCCATTTAGAGTAAAACAGACAATAAATCAGGGTGTGATGGCTACCCTGTGATTGCCAAGTCACTACCTTATTGGTGGGTGTTATGCCCTTGAGTTCTGAGTCAGAATTACCCCTCAATCATCACATCCAGTCTCAGGACTTGTATTTATTACATTTCTCATGTAAAGCTCAATAATCACCTGACAGTAGTTTTAATGTTGTGACTCATCAGAGTCAAACAAAAAGGATTATTTACCCTCAGGCTTTAGTTTAAAAAGGTTACACGGAGGTCCTCAAAAACAAAGATGTCTGCTTCAAAAGCACTGCCAGAAAAATATTATTTATCCATATGACTTTCCACTTTCACTGAGCACATTTTTCAACCAACACTGGTCCTGATTATAAGTGTCAAATATTCATTTTTGTTGGCACTTTCTGGGATATATCAATGACCAGTAACAAAATGTGTTCTGATGCATTATTATTTTGTGTGCAGTGTCAGATTGTTTTTATTATTATTATTATTATTATTATTATTATTATTATTATTATTATTAATAATAATAATAATAATAATAATAATAATAATAATAATAATAATCTCACTACTGCCCATAAAGACAAAAATATCTGGCCAAAAAAAAAAAAAAGATTTCCCCCTTTCAATGACTTTTTTTTTTTTTTTTTTTTTTTTTTTTTTAAGTGATAAGGATTCATCCTCTGAACTTCCTGGATATCATATCTATAATGAATTCTGTGGCAATCCATCAAACGCTGGCTTGGCATAAAACCAGAAACAGAAACTTCACTGACTTCCATTCAAGCTTTGAATATTTCCTTCATGATGAGTTGAGCTCGCTGAACAGATCCATTTGCACATCCCCATCTGCATTTTCAGTCATATACATGCTGTGACGGGCATTTCTAACCTAATGTATCCTGCAGCACAAAACATCACCACAAATCCCGAGCAACAGACACTTTTTCAGCTCTGCCAAACGGCACAGTTCCTCATTAGGAAGCTGGACGAGAGAAGATCATGAGTCTCACACGCCTTCAGTGCCAGTTTCATGCTGAGCTAAACTGAATCCATCGCTGTGCTGTTGGCTGGTCTTAGAGGCAGCTCGTGATCAGCTTGTGCAGGGATGTTGTGCTGTCACAGTCTCTGAGGAAGAACCACAGTGTTTGCTGCTTCCAGTCCCATATGCTCGAGACAGAGGGAGCTTGACAAATAGATGGCAGCGATGATAATTATGTCGCTAATGACGATGTCCTTCTGTGCGGTGTGGAGTGTGCGCCTCAGTCTGCAATGGTTGACTAACACAGTAAAAAAGCTGAATAAACACTTCAATGTTTGTTGTGTTCACCCTTGAGCTGATGGATCAGAATCCAGTGTGATGGAATGTAGGACTGTTTTTATGTGTGGCTCTGTACAATACTCAGCTATGAGACATCTAGTGACCGTGACAAACAGCATCATTGTGATTCTACCCAAGAAAACATGATGGATACTTTATCATTACTTAACCTAAAGGTTATATGGATAAATCTGGCAGCTTATATTTATCCAAAACACGTTTTGTGTGGCTTACTTTTGTGGCTACTGTTGCTGTTTACACGTTGATATGAAATTTGGATGTTGAGCATCCAGGGGCTGAAGATCCTATAGAGCAAGGATGTCAAACATGTGGTCTTAGGGCCAAAAACTGCCTGTCAGAGGGTCCAATCTGACACATGGGATGACTTCATAAAGTGTAAAAATTACAGAGACAACATTACCTGCAAATTGTAAATTTGTAAAACTATGAATTTAAAATAATTTCTAGACCATGACAAGCTGTTTTGATCATAAAATAAAACACGATGTTGCTCATTGTTCTTTTGTCATTTTGTGTCTCATTTTTGCAATATTTTGTCTTGTTTGTCTTATTTTGTCAGGTTTTTGTCATTTGTCTCATGTTTTGTCATTCTGTTTCTCATATTTGTCAAATTTTTTGTCTCTTTTTTGTTTTGTTTCATGTTGTTTGTCTCATTTTCTGTCATTTTGTGTCTCATTTTTGAAATATTTTGTCTTGTTTTTGTTGTTTTTTGTCTTTTTTTTTGTCTGACTTGTCATTTTGGTCATAAAGTAAAACACTATATCATTCAATTCCAGATACCTGTGACTAAATGTTTTGTGCCTTTGTAGATAAACTGTGATCTGTAGCTTGTAATGTGTAAATGACAAACTAAGGCATAATGTTTTAAACCTGAAATTTCAGGATGTTCATAATGTTTTGTAAGAGATAATTCCTTAAATATGACCATTCAGAATGTACTGTTTTGCAGTAAAACAAAGGGAAATATTTGGAGTTGTCGTTATTTATAGATTATTATGCTCTGATTTTACTGGTCTGGTCCACTTGAGATCAAATTGGGCTGAATGTGATCATCAGGGGTTGAAGTACTGTATATTGAAATAGAGGAATCTTCTATCTGTGCACAGTCACATTTAAATAGTTCAGTTAATTTTATTGCATTTTTACTTTTTCTTTTCACTGATTTGAGATGTTGTTGGTACAAAGTGCATCCATGCAGATAAATTATATACAGCTGTCGCTCTGCAGCAGATTGGCTTTTAGCATCAACAGAAGGTCATATCTGGACCCATACAGACAGGATGACTGCAGTTTCCAAAGATTTCCTGCTTCTATCACTGCTTCCTCATGTCAATGCTCATATGTTTTCCCACATTCATCTAATAAAACTTTACCCTGGCATGAGGTTGGTGTGGACATGGATTGAATTGGTAAAATAAATAAATTACCTTCCCAGTGTGTGGGAGGGCTATTTTTGGTTCTTATGGCAGCTCGGGCTCCCCAGAGAGACTCCATGCTGCACTCAGGATCTATTAACAATTTAACGAGGAGACAGCAGAAGTAGGTCACAGACAGCTCATCCCAGCACCATTACGACTCCAGAGCAGTTTCCCCACCACCACACTGGAAACTGGGATGACAGCGTTGAATGAGTGACACCACTGAGGGATGATTGACTGAAGGAGCAGCGTGATGCCACAATGACGGACTGTATTCTTCTCTCATGAAATAACCCTCATTAAACATTATTTAACAATGGCGTTTTTGAGAGATTTTTTACTGTAACCTATTGTAGAGGATGTCTAATTGGGATATTTACAGCTCAGGTGGAGCCAAGTTAAAAACAGAACTTGTGTTGGCGATCGAAAACATCCGCATTTACAGCATCAAAGACCCAAAACAAGGTTTAGAATCTACAGGCAGCACTGAGGCTCTGTGAAAAGCTAACATCAGCTCATGTGAACAAAAGTAGAAGCACTAACTACACCAGCAAATTAGTGTTTAGCACATTGGGTTCCATATGATGTTTAAATCTTAGACTAATGGATTTGGATGAGCTTTTCAGGGGAGGTCAGAAATGGCACAAGGACCAAGTGGTCAGATTTTGGCAGTGATGCATCTTATAGTCTGGATCCATGGATTTGTTAAAGATTTCTGTATCATTGCGAGATTCCGTCACAATCTAATCACTTGGTCCTTGTGTCATTTCTGACCTTCCCTGAAAATTTCATCAAAATCCATTATTCTATTTAGTATAATATTTTAGTAACGTTGCAAACAGACAAACGGACAAACATACGCCGATCGTCACATAACTCTGCCGTGTTCCTTGACCTGTCACAGAGCCAGCTCACCAGTGTGTTCTGTTCTGATCTACTGTATGTAAAAATACTAATGCCAACAGCTTTCTGTAGGACATCTTAAATTGTTACAGGAGAATGGAGGGAGAGAGATCTTTAGGGACATGAAACTAACTACCTACACTCATCATTAGTACATCACACTAAGAATATGTACCAATACGGAGCAGTGTCTGAGGCTAGGTTTGTTTTCAGTCAGACTTCAGTATTTACATATTTATTACAGAGATGAGTAACATTCTTCCTGTGTGAAATGAATGAGTTAAACTACATCATTCTAACAATCTTACTGTGTAGTTCAGAAGGCTGTCACTGTATAGTCACAGTATATTATCAGCTGCCAAAGCCTATTAGTACATGACAGCTTCCTAGTGAACACTGGACTCCAGTGGATGTTTGACGTTTCAGCCTCATTAACTGTCCACAACAAAGCAGCCAGTGACAGTGGTGTAGCATTGTTCAACATCTGTCCACCCCAAAACCGTGCTCCTGACAAAAAAAAGAAAGAAAGCAAATGACAGAGACTGTCTGTGTGGCAGTGGAATATTGGAGGTGTCCTGTTCTTTTGCATAAGAATTGCACATTTTTTCTGAGTGAGTCCATAATAGCTCTGACTTGAAATTAATTGGTCATACTGTTGAGCTGAATCTCAGGACATGGGACCTAAATACTACACTTCCCAGAATGCCCCGGCAGCAGCAAAGAGGTGCTTGACACCTGATCAGTGATCACTGATTTAGAGCACCTGGAAAGGACTGGGGGAAGCTCAGTCAGTCAGTCAGCCAAACAATCTTCAGAAGAGAAAGACACGAGGAAAGAACAAAGACGATCCAAGTCCATTCATGGATTAAGTCCAAAGACACCAATGGTTGGTGAAATGCTTATTTGGTTTCTTGGTGGTTGGAAATGTTTCTTGATAGGGCCAAGTTTATGTTAACTGCTCACTGTGTGATTGGTTAATAAAAGCCTGCAGCATTTACTCCATTTTTATGTCAAATGAGTTTGAATTAAGATGTTTCATTTTGAGTTTAAGTAAAAATATAGAAAATATATATATTCTGTTAAATGTTAAAACTTTACTAAACTTTACTAAAATGTTGGTTATTCTTTATTTGCTTTAAAAAGGTTTAGGTGATTGATTCATTTAAATGGTTAAGTGGGTAATATGTCAACTTTTTGGTTCTGTGTTTGATGGTATGAACGTTGTTTCTCTGTCTTTAAAGGTTTACAACCTATTGAAATAGCATGACCCACCAACTAAAAGGAAAATAAAAGTTTGAGTTGGAAATTTGAATTGAGTTGTCGTCGCGTCCTTTGGAGGGAAAGAGAGGTGGACTTGACACATACTAATCGTGAAAACAGTTTTCAGAAAGAAAGAGAAGGAAGTAAAAGGGAGGCATGATCACAGTGGCTCTGCAGTGACTGAGAGCATAAACACTCATTCTGACCTCCCTCTGTGAGACATGGCAAAACAGTAACAGTTACATCTGTAGGCTGGCTGAGTTTAAGGGTTAAAATGGTCAATTCAGGGATTAAAGAGGCCTACTTTTATCTCTGGTATGAAAAAGTCACTGGTCATGTTTCTCCAGGCCTTTGACAACCAGCTGCACAGTTCAGACTAACAAGTTTGAACGCTTTTTTTAGGCACATTTAGCGACTCACTATATTAAGTTTAAAGTAAATTTATTTAATGAGACATCTGAGCCAGGAACATCAGCTCAATGCAGAATTCAGTAATCGGTAATATTTCATCACACCATCCAAATTACAAAAGACGTTTTTACTCCCAGGCTGCACAGTGGCGTGGTGGTTAGCACTTTCACCTTCCAGCTACAAGATCCCCAGTTCACGTCCCCCCCTTCCCAGAATCTTTCTGCATGGAGTTTGCGTGTTCTTCCTGTGCATGTATGGGTTTTCTCTGGGTTCTTCCGCTCCCACAGTCAAACATGCTGTTAAGTGGTGACTCTAATTTGTCCATACGTGTCAATGTGAGTGTGATTGTTTGTCTGTATATGTAGCCCTGTGATAGACTGGTGACCTGTCCAGGGTGTCCCCTGCCTTCACCATAGAGTCAGCTAGGATAGGGATAGGCTCCAGCACCCCCGCAACCCTAATAAGGAATAAGCAGTCTATAGATAATGGATGGATGGATTTTTACTCCCTCACCAACAACATCCAGCAGACGTTGGCGTTGAGATATCAATCTTTGTGATTTCTACTTCTGCTCAACGCAATGGAAGTAAATAGAATCCCCTCTAGGTTTATTGCAATATAAGAAAATTAGACTTTTCCAGTTCTAAAGATGGACTGTGTTTCCATTGTGGCCGTTAGTCTGGAAAAGATGAGACTCTCCACCCACAAAAAAAGAAAGAAAAGAATTGAAAAGATAGAATAGTAATTTCAGCAAATGGTCCAAAACAACCTGTTAACATTTACATGGAACTTCATCTCTGCATGCTAAAGTTACATATTTAGATTTATTTATTTTTTAACAAAGAAAACGATCCCTTCTTGACTTTAAATGGTTTTGATGCAACTCTGCATCGTTGCTTCCCTGCATCTCTACTCTCCTCTCCCCACTCACTGCAGCTCTTGCACACCAGCTCACCTACCACTCTGCTCCAACACAGTAAAAATACTCTGCAATACACAATACTAAGTTATACTATTGGAGTAATTAATTTATTCACATGTTTGAGCTGGAAGCTGATTCCTGAAGAAGAATAACGGTACAGAATGAATATTGTTTCCTTGTGTTTGAAACTCTTCTGTCTGAATCCGTGTTTCTTAGACTCTCATCATTACACCGGAGTTTAAAGGTGGAAATCTTTCCATATTTCGCTCATGACAGAACTTAGTGTTTTAGATTTATTTCCACTGTGTTGGTGTTGAGGCTTGGTCAAAATTTTCCAATTTGGGAGAAAAAGCTTGTTTAAAGCTTTCCTGTGTCCAGCAGCAAACATCTCTCCCATTTAAAGATGTTTAACAGCACCATTAAAACATTAAGAACAAGCAGTCTGCTTCACTACTGGAGTTATTTAAGTCGAAGTAATGGCACAGCAGCATGGTTTCCCAAAAGACATTAGCATGCATTAGGCAGGAGTGTGGGCCACCCAGCAGCATGCATCAAACTCTACACAATGTTCCTTCTCTTTTAAAAAGCAATCATAAACACTCTGTAGACATAATTAAAAAGTTGAATAAGCTATATTTATACAGCTCCGTTGCACAAGTTGACAGGGATCAGGTGCAGCTCCTGATCCATCCAGTTCTCCAGGTACACAAACACCCCATGGAGTTTAAAAACTCTCAGCTTCTGTTTGTGTTTGCCCACAGACGGATGGTGGCACTACGAGCGGCTGAGTGGTGTGATGAACCAGTTCAGTGATGAAAATGAAATTGCATGGATCTCAAGCCAAAAAGAAATGTTTTGAGTAGGGCTGGGACTTTAATGCATTAATTTTGATTCATTAATCACAGAAAAAATAACACTTAAAAATAACACATTTAATCGCACCTTTCTCAGTTCCTTAATTTCTGACACACCGGTAGCACTGATGCACCCTCCAGCCCGTTAAGTGCCGGTAATGAACCTAAAGTCTGTTTGCCAGCCATGAAGGAGATACACAGGAGTGCTATCAGCACACAAGAAAGTTTGTGTTGAACAGTGAAGGAAGGCGGAAAGGTTCCTTTTAAAAATCTTCCTGATGGCAGCTTGGATAAAAGTGTGGCTGTGTGCAAATTGTGCAACAAAGAGTTTTCTGATTACTTCAAGCTGACTGTATCTCCTCAATGCAAAACATGTTGCTGTTAGCACCAGAGCTAACGCTATATATGACAAGTCTGGTATCAGCAAACAGTGTAGCCATCCCATAATAGACCACAAGACATTGAAAGTGCTTTAGTTTACAAAAAGTCTTAAAATGTTGAATATAATCGCTATAATTGCACATTGAGTTTGCAGTAATCTGTGAATGTAGTAGACAGATGAAAAATGCAGATAAATATAAATGAAACAAACATTTTTGTTGTTTTACCCTGTAAAGAATGGCCTATCAAAAAAATAGCCAGTAAATTCAATTTTTTTTAACTGAGATGTTTATTCACCTCTTTAAAAAAATCCACAAAAAAATAAAAATAAAAAATTGCCATATCATTTTGTTTATGACATATTTTTTGTATCACATTATTTACATTGGGCAGTTTTTGCTCACAACAATGTTGATTTTGGATATAGAAACTAACTTGTCCTATTTATTTAAGTATTTATCAAGTTGATGAGATGGAGGTCTCATAAACACATGCATCAAATATGATACAGATGGTAGTGTAAGTCTATTCATTGATTCAGTCCTCAACCAAAATGTATTTGAATTGAATAACTTTGCTTATTGTGTCAAATATTGCTAATTGACAAAAATGAGATTAACTGCAATTAATTAATTACAAAGCCTCTAATTAATCTTTTTAATCGCGTCCCACCACTAGCTTTGAGCTTGTGAAATTGTGTTTTTATTGCTAATTACTTCTTATAAATACATCCCCATACAGCTTTAATCATGATTTGAGTGCCTTCAGCTGACTCCTATTTCAAACAGATAAAGGTTAAGTGGACACTTTCCTCTTCTAAGTCGGGGCAAGGTGTGCTACTGTGCTGTAAATTGGAAAGGGAATAATCTATGTAAGGCAGCAGATTGAATCAAGCGGTGGTCTCCAGTGTATTATAAGGCAGAATGTGAATGTTACAGCTCCCCTCTGTGAGATTATGTGCTATTCTCCTGAGAAATGAAGTGTGACATTTTAAGAGCCTTGGGGTAAACCTATCTGTAAGGTTCTGCACAAAAGCCGATAATGCCACTGTAGCACTGATCCCGTCTTGACAGTTTAAGTGTAATCTTCTCTATTTGCTCCTGTGTTGACCATTCCCATCCCACTCTGCACTCGCTGATATTTGTCATTTTCTATCTGCAAAGCTCGGCCAAGGCCAGGATTACCCCTGAAGTGGGGTTACTGCCAGCGAAGGCACCGCCAAAGCCTGCTGACAGTTTAGATGGATTACAGATTATTTCAGTGTAATCTCAGTTCATTGTTTAAAGCAGGATTAGGGTCAGCGTACACGCCTCTCAACAAATCACGGAGCTTTGCAGATTAAAATGTGTTCATATTTACAGTCAAGTGAGAACAGAAATCACATTAAATCAACATGGCTAAAATGATCTTTGAAAGTTTGCTCCAGAGTAGCTGCAGCTTTTTTTTCCTAATCACCACTTTGGTCCAGATCTCAATCACTTTATCAGTCTTCAGTCAGCAAAAACGTGTTTTAAGGAAAATTCATCCCTCACCACTTTTCCCCACTCAGCTTACTGTCCTTTCTACATTGATCAGCATCTTTTAACACTCTTCTCTCATTAATTTAATAAAAAAGGCTCCGGTCCACTCTGGATGATGAAACAAATGGATTTGCCAAGTAGCCGCCATAGCCACCACTCTCAGTGTAATTAAAGTAGGAGGCAGGTGAACACAGCAAGAGACCACTTAAATGTTGCTGCATTGATTGAAGGAGCGGCCATCAGTAAAACAGGATATCCCCTTTAATACTGCCTGTGGCCATCTCTCAATAATTGCATTTTCAAACTGATTTTCTACAGATGACTAAGGAAATGCCATTTAATTATTCACACGCCGTACAGCCCCCCACCAACAAACCCAAAGTGAGTCATCAGCATAAAATTAAAAAATGACTTTACACTCTGAAGGCCAGTCAAATCCTACAAAATCTAATGTCAAGCAGCACTTAAGCACAGTGTGCTGCAATTAACCTGCAGCTGAATGAGAGACACATGACAAGAAAATCACATTTCCACGTCTGACTACAGAGCTGTGTGCATTAGCTTTTAGCAGCTAGAGTTGTCCACTAAAACCTCTCATGTGCTGCACATTTTGACACCAAAAGCTGCCTCGGTTATGCTAATGGAATGGGAACGCTGAAATGTCAGATATCTGAAAAACCAAGGGATAAATCTGGTTTATTGCAACTTGACTTTTAATTCTGGCCATCTTCCTCTTGGCTATGATTGCATGTAAGGACATTTGTACACCACTAACTTAATAAGATGATATTTGGAAACGTGGCAACATTCCTGCGACGAAGCGAGCTGTCAGATGTTATCAGCAGACTGTGCAATGTGTTCCCTGTACAATGAGGAATTATTCATTACAGTCATGTTAGCTCCTGTCTGCAGCGTTAGGAGCTCAGCATAAAAGATAAAAGTTTGTTTCTTTGCAAGCCAAAGACTCAGCATTGACTTTTGAATGAAGTGTTGCAATAAACTGCATTTCAAGTGTGAATCAAGGCCAAAACAACAAACAAAAGAATCAGTCCTTTTCTTTTAGTTTTACCTCTAAGCTGGTTTAGCCTGTTTGGAATATCTTTTCTTGCTCCATCAGATTTCATTGCAGCGATGGCAGCATGTTCTCATGTTCTCTCTGCACTTACAGTGCTATCATGGCTAATAGAAATGATGACCAAACCCATGAAAATCACACCTAAATTGGTGTAAACCTGAAATGTACTTTGATACTTTCAACCCAAGTCCATACAAAAAGGCCTATTTAGGATCATATTGAAGAAGTGGGTTAATTTGAAGTAGCCAATCAGTCAGAAAATAAACTTCAGCAAAGATGCAGTCTGAACAAGAGTGGAAGCTGCCGCCGGCCTCTACAGTCTGCTCTGCTGCTCACTCACCATGTGACCAAAGTGATTTGAGTCCAACTGAGCGGCAGTGACATCCTCACAGCCCAGTGCTCTCAGTGGTGAGAAAGAGGAAAAATGAATAAAGATTTAACAAGCTGAATTCAGAAAACCTTAAATATTGTTTAGGGATGTTTTGTACAATCACTGAAGGTGAGTTGCAGCTGGATTTTCATTTTTAAGCTCCCTCTGTCTCCATCTATCTCCTTTTTTAAACCAGTCTACTGCACTTTCACCATACGTCAGCCACGGTTCCACTTTTACAGGAAAGCCCAGACAGCAAGGAGGTGCTGCATGAGAGGCAGCAGCCAGAGGCTGTGATTAGGTGGCAGTGCTCTCTCCTCCTCTGGCCTGTTGTTTCTCTCTCTCTCTAGGTGTGTGGCAGTGGTGGGCAGCAGGTGTGGCTGATTACCAATCAGCTGATCAGGTGCAGGTGGGAGTTGCTCATCAGGCTGGCTGGGCTCACTATAAAGAGTGACTCGTCTTGTCAGTTGGTGCTGGACCGTCTCCTAACCCACAGTTAGTGTTGCTATTAGATCTGTCGGAGCCACTGTGTTTCCTAGTTCTGCATCTAACCCTGTTCTCTCTGTGCAGTATTGACTCCTGCCTGCTTCTGTTACCGTCTCTTCTGGTTGGAGAGCCACCTGGCTGAGGCTTCCAGCCTCTACGAGGACTGGGGCTTTCTCCAAGGAGTCTTGAAAAGCTTAGGAGGACTCTGGCTGCTGCCACACTACTTCAGGAATGCCATTCCACTGAGAGCTGGAACCCCCGTCACAGTCCACTTACCTACATGCCTAGGATAGCAACTGCTGGCTGCCGAACACCTGGGACAAGAATCCTTGGTTCTAACCCCATACCAGAGAGAGACCGTTCAGTTAAGTTCTCGTTCCAGCAGCATCAGAAAATAGAGCATTGTTTTGTTTAATTGTTGTTCCTGCTAGTTTAGTGGGATTCAGGGATAGAGTTTGGGTCCTTTGTGTGGACAAAGTTTAGTAGTTTATGTTTTGTAGTTTTCCTGCTCGGAGGTATTAAACTTGGGTTAACTGTTCTGTATATAGTGTTTACGCCTTCCCTCTAAGAAGCACTGTTTTGTTACGCCGACTGCGTATTCTAAGTGACTTCTGTTTCCGGTATAGAGTTCCATTTGTAGTTTTTGGTTTAGCCGTCGTGCAAATGAATCTTGTTTAAATTGAGTCACTCGTCTGCTGTCTCATTTCCCTGCTCTTGAGCCTCTGCACCCGCCGTAACAATTTTTGCATGGCTGGCACATCTGAGCCACCCATGTTCTGTTTATTATAGGTGCATCTGTCAGTGAGAAGCTGGGCTACGGAGGAAATCATTATCTTTAGATGAAACTCTGAAAAGTGGAACCGACATATCTTGGCAACCACACACAGCTGGCTGAAGCCTTTCCACCGAGTACCATCTAATTAAAGTTTTGTTGAACAACCTGAGGCTTAAACAGAATAGGAATAAGTCTCTAAAACACTACAGCAGCCACCGATCACACCGAGTCCTGTCCTCTCTTCACTGGCTCCCAAACAATTTTCATGTTCATTTTAAAATACTGGTGCTAACTTTTAAGGCTTTGCGTCGCCAAACACCGCAGCATATTGCCAACCTCCTTCATCCTTATGCCCAAATAGAGCTCTCAGGTCATGCCAACAAAAATTACTTGCTGTCCCTCTAACAAAGTACAAACCCATGGTGACTGTGCTTTCCAAGCTTTCGCACCAAAATTGTGGAATGCTCTTCCTCTACAGCTGAAATCAGTTGACCCCTGTGAAGCTTTTCTGAGGCAGCTGAAAGCGTTTTTATTCACACAGACTTTTGGTTGATATGTAGCCACTTTACTTAATTTTTTAAAATTTTATTTATTGTTTTTGATGCACTGTACTTTAGCTGATGCTCCCGTTTTAGCAGTTTATTACCGTTATCATTATTATCCCGGCAAGGAATGCCGCAGAGTTTTGTGAGGATTAGCGTAGGTTTGTCTGTCTGTTAGCAACATTACTCGAAAATGGATTAACTTATTTGGATGAACTTTTCAGAGAAGGTTAGAAATGACCCAAGGATCAATTGATTAGATTTTGGCAGTGATCTGGCTTATAGTCTGGATCCATGGATTTGGTAAAGATTTCTGCATCATTGTGAAATAGTGGCACAGCGTCACTGTAACTATGACAACAAGTGAACACTACGTCAGCTGCCTGCTGACGATCACATGATTGCGATCCTACTACAAATTGACTGCTGTGGACTTATCGGAACTTAACCATCGGAAGTGATACAAGGAACAATTGATTAAATTATGGGGAGGTTTCTAAGTCCCATCAATTCCCGCTACATATTTAGGTCACACAATTTGGTATCCGTACATAACGTACACACCTGTGCTCAGCACAAGGTCATTTTGTTTGTGGATACAGCTATATTAAATGGTCACATCCTATGGTGTTGGGATTTCTGTCACAAATTTTTTTCAAGATTTCAGCAGTCGGAAATGATACGACTGGGCAGCCTTGGCGGAGTACTGCGCTCTCTGAGTGCTTTTCTTATTATTGTTGCAAAGCACTTTGTGATTTTGTATCTGTGAAAGGTGCTATATAAATATATTTTACTTGTTTACTTCAATTTTCACATCAGATGTGTAAATATAAAAGTCAATAGAATGCTATATCTCAGACTGAGGTCCCCACTAATGGACTACATCCATTACTGATGGATTACATATTTTGTAGTCATTGGGCATAAAACAAAACGGTCACACTGAATTACAGCTTTGTGAAGATACAGATGCAGCTTGTTATTTAAGTCATATCGAAATGGAAATGTTTGGATTTGGGTTGAGTTTGAAAGATCCACACTAATTAGACGGAAGATTTCTACATCATATGTAGCATTAGCGTCAGAAAGGCAACTCCACAACAGTCCACAGTGTGGCTACACAAAGTCGATGATTGGCTGGATAATGCAAAATTGTTTATCACCATGGTGACAGGCTGCACTTTAAGCAGCCACTTACACCACAGGAGCCTCCAACTGCCTGATGTTTGTGGACACTGCCAGAGATGAATCAGGCCAAGTAAGAACAACACTATCGAGGCTGTGTTATGGCTACATTTCTTCACATTAATCACGGCGCAGTGTAAGAGTTCATTTGACAGTGGTATTGATTTTTAAAATACTACCGTTCAAGATGTTGGCTTGTGTGAGTGTGTGTGAGTGCTCTCTGGCTGTGAAGCAGTTTAGATTTAGTGGATTTGCTGTAATGCAGTTACAGTGCATTTCTAGGCATGTTCATCGATAGTACACTGCTTGTATTCGTTGGAGATAAAATGATCAAGTGCCCCAAGAGGAAAAAGCCTCTCTATATTCATATGAGAGAGAGCTTTGAAAACAGCCAGTGACTGCTGTGTAATTAAGCAGCAGTCTAGACAATGATCCAAACTGCACAGGCCCCATCTTAATGATTCAATAAAAATGTGAATCTCCTTTGCTGCTAGTGAGAGCGCCAATTATCCTGATCAAAACTTTGGGGGAGTCTGAACAGGGTAAAAGAAAAAAGAGGAGCAGCGTGTGGAGGTAAACAAGGCTTTCCATTGATTTTCATTGAATTATTCATTCAGAACAACATACTCCTGTGTGGGCCTTAGCTCTACACAGACAAATGAATCCATCACTGACATGAGATGTAACCGAATTTCCTGACTTCTCCTCTGTGTAATGCCTTATTGATGAGACTCTAACTTCTTTCTGTAAGCAGCACGCGAGATGCTGAGAGAAGTCAACAATGTGACTGGATTGTGTATGTGACACTGTATGAAAAGACATCACAAGTGTGCAATAAAAGATTCATAAGGACTGAAGTGACAGCTGGTGTTCATAGCAGTTTAAATGGTGTGGGAGCACTGATCAAGAGCTAACACTCCATCCTGAAACAATTGCCGTGGCAATCTATTTCACATGATGAAGCTGAACTGTGGACTCCACTCTGCAGCTACTGGGAGATCGTGTGAAGCAGGAGACAGATTAAAAGCGGGCTTACTATATGTATTTTAGTCAGTGCAGTTCCTTGGGGTGAACAAACTCGTGATAAGGTCTTATTGGAGCCTGTGCTCCCTTGTGCACCCTGTGAGAATGTTTTATTTCTCCGGGTTAGCAGCTAACCTTGAATAATTCAGTGACTATAGGATGTGCTCTTTGCCAGTGAAGATTCTTTCTTCTAATCTTCACCCTGACATTACCAGAGCCTCAGAGTCCACATGTAAGTGGTGATGGCTCAGACCCAGGAAAAGATGCATAGATTACTGCTTCGTCTAGCGTGTGTTCATGCTGGATTGAGCTTCTGATTAAAATGTCAGAGTTAACCACGTTGACACACACTCACCAGCAAAGACCTGTTTGATGGGCTCATGATTCTAACATCCTGAATGCCATTTGAAGTTGGACACTTATCACTTAGATCAGTAGCTTGTGTTAACTCTCTCACTAAAGTCACAGACCTTCATGTTTCTGACCAATCAGCTTCTGCAGCTGCACACCAGACAGCCATTGAAACAGACGAAACACTGACTTACACTGACTGCATAGGAACTGTCAGGTTATCAGATAACTGGCTGAAATTATTACTATTATTCAGAGTTTCAGTAGAAGGCATCAGGACTTCTCTTTTTTGGTTCTTCGGTTCATCCGACCTGACGGATCCTCGTGGATGAAGGTAAAATGTCTTCAAGAACCAAAAAGAAGAAGAAGTCCAGTTGTTTTCTACCAAGACTCTGAGAATTGAAATGACCTAAATGTGGGCGAATCTGGACAATTATTTCTTCTTCTTCTAATTATCATTATTATTATTATTATTATTATCATTATTATTATTATTATTATTATTATTATTATCATTATTATTATTGTTGTTGTTGTTGTTGTTGTTGTTGTGTGAGATGTAGAAATCTGGGCAAATTTGGGAAAATATAAAAGCAAACCTCTGAGTTAAGCGTATAAATTCTTCATTCTTTGCTCTGATCGTCTGGTCATGTATTTTACATGTCACGACCAAACACAAACATGAGATATCGATGACTGAGCTACTGAGAGTTCGGGATAACGCGCGGTGTTCTGGAGGATCCACACATCCAGCACTTACTTGCGCGTCGCGCATATCTTCCTTTTCTGCTGCTGCTCCGTTAACTTGACTACAAGTGCTGAGATACAAGAGCTGGTGTTGCCTTTGACGCTCAGCAACAACATAAAGCAGAAGAAGCGGTGTGTTAAGCAGCTCCTACCTCACTCATGGCTGCGCTGATAGCGGTTCCAGTCGTCTGTGATGCGCACCGGACGCTGACTGAAGGTTCGGTCTCTCCAAGCTGCGCTCCGCTCACACTGGCTGCTTTTATAGGCAGCCAGCCCCGCTCTGCTCACCACCTCTCCATGAAACCAATGGGCACGAGTCTCCCCGTTTTCAGTGTTGAAGACCAGCCTTCACATTTTTAATCACTGTCCATGTGTTTGGCTTGTTTTCAGCGTCTGGTGTGATAAAAACTACAAGCAAAACAGTTATACACCCCAACATTAACTCGGTCTGAACAAATCAGCCACTTGATCTGGAATATTGTGAGCACAATGTTAATGCACGGTTTTTTAAAAACGTACAAAGACAGCACTACCACAGTCTTTGGTTCATCACAGCCTACAAAATGATTCACTATCTGGACGTCTGCATGCAGGAAACTGGTGTTCAGCCTCACTTGGACTTCTTGGGTATTGTGTTGCGTTAGACAGTTGACTCACAGTGGATATTCTTAGGACTCTGCCACAAGGTTCAACAGAAATCTCACTTAAACACAGGCAGAAAACTTCAAATTGGATTCACTCCATGGTCATGGATCTCTGGGGATGCAGGAGACACATCCCTCTGCATGTTTAAAACACATGTTTGTCCATAACACAAACAGCTTATTCATAAACACAGCTGCTTTGGCTTCAAACAAAAAACAAGAAGATATATATATATATATATATATATATATATATTTTTTTTTTTTTTTTTTTTTTAATTGAATGTTGTTGAATGTGCCTTTCTGTATATTTGTGTTCTTGCATTGTGCATAATAAGTTAATCCATAGATTCTGAACAAAGGTTAGGTGCTGTATCTGGTCCAGATATAGAATGAAGATTGGATTGTAAATGCTCACAGTCTAAGAATCAGACTAATTCCTGGGTAGGTTTTCTGTGGGTCAGACTAGGAAGAATCTGGGGTGCCAATGAATGACCCTTTTAAACAGCATTCTTTTTGAGAGTTTGGTCAATATTTGTGTAGTACTTCTGTCGCTGAAATAGGAGATGCTCTTTTAAGATGCTTTATACATTGAATTTTTTTGCACAAAGTTATTTTTGTAATGTTGAATACAATCTTTAAAATTTTTCTCCTTATGGTTATTGTCCATACAGACTCATACAAAGGAGAAATAAACTGATGCAACTGAGGGACTTAATGTCTCCTTACCAAAGCACAGATAAAACCTATGCACAAGATCCTCCCCATTTACTTCATCCAAAACCAAAAGTAATAGGAGCTTCATAGTAGATACAACCAATGAATGATTCAATGTGGGTGCCACATCATAAAGACAAAACATCATTGTAAAGCTTCTTGAAAGAATCAATAAGAGCGTAGAAGGTAGACTGATGGAAGCATGATTCAGATTCTGTGTTTCCACAAAAGAAGCAACATTACTGGTTAACATTTTGATACAAATAAAAGCATGTAAGTATTTTTTTTAGAAAAATGTATGGAGTGTCAGTGCCTGTCTGTGGTATTTGTGTTAAAAATGAGCATGTTGGTACTAATGCATCAAACTATGAGTAATGTTGAGCTGGTTGAAGAAGGCTTTGGTTCCTTAATCAGTGAACTGCATCAGGCTTTATACAGTGAACATACAGTATATTTGTTTCTGCACAGCCACTGGCCTCCTTCATGCTGCTCAGTTAAGACTCTTTTCAAGACAAACTAGACAAGAAGTCTGATTATCTAGACAGACTTAAAGCGCCTGGAGTGACTGCAACGAAATTAGTAGAAAACCAAAATGTATAATATTTTTGCCTGAGATGTAATGAAGTAATGGTAGTATAAGGAAGTATAAGGTAGAACATGGAAACATCTTAAGCTTCTGAAAATTATAAGTGCAATATTTCACAACTGAGCATAAACAAACTGAGTCTGAATAGCCAGTGACAGTAAAGTCAATCATAAAAATGTAATCTTGCTGTCAACAGTGTGAGACAGAAGGCTGCCAGGAAGTGTGTGATCTCTGAAGAAGCTGTGGAGTTTCCTGGCTGATAAGATAACAGATGGGAGCTGCTGTATTTAGCAACGTTCCTGTACGTGTTGCTATTACCTCACCTGACATCTGTGAAGGTGTTTGTCAGAAGGCAGGTGGGAGCTCCTGAGACAAAATGGAGGATGTCTGTACGGTACGATGAGAGCAAATGTGTGCACACACACACACCACCCAGCAGGAAGGATTTCTCCCCAGCAGTGTTCTGGGAGTGATGATGGAGCCTGACGATAGCAGACTGATGCTGTGGTGGGCAGCAGCAGCAGGAGCTGGAAGGCTTATGGGGTTAGAGGGGACATTAATACAGAATACAGAACCTGAACTGAGACACAGTGGCGTGTGTGTGCTCCAGCTGCACTGTGTCTGCAGTCATAGTGCTGTGATTTTATATAGGTGTGTTTGGCCATAACAACAAAAGAGTCATTCAGACCCACCCTGCAAGCTAGATCTGAATCAAGTAGAGTTATTGATTTTTATAGGGACATACTTTTCTGATCAGCTCTCCTAAAGATGCACAGGGCTGCTACAGGCTTTAACTGTCTATTACTGCCTCCAAGGGTGAGCCAGGTGTACTCTTCCAAGCACTGCTACATTATATATATATATATTTTATTTTATTTTATTTAGGTGTTCTTGATTTTAAAAAAAAATAGAATTTACACACACACTTAGATAAATTGTAAAGTTTACCTTTTGAAAACAAAAAACCAAAACAAAAAAAAAATAACGTGTAGCTTTTCCACTAAAGAATGTGAAGATGCTTTGAGCAAATGCTAAAGTGATCCCCACCTCAGGCCCACTGGATTGCAGTTGTGTTCTGGCAGACACATTTGTTGACACAAGATTATAGAAAGAAAACTCTTTTGTTGAAATTGATGTTTTTGAAGGACAGTATTCTGAAACTTGTATCATATTTTGTCCTTTAGCTTGAAATAGTGAATGACTTCAGGTGGCTGAAAACATTATGCATCTCGTTTTATTTACAGTCTAAAAAATGCGTTGTGTGGATGTTTTCATGTTCAAATGTATGTTATGCATTTTGTAGTAACCACACAAGTCATGGGAAAATGACAATTTGTCACATGTAATTTTGCTAACTACTGATTTAAAGGGGATGAAGAGTTATGCATTCAAGAATTTAATGTATTAAATGTGCACTGAATCTGGATATATTTGAAGAGATTAGTTTTCTTACTGACATAAACCATGTTCCTGGTACTATATTATCATTTTTGTGATTATCAGCAAATCCTATTCAAAGACCTCTCCGGGGGAAACTCATCTCAGCGGGGGATAAAAACACTGAGCTGTTTGAGAATACACCATATTTATCATAATGAGAGAATATGTTATCCAGTGTGTGTGACAGTATGGCTGTATTTTTAAAAGCTTGTGACCACAGTGGGGTTCTACAACACAGAGAAAAAACAAAATCAGGCTGGAGCTACTATAGAAGCAGTGTCCTTGTTGGTTTTGGTTACATCAAGGAAAACAAAAGAAGCCTGTTGTTGTTTTCATTGTCTAAAACCAGAAGCACATTCCCATATACAGTAATGCTTTATATTTATTTAATTTGATGGTTGGTCATTTGAGAAGAGATGTTACATAATGGTGGAATACGCATAGATCTTTAAATGCTCTGAGTGATTCAGCGTGGGGTGTCCGTATCTCTGCATACATGTGTGTGTTTATGGAGAGTCATTAATCAGGCTGAGTTTGGTTAACTCTAAATCAGTCATGTTTTAATCAGAGTGCTCACCTGCTTAGAGATCCACCAAACTCAAGTGTCCCTCAGGATCCACATCTGAGCACTAATTGATCACCTGCCACTCTCAGTATTGATTTACTTTGCCTGCCTACAGACATCGAATCTTGTCAGATCAAAGCCTAAGTCTTGAGCAATGTGCAGGGAAAGTGTATTCACATTATCATCACCTGAGTTCAGGCATAAACTACACCCTTTTCTCAGTTTTTCACATGATCCTTGTCATTACAGACAAATCGTCAGATGATTATTCACCTTGTGTTCATCAAGAGCATCTCTCTCAGATCTTAAATCCTTATCCAGTGTGAACTTGGCGTTTAATTAACACTACATTTTCTGTGTGAGTTTGTGGTGGATGCTGCAGTGCAGCAGTGTGAGGAATGAAATACAGAGAATGCATTTACAGCATCCTGTAAACTTAACTTTCACAGCTAAACAACAATCTATAATTGTGCTCTAGTATTTTAGAGCCCATCGTTGAGCGCATTGCCTGTGAAAAAACTTTTATATTAACAGAAGTTCATTATTCTATTTATTATTCGACAGGACACATGACCACAGGCATATGCAAATGTTCAAATGCTATATATTAAATAGCCACATTCTATGGTGCTGTGATTTCTGCCACAAATTTTTTAAAGGTTTCATTCGTCAGAAATGATAGGACTGAGCAGCCTTGGCGGAGTACTGCTCTCTGAGCGCTTTTCTTGTGTTGTACATTTTATACTCAGCAGTTTATTCATACTATTTTTAATATTCGCTTACATTAAAATTCTATAGAAAACTTCCTATCCACTCAATCATTTTTTGTTTATACCTATTTCTGTTCTACACAAGTGTATTTAAGCTTAGACCCTCAGATGGAGTCTACTATTGCGAAGGAGGCAGGACTGTCATGGGAGCACTACAGTCCGTCACAGAAGAACACTGGGGTGTCAGGTGTGTTGCAGTGGCAAAGCGTCTATGTGGCTCTCGACTCAGGTCAAAGGACCATTTAGCAGAGTCCCCAGAGAGGCCAGGATTGACTCTGGACAGCCCACATATTCATTTGAATGAGTCCAGCCAATCAAATACATGAAGCCTACTATCCTGCAACAAAAAGGGTTCAGGTGGATGAAAAGTCTTCTCATGGATCAGCTGAGTTCTGACTGTATTTAATGTCTCCAGCAATCACCACAGGGCTGTGTTAATATTTATATCAGGAGTTAGTGAAGCGCAAAAACACGAGTAAGAGGAGAGTTTATGTTGAATTGGCATTTATCATGCAAGTTTGCAAGCTTTCCTTGTAAAATATTGCTTTGCAAATAGATGATCAATATTGTTCTCTTCACCTGTCAGAGGTTTTCATATGGTGGCTAAACTGTGTATATTACCACCCAATGAGTAATAATGCTGCACTTTTTGATAGCAATGAGTCTCACTTCAGGCCTATTTATGCATCTTTCATGTAGATGGGCCGATAATATCCAGTCACATCATGCAAGAACATTGATCCCTAGAGACATTGTACAACTGACCGTGATTAAGTTGTTGTTTCTGTGAAAATGTCCATTTGTAATGGAGCAAATACACACAGTCTAATCAGAAAACATGAAAACAGCAGAATGAGGCTGAAATGCTGTTTTCCTGTAACTGAAAAAACTGCAGGTTGGGGCAGTTTTTGCTGCATTGTGAACTCAATTATAGTAAACACACATATAGGTCTTTGAAGTCATTGAATCATTGCTGCTGCTGGCAAGAATCAAAGGCAATCACGGGATTCCTTTAAAGTGCTTGGACACATTTTCATTCACAGCACATTGATCGAGGCAGTCATTAGAAGACCCGGGATAGATAAAAATACAAAATAATGATGTGAGCGGGGGGGTGACTGCATGACCAGGCTCTGCTGTAATGAGTCAGGGTTTGGCCTGTAGGCTCACTGTTGTCTTCTTCTTAAATAAGCGACTCCTCATTATAGCAACTCACAAGATTTATGATCACATTAATTTTGAGATGTTAGTGCAATTACAGTACCAAAAATATGCAGCACCAAACAGTAGCTGAAGAGAGTTTGAAGACCTCCAGAGACCTTTTCACAGCAGACATTTTAACCTTTCATAGGAAGGAAAGCACAGGAGAAACTAATTCATTTAAGGATGGCTCCGTTTCATTAAGTGTCTGATTAATTCTTTTACAGTGATCCAGCATGAACAGTACCAGGAAACCGATGAACACCTAGTGCAATTCTTTTTAAAAATGTTTCAGTATATGTCCTGCTAAAACAGGTACTAGATCATTATTATTAGTTTAATCAATAAAAAAAAATACAGCAAGAGAACACTGAATGACAGGTCTCACATTGGGCAAGACATATACAATCTTATATGAAAAACGTCCCTTTCACAGCATTGATTGACAACAGATATATTTTCAATTAAAGCTCTTCAACAAGCTCAGAAAGCATTAGATTTTCCTCAGAACGTATGTATAAATTCATCCAAATGGCCTACAGTTAGTGAATGGGAATGTTCCCAATGCTGAGCAGTTGGTGAACATATTGGCTTCTGCAGAGACCAAATCTGCAAACTCTATCTAAACTCCAGACCCACTCTGCCTCCACGTCCTGAAGACGTATTGACAATCTGACAAAGTGGGCACTCACACGTTCTCTCTTTGCAAGCTAAGTTGCAGGGTTATCCATTACTAGATGCTGGGCGAGTCCACCCTCCCTCAGGCAGCCTGACACTCACCCAGCTTCATTCTGGCTCTTGTAATTCTGCTGAGGCATTTATAGCAAAATAGCTGCTACCTCCAGACCTGCTATTTTTAGGTCTGCTCTTGTGAAGAAACAACTTTCTACCAAAGTGGAACTTCTTTGTGACAGTTTTGATCAGTGCATCATACTGTTTGATGTAAGATCTAAAATCAGCCACATTCGCATTGCAAGGTAACTCAGCATAACCTCACAGTGTGATGCACTAGATTCCACCTGAAAAAGAAGATATGAATCTCGCAGAGGGACGGGACGTCATTGATCCTCCCTAACTGACCAACCTTGATTATTGTTGTGCATTTCTGACAAATCATGGCAGCCCCATGCAATTTATATCAGAAATATTGTGACATAACATCCAAAGTAAAACGCGACAGGGTAATGTGATGATCAGCATTGGTTTGTCTGTTTGTTTGTCTGTTACCAACATTACTCAAAAACGGACGTGGATGAAATTTTCAGGGAAGGTCAGAAATGACACCAAGTGATTAGATTTTGGCAGTGATGTGGCTTATAGTCTGGATCCACAGATTTGTTAAAAGTTTCCGTATTATTGCAAGATAGCGGCACAGTGTCACTGTAATTATGACAAGAAGTGAACACTACGTCAGCTGCCTGCTGACAATCACATGATTGTGATCCTACTGCATATCCACCACTGCGGACTTATTGGGACTTATCCTTTGGAAATACATACAAATGATTAAATTGCAGGGGTGTTTCCAAGTCCCATCAATTCCCGCCACCCACTACATATTTAGGTCACACACAGATGCATAACACACGCCTGTGTTCAGCAACAAGATCATTTTGTTTGTGGGTACATCTATATTAAATGGCCACATTTTGTGTCACCATAATTTCTGATCATTAATAACTAATAAACAGATGCTGCATTTCTTAAAAAAAAAAAAAAAAAAAAAAAAGAAAAAAGCTCCATTTCTGACAATGCCATATGGGGGAATAAACAGCCTTGGTGAAGTACCATGCTCTCAGAGTGCTTTTCTTGCTCCAAATGTTATTTAAACTTTGCTAAAATTTCTAAATTACAAGCTTATTTACCATGCATAATGGAAGAAAATAAATATTTCTTTGCACAAAACAGGGACCTAGCTGACGGTGAAGGTGATATTACATGAACAGAAAATTAATATCAGCCAAAATTCACAACTTAATCCTGTCTGGTCAATATGCAACACTTTACTGCTCATTATGTTCTGCCAGCCAGTGGATTATGCCAGCAGGAGGCATGTGTGCCATCCAATCTCGCCCCACACAGCCAATTTGATGATTGAAGTCTGCTTTGGGAGATTAATTTGCCAGATTCTCCTTATGTAATGATAAAACTGCTTAGAGAAGGGCCCTGAAAGCCAGCACAGCTTGACAAGTCACACTATATATGTCTTATCAATAGCCATTACCATAGTTACCATTCATTAATTTTATTGGTTCTGATCGTTAACTCTTTCTGTCACTGCCAGCTGCTGCTTAAGTAATCATCTATATGTAGGAGGAACCATGAGAGCAGTTTTTCTGCTCATCACATCGAATTACAATGCTATAAATTGTAATAATGCCATAAAATGTCTACAATGAGGTCAATTACTCACAGAAAACCTGAACAACCACACTGAAGAAACATCAAGCAACATACTTTCAGAGTTAAGAACTAAAACGAACGACTAAGGACGCTGTTCTTTCATATTTATGCCATTTATCCCATGTAAAGAAGCTAAATGGCAGAGAGCATTACTGGCACTACTGTGAGTCTAATATGGAGACATAAACAGTCCAGGTAATCAGATTTAGTGTCTGGTGTCCCAGACCTGAAGGGTTCCTGCAGCAGAGCCTCACTCTGACAAACATCCTCAGCATGTGAGTCATTGCCACCATTTGTTCTGACACACAAACACTGACAGACATTACAGTCGACATGTCTGCAGAACTGGACATTATATAATGTTAAGTCTCTGCATCCAGACACGTTCTTTTAAGAATCATGCCTCTCACTCTTCAGAATCATGTTTTTGCCCCCCTCACTTTTCACTTAGTTTTACTCACACTCTGAATCTCTCTGAAGTGAATTTTTGGATTGTCCAGCTTCCAAACTCATGTGGAGAGAAATGAGATTAAAAATAGTTTGTTCTTTTTCCAAGTATAGTAATTAGGAAATGAATAGGCTTTGCAGACTGTGGGTTTCAGATAATCTGGGGCTACTTACAAACAAAAATTGTGTCTTTATATTTGCATAAATAATTCAACTTTTTAGGCAAAATTAGGTCAATTTCATATTCGCAGCCTGTTTGTCTGCCTTCAACTGGCCAAAATAAAAATATGAGTAATAAAAGATTCCTGGTTTAAAGCTGCAATAGGTAACATGTTTAAGGAGTCATTAGAAAAAATACCACAATAAATTTTCAGTATATTGTAATTCAACTGGTCTGAGAGGAAACTAGACATCTCTACCTCCTCAGAATTTTGTTGTCAGAGTTGAGAAAATCTAATCTGTGGTAGCAGACAATCACAGGTCTTCTCATCCAGAGCAGGTAGAACAGTATAAAGAGCATCAAAGTGGGATGTAGTGATGCAAAGGGTTGGAGAGAGAACTTTCCCCCAGAAGGGTTTTAATCTTGTATGAAGCCACAAGTTAATTTTTGGCAGACTATTTTTGCTCATCAAAAAGTGTGCAGATGCCTGCATGACTGTACTCATCTAGTGGGAGGGGCAAGAGGGGGAAGCAAAAGTAGAAGGGCTATATTTTCAAATTTTGCTTTTTCTTGCTTGTTTTCTGGGTTGCTGTCTGCTGCAGCTTTAAGTACATCAGTGCTTCTAAGATTCACCACAGGACTAAGCTTTTCTACTAGGAAACAGCATGTCCATGTCTGTCAGTGAGCCTTAGTTAAATAGACTGTCGGAGTGATAGAACTTTACCACTGCAGGAACCTGGAGAACTCCATCCATCCATCCATTATCTATACACCACTTAATCCTCATTAGAGTGGTTGGGGGGCTGGAGTCTGTCCCAGCTGACATAGGACGAAGGCAGGGGACACTCTGGACAGGTCACCAGTCTATCACAGCACTGCATGTACAGACAAACAATCACACTCACATTCACACCTACAGACAATTTAGAGTCACCAATTAACCTCAGCATGTTTTTGGACTGTGGGAGGAAGCCGGAGAAAACCTATACACACACAGGGAGAACATGCAAACTCTATGCAGAAAGATCCCGGGAAGGCTGGGACACAAACCGAGGATCTTCTAGCTGCAAGGCAAAAACGCTAACCACCAAGCCACCTTGTAGCCTCCAAAGAACTCACGAACCTGAAACTGCTCAATCATGAGCTTAAAGGCATCTAGAACCTGTGCAGGCTGAATTCACAAACTTATGACCAAGAAACAGATGCTTCCAATCTCATCTCAGACTTTCAATGGCTATTTGAAAAAGTTCACATTAAATTCACAAATTGAATTAAAACCTTAATTAGCGAGGACTGATAATGAACACAAAGTTCACTCATGTTATCACCTAATTGATCCACAGTGAGTGCTGCATCGCTGGCTTGTATCTGATCTTTAACCCTTTAAGACCCACCATTGTGCAAGTCCGCCAGGACATATTTTTACATTTTTACATGCTGTAGTGCCATTTTTTGGAGTATTTTTATTTGCTTTACATCAAAATAACCCTGATATCCCAAATTTTAATATGTATTGACTTATGTCTTAACTACTACAAAAAATTGCTTAAAAGTGCAATAAACCTTTAAAAAATGAAAATCGTTTTTGTTTTTTTCACATATATTTCAAAATACAAAAATTGCATAGCTGTATCCCTCAAATTTGTAAATGTAAAAAAGTTGCACAATATCCTTTGGAACCACAGGAAATTTATTTGGAGTCTGTACATAATTTGCTTGAGATATGGTCAATTTTGTAACCTGTAAAATAAAAAAAAAAAAAAAAAAAA